>NW_011888865.1:7224814-7263230 GCF_000151845.1 Pteropus vampyrus
CTTTTTAATGAAACATGTTGGGGTGCTGTATTCAGGAGCTTTCAGTACTGAAATATCATTCTTTACCTCTGGTTCTCGATTCATCGAGTATTTCTTGACACCTTGCTCTGTTCAAAAGAGACTTTTAAATGTAGTTCAGTGGCTCCATTCCTTGTGTGATGCTTGTGTAGTTCTGACCATAAAGGTTTAAAGAGAAAAAGTATGTGCAAATTTCAGAAGCAAAACACCCATGAAACATCATTCTGTATTGCTCTTAGTTGCCCATGTTTCTCCTCTCCTTTTTTGAAATTTAATCACTGACCAGACTGGATTCCTTTTTGCTTTGGTTCAGATCACAGTGCTAATAAGACCACCCTCTCAGCTATTTCCACTTCTCAGATGAGTCAATTATCTTCATTAAGGGAATGATGGAAGGGAATGTGTGAGAAGAAATTTTGTGGTAAGTGTGAAGATTGTGTATTTGATTCTGGCTCTCTGATGTAGATCACTGAGCTGAAAAATGAAAGTATGTGGACAGCTAAGCCTGAATCCATGGCTACTTATTTCTTAAACTTCTTTACCAAGGTACCTGTTAGGACAGCAAAGTGTGAGTGTATTTTCTCAGATGTCTTTAGTTTAACCCAAATGGAAATCCTTAAACTCAAAATTTCTTTGAAGTATTATGCTGTATTCAAAAAATTCTCATGCTTTTTGGATCTTAATAGTATAATTGTTTTTCATGGTTTTTTTTTTTTTCTTTTTTTTTTTGGTATAAAATAGTATTTTCTATTACCATCTCCACCTGAGACCTGCTAGATGTTTACCAATCCCATTTCTTCTTCCTAGGCATACAGACTATTTTCTGGTCTCTCTTGGAATTAGTAACACAGAGCCATGTGATTAGGTTCTAGGCAACAGAATGTGAGTGGCAGTAATGTATCTCTCTTTAGGCCTTGCCACAAAACTCCATGCAGGATTGCCCATGCTTTTTTTTTTCCCCGCAGTGACCTTGGAGGTTATATGTTTAGTATGAAAGTGACACAAGAAGCAAAGCGTATGGATTCCTGTATCCCCACGTGGAGGAGAGGGACTCAATGTACAGTAGAAGTGACATAGGCACGAAATAAACTTCTATTATGTTCAAGGATAGTTAGTTACAGCAGCTATATTACTTGTCCTGACTAATATACCCTTAGAAAATTTTTTTCCTACCAGCTGTACTCATCAAGATGCAATTTCATTGAGTTGATCAGTTTTGAAAATAGGGCTGAAATAAGGGATGATAACATTATCAGATTTAGTATCTAGGCAATTTCTCTCTTCTTTCTTGCTGTTACAATATTTCTAGACCTCAGGCTCACAAAAATATGTGGATACCAAAATAATTCTTTTATTTTTTTCTCTTTTTCAATGAGCTCTATCAGGGAAATCATTGAGAACAGATACCTAGAATACTATACAAAAATGCAATATTTGGGGGCTAGGCTAGATTAAAATTTTGGCAAGTGAATCTCCTTGTCAAGAGTAAAAAAAACGTTTTCATCATTTGTCAGATTTAAAGGTTTCCGACCCGTTGACATTCTGCAGTGACTCAATTTTTATTGAAAGATCATGGGTGATGATGCAGTTTACTTTACACTAATGGGATCATTTCCATGACTTATGTGTTAAGAGTCTCAAAAGATTCATCATCCCCACGTTCATTGTCATTATCAGATGCAAATCCTCAGTCTGGTAACAACAATCTCTCTCTTGCACCAGTTCTCAACTTATTCCGAATTTTCTATGGCTACACTCAGGAAAAACCCCTTGGGGGCACTCTTTCACCACTTTCAAGCCTTGTGTGTCCTAAATAATTCCCTCAGCCATTCATTCATTCCACCAACACTCTTATCAGCCTTTCTCAGATTTTTGTTATCCCTAAACCACTTAATGGTTTACTCGATGTACTCTTGGACCATTAATTTTAAGTAAATAGAGGCATGATAAGTATGCAACTTATAAAAATGGAACATAATATTAATGGTAAGAATAATTGTTTCATGTCAGTGGAAGAAGGATGATCTCATTGCTAAACTTTTGGCTTGAGAGTTTAAGCATCAGGTTCTATATGCAGTATGTTTCTTTCCTGCCTCTTTATTGCTTCTAAATTTAAGAGGATTAAAATTACAATTATAGATGATTGCGAATGTCAGCAAGTATTTGATGGCTTCATCTGATAATTCTGGATGTTAAGGTCAAACATGGACCCAGAATTAATGGAGAAATTTTTAACGAGTAGTACCTTGAAAACTTAAGTCCACAGTCAAGTAGAAATCTGGCAGTTGGATTGGGTCTCCTTCGGGGTAGTGACAAATTCCTAATCTACTCTTTGATTGTATTGCACTTTGTCAAACAATTGTTTTTTTGTTTTGTTTTGTTTTGTTTTTATTGCAGCATCTTGATGTGACTTTTAAGCACACACAAGATTTCATCGTTCTGTGTTCTCTAATGAGAAAGAAAATCATCAAATATTGGGAATGTGTCAAATTCCTAGTGACCAAGCATTTGTACCATAGTTTGTTTTGTTTTAATCCTGACACTTTATCATCACTATTGAAAACTGGCAATAGTTCATTGCTTCAGTGAGAAGTTCAGATGTGTCAAGATAATTGAGGGTATTGCTGAGATCCACCATGCATTTGAAATGATAGAAATGGTCTTTATTGGCTTTATCAATGTCCCCATGGCTTTATCAAATTTCTCCATCCCTTATTTCACAACTTCTAAGAGGATATTTCTTTCTGCACACCAAAGTTCTTCAGTGGTGAAAAGCAGTGTCTCATATCCACTGTCCATTTCTTGGGAGGATGTGCTGAAAAGGTGTACATACAATAGCAAGTTGATCATAGTTATAATTTTCACTATTTCCTTAAATGTAAAATTACAATCAGGAGGCTCTTGGCAGACTGCTAATTAATCTCTGAAAACTAAGTGAGTGTGTGGATTTGCATTTAGGGGCTATTTTTCTAATCTTGTAAGAATCTGGGCCTTTGTCAGGAATGAGCACAACGCATCTCTAATCTATATAATGCTCCACAATAACTTAAAAAAATTCTTATGTGGTGTGAGTTTTCTGTATTACAGTAACCAAAATTCATCAAGCACTTTATATATAAAGTAGCTGAAAAGCGAAATGGCTGCTGGCAGGCCTTTTTGATGAACATCTTCCACATCGTACACTACTAATAGTATGCAATTTCAGCGATCTCTTTTAATATAGATATTGACCAGTCATCAATATCTTTGGGTGGCTCATATTATAAGTATATCATGAAGAAGGTCACCTGGGCCTGTTTTTACTGTGTTACTGTAAGGAGTGTAATTTTGAGGCCTCTTTGCTTCTAATGGTAAGAGTCATCCATTTTATACTGAAAAGTATAAATGTGGTCATAAAGCACACTCTGCTTTATTTGCAAATAACACAATGAGCACAGTTTCATGAAAGACAATGTATGCAGCCAGTGGATTTTCAGTTAAATCCCAATTTCCAAATATCTATAGCTGTTACAATTTTCATTTTTCATTTCTAGCTATTTCTATAAAATGATCGTCTCAACAATCACATTTCCAAATACTTATTGATTCCCATTTTGATTTTTACTGAGGTCCATTTATGGCATATACTGTGATGCCCTTTGACAACTCAGAATAGCCAGAGAATATCCTCCTTCATGAGAGGATTCCAAAAAACTACTAAATATCTGATTCTTCCAAGCAGGGAACACTGGGCATCAAAATTTCAGGAAAATACTCTGAGATATCAGGGCTCAATGTTATACTTTAAGCAGATACTTCTTTTTACATTTTTTAGATGTAAAGGACCATTTGCATTCTAGGTCATACGTAACTTCTTAAACAGTGGGTGGGAAGGATAACCTCTGGTTTTACAAACCTTAATTTGCTCACATAAAACATGAAGACATAAAGGCTTATGAGAGTTTTCAGTCTTTTCCTTATTAGACTTCATATACATTGCCAGAAGCTCCTGAATGTTTTTAGATTTGATTGATTTAGAAGATTTTCTTCTATAAGACACTCAGAGATGGGAGGTCTTTGCTTTACAGTATTGTAGCCTGCTGAGCTAGCATATCAAGTAGAAAATATGATTGGAAACAAATGGGCACAGGGGCAAAGGGGACAGCACAAAAAGTGTGACTTTGCCCCTTTGCTTGAAGATTTTATTATGTACCAGAGCTCTAATATGGGCTTCTCCTTGATATTTTTGTCAATTTATTCATTCAACAAATATTTTTGAGCATCTGCTACGTGCCTGATGCCCTTCTAGGCACTGGGTTTTCAGTAGTGAACACGATGAACCTTCTTGGAGTTTTATTCTCTAGGGGAGGACAGAGAAGAAATCAAAACAATAAATAATATATATATTATATATATATAAATAATACATACATATCTATATCTATATCTATATCTATATCTATATCTATATCTATATCTATAATGTAGAACTCCCAGTTAAACGGAGATGGACACAGATACTAAATTACCAAACAACATGGAAAGGCTAATAACCCCAAGGTCATTTGCTAGCATGAAGGAAGGAATATACAACTCACTCTGAATAGGGGAGAGGGTAGATGGGAACGCTTCCTGGTAGAAGAGATACCTAAACAGAATCTTAACAACTGCTAAGGATTGGCCAGGAAATACATTAGGGAGGGCGTAGAAGGACATTGTCTCAACATGAAGTGATGGAGTCGTGCAAATGAAAAATAGAATGTGTGCAGTGTTTGTGGTGCGACTAGAACTCTGGTGTTGCTAACTCGTAGGAGGAGGCAGAGAGTGAGGCTGCCAGTGAACCACATTAAGGAGCTTGGTCTTTGTACAGCTGAGATTGGGAAAGGAAGAAATACAGGAGAGTGACAAGATTAGATTTTCTAGTGCCTGGTCTGCACCTGAGTGGGGTGCTGTGAGGCACCAGAGCTACAAAGATACATGAGACATAGGTCTATGGTCCGAAGGTGCTTGCTTCCGCACGGCCCGGTTTTTGCTCTACTTTGTTCTTCTCTAGACCTGCTCATCCTTGATCCACACCTTTCCTCTCTGCTCAGCGCATGTTGAGTGGTCAGTGTCTAGTCCTCGTCCCTGAGCACAGATCAAGATCCAGTATGGAAGACGTTAACGAAATACTACCTAATTTCTTAGCAAGGTACACATATTAGCTTTAGTTTGAGAAGCATTCTATCACCTGGTACCAGGCTGTCCTGTGCTTCATGGCACCAGATAACTAACTATGCAGCCAACAAACTCTATTCCCTAAAACCAGTTTAAGGCTTCAAAAAAATCTTTTATAGGGAACCTGAACCAAACCTATTTTTCAAAAATGGGTGCTCCTTTCCCAAGAAAAATTTCCCCTCAGGTCTGTGAACCCCTTGAAATGTGTACCCCACCAATTTACACACAAAAAAATGTTGAGAGCTTTTGCATATCCATTAAACTACTGTAAACTTTTGCACAAAAAAACCACTAAAATTAATTTTACAAAGTGCTGTATTTTTTTTCTCTAGCAAGTATTCCATAGGGCTTTTCATTGCATTCATATGTGTATAGCTAGTGCTTTTTTTTTTTTTTTTGGTCTCTATATTCCTTCTGTTGCTTGCCAAGAGCATGCACTACTAAGTCTTCATAAAGTCCCTGTTCCTTTCCTCAGAGCTTATTTTTCTCATCACTCACCTTCGACTATTCATTTAAAAATACTAAATTCCTTTTCCCTAACAGTATAGTTCCACTTTCTACATAGCTCCTTGTCTTGGTTCAAAAGCATATTTTTACAAAATTACAATTAAAAATGAATTTCATGTACTTATTCTTTCCAAAATTACTAATCTTAATACTATAATGCAAACTTCATTGTATTCCAGGTTATAATTTACGATTTCTTTGTTGAACATTTAGGTCGTTTCCAGTTTTTCACTATTGAAATCTAATGCTGCCAATGCACCTTTAGGCACAGTCCTCTTCTGGTTATGTCATTAAGTTCACGAGAGCAGAATTATTGATGCAAACATATAAATATCTTTATGGTCTTGGGTACAGGGTTGGAGTAATGCCAAGCAAAATGTATTACGGTGTCACTGATACAGATCCTTGACTTTAAGCAAGTGGTAGATTAAATCACAGATGCAGCATCTGAAGACTGCTCTTTCTGCATTTACTCTGTAGCAAGTTCAGGTCATGGTTTTGAGTATGCCCTTTCATTTTTAATCAACTTCTGCTCTTAGAGGTACATAATCGCAGCTCCCAAGGTTGAAGATCACAAGACAAAGAATTAACCACAAAGATTGATTAAAATGTTATGTGAATATCACATATACCAATGCCATTTTCAGCTTATGACATTTGTCAATGTCATTTAAACTTATAAAAGACAAATTTATTTTAAAAGGCATTTGCAAGCAAAATAATTTTATTGAAAATTCAGAAGTTACAGTACTTGAAGACAAATTTTTTTTATATCAAAGAAAAATAAGTTAAAAGAAAAAGAACTGATTCAAGTGCAATGATAGTTTTCAAACTAACAAAAACATTTGAAAAACAAACTAACAGCTTAATTTATGGTATAAATATATATTTTCCTCTTATCAAGAAAACATTAATGGAATAATTTTCAGAGCGACCTTTCAACACATCACCTTTCTGGACCCAATTCACATGGTACATGAGGACTAGTATCTAATTCACAGACTGCAGGCATGTGCACGAGTGTAAGAACAAGCTAATTTTAATATGAAATCTAAGAATGACGTATCATTTTATCATATGGCAACAAATAGCATTTTTAGTCACTTCTTGAGCATGTTTTCTTATCTCCTGGATGAAAACCAATCACTTTTTAGAAAGGTGTTTAGCCTAGCGAGCACCAGTGGCAAAAACCAGATTAACCATAATGCTGTCAAAATGTTATCGGTCAGCCGTTTAATGTTAGAAAATATCTTGTTATACCTTTAAGATCAAAGTTTCTCAAATTTTCTTATGGAGGGGGAAGCTAGTTAAGGTAAAATGACCAAAATACTCATTTTTTAAAAAAAGCCCTAATTTTATGTTATTAATGGTCTACATTTTTATCAGATTGTTTTGTTCCTCAACAAAAAATATTGAGCCACTGGTGTTATTTTATTTATTTTCATGATCTACATTCTGTATTTTCTCCCTTTTAAAAAGAGAACCAAGGCCAAGATCTAAGGTGGGTATATACGATCAGTAAACAAATGCACGATTCAGACACTATATTGATTGACATCTGCAGCGAAGAGATACCACAGGCAAGACCTGGGCTTCACTCAGCTAGAAATGGCACTAATACAGAACTTTAGTATTTCAATTAATATTTTTATAGAACTTGCAGTTAGAGAATTTTTGTTAAATATTAATGAAAATACTGATTTTAGGCCCTATTAAGAAATTTACAACATGTACAGTGCATAAAATGCTTATAAAATGTTAAGTGCATTGCCTAGGTGAGAAACAGAAATGGAGAATTCAGTGAGGACAGAAAAAAAACGTAATGTGGCACTTTCTATTTAGTAGTTTTTTCATTTGCTAACAACATACAATGATGGGTCTCTAACCGAGAAAAAAAAAAACAAACTAGTTCTTATTTAACTGTGGAGAAATCTGGCCAAGTGGGGAAAAGATCCTCTGATAAAAAATGTCTGAGAACCAGTGTTTTGACAAGTCAACTATGAAATTGGTGAAACCTCTCTGGATGTAAGGGAAATAGTGATAACTGACTTAAGAGGTCATCAGAGGTAAATAAAGCTTTCTTTTTTCTCCCTTCATCCAGTAGTAGAAAAGGCTCTCAGGCACATGATTAGCTTTCAGAGAAGGGACTTTACTGGGGTAGCAGATGAAATGCTGAATCACTTAGCCATAATGCGATGGACCAAAAAGATACTAAATACAAAATTTGGCAAGTGCAATCACTCTCATTTTTCCAGGCTCCAAAATAAAAGCAATAACTGGTCTAATCAAAATTTCTCCACAAAATTTTTAGAAAATTCTGACTCATTAAAAATAAAATTTCAGAAGAAAAATATCGCCCACTGATTTTCTTGCAAATACATCATCACAAATCCTTAAATAAGAGTACATTTATTTATATATAGTGTTTTCTGTTAAGAATTAAAACTACTTTCTCCCTTTTAAGCTCCTCTTCTGTATTTCAAATCTTGTACTTAAAGTATTGATAGTTTAATGAATTAAGTACTGAATGCCAATTCAGCACTCATTGCATAAGGAAGCCTGGCTGATAATGTGCTCAACATTTATGATAAATTTAAAATTTATTGCTATAAGCTACTCAAAATTTCACTGACTTTTATGAATTCATAAGAAAAATAAACAGGTGAAAATATGAAAATAAAATTTCACATACAGACTACAGATATTATCTAAAGAGAGCTGAAAAGACTTAACAGTGCTTTCCATTAAATAAGTTTTCAAGTCATATTGTTATAGTTTTTTAAAATACCTAATTTATTCTTAGAATCAAAATTATATAACATTAGTTTCAATTGCAATTACTTTTCCTGTAACTTCTACATTTAATATGACTAAAAGTTCAACATAACAGATTTGGCATAGAAGTATCACAATTACTGGTGTTACTTAATGCCAATGTTAAAAAAAAGTTTGATTCTTATGAATTTGTACCAAAATAAAGCTTCTGATATTTCTTTAGGATTTAACTTGATGACTCATTAATGATGAAGGCAAAAAATACTTGAATTATGTTAACATTTATATATAAAAATAGAATGTACACACTACAGTGATCTTGACAGGGTATTAAAGTACCACTAGCCTGATTAAAAAGTTGAACATTTTAAAGTATGAACTTTTTAAAAAGCAGGGTTCTTAATGTTTTAAACTTAATTTTTATCTCCTATGCCAACTGAGATTCTTTGAGTTCATAACTGGGCTTAAAGAATATATGGAGTAACACAAGGTATTTCTCTGGAAGAAACCTAGAGTGTCACGATATTTAGTAGAGTTTATTATGGTCTTGATTTTTCCTAATCATGAATCTCTTTACGGTTCTTTCATTCTGCACATTCAGATCAATAAAGGGCTATAATAAAAAAAAGCCATACGGTTGTAAACAGTGCACGAATCCTGTATTTTGTCAGATACCTATTTTCTGCCATTAAGAAAGATGGTGCCTACAAAATCTAGAAAGAAAAGAAACAATGAGAGCTGAAGCCACAAACGGGATGGTTGGGCACATTCTACCTGCCAGAAGTTAAACCAGTAAGTGGTTTCTATTCTGTTTTAAAAAAAAACATTGTTTTTTTCCCTTGTTGAGGTTTATATGTCTGTAGTTCAGGCTTTCTGGCATTCTCTGATTTTCTGCTCAGGTCACTATACAAAGATCACCCGATTTCAAAGCAGTAAAATATAATTAAAGAGACTCAACATTAAAGTTAAACTGAACATAATTTATTCCTTTTCTTAGATGTGAAAAAACAAAACCTGGACTGGGAATCAAAAGCTCAGTACTCTTCATCTCAAGGGTGCGTGGTCCTGACCAAATTATTTAACATTTCTGGGCACTGATTTCCTCAGGTAAAACATAAGGAACTTGTACTGGGTAGCCTTAAAGCCTCTTTCAAATTTAAGTGAAACACTAAGCCAGAATCTTGCACCATGCCTCGTAGTTTTCATTATGAAGATCAACTGGTATTACAAAGTAGTGTAAAAATAATACTGGTTTTATGTATTTCTGATGCTTACATTATGGTTAGTGAGGGTTTTCTATACTCTCAGGGGCTAATCATAAGAAACTGGTTCTCTAATAAAAACATAGTCGAGACATTTTTACATGATACACGAAGTGTGCTTTGACATTTGCTGCGATGGCCTGGGGATCTTTGTTACGGACGTCTTTTAATGCTCGTATTGTTGGAATCCTGTTCTCTCCTCTACTGGGTGGCAAAAGAGTAGCATGGGGGTAAAAGAGAGCATCTTGGTTAAAGTATTTCTGATTGAATGAAGAATAATAAAAGTCTTTTTCATTCTAGAATTTTTTTTACATTTTAATTTTCAATTTTCAAAACTAAATTTGAAATGATTGCTAATACTTAAAACTAAGAATCTGTCATAGTTTTCTACTACCGGTAAAGAATAATAATTTACCAGCAAAATATCAGCATTGTGCCAAAAGGAAACAGAGTTCTTCTATTTTTAAGTATAGTACAATGCATTCTACTAGTTCTTATTTTAATCATTTTCAGAACTGAGACAAAAGTAGAAGACTCGTAATTCTGTGTCAGCTATTTCAAACCAGATGTAAAGCATGTTGAATTCAAATTTAAAGAGGGACTCTGTGAAATAACTTTGGGAGTAGGATAAATAATTTCTTCAACAGTCACATATGTACCTAACAAGAAACCAACAACTCCAGTAAATGCTATAGAAATATTTTTCAGGATCATCCATATATTGTAGTGTTCCTTAGAAAATGTAAGAATTTCAACCAAAGGTGGCAGGATTAGGGCTAATGTGCTGCTGCTCACAGCTCCAACAAAGGAAATCACAATGTCGAGGCGAGGAATCAGAATCGCTCCAGCACCTGGAATATAAAACGTATTTTTATTTAAATATTTAAAACATGAATGCTAAATACTGATATTTTCAATACATTAAATTAATTAATGCAAGTAAGCACTACTAAACTATTGCTTATAGAAAAATGTCATCTTTTTTTTTGTAAGCTAAAAAGAAAACAAACCAAAATGATGAATGACATTTTTTGGTTTTTGACATCAATAGACCTCTTATATACAGAACTTTTTTTTCTTACATATAGAACTAATTTTTTGCTGTGATATTCTGGAGCAAAAAAGTTTGGGTAGTTTATTTCCAGAGCATTTTCATTACTCTGCCATTTAGCTCATTCTAGATGAAGTGGTGTATTATAAATAAATTATTAAATAAATGAAAAACGAGACCTATTCCTTATACCAGAATTTCAATTAATTTTCAAATTTTCAATTTCAAATAGAAGGAACAATGAAAATAGAAAATTAGTATTAAGCCAACACCACAGTGGTTAATTGTCATAGGGAAAATCACTGAAGGATGCTAAAATTAGTGGGCTAAATTAGTATGAGAACAAGATATTTGCATAGTCTCAAAATATCTCCCTACAAGATACTTATAAAGGGAAAAAGTTTCTTTACAGTGGAGAACTCCCTCAAACGCCATAGCAGCAAAGTGATCAAAGTTAACATCACTAGTAATAAGACATATTTACACTATGATGTGATGTGTTGAGAAGTGCAAAACATCACTTGTGGAATTCTTGTTAAAAATGTTTAACCTCAATCTAAACATAGGAAAGCATCGCACCAATCTAAACTGAAGGACATTCTTCAAAATTACTGTCACTTCAAAAATGTCACAGTAAAGAAAGACGAAGACAAAAACTGTCAAGACTGGAGGAGACTAAGGAAACGCAACAACTAAATTCAAGTGGGATGTTGTACTGGTTCCTGAACCAGAAAAAAAAATATAGGAAAATACTAGCAAAATCAGGATGAGGTTTATAGATTAGTTAGTATGACTATATTAATGTTAATTTCCTGGTTTTAATAAGTGTAGGAGGTGGGTCCAAGAAGGTAGCGAAAGAGGACATGGAGCTCACCCCTAGCGTGAACATACCAAATATGCACCTGTATTTAGAGCAATTCAATCTGAGAGACAACTGAAGGACAAATGAACAACTTCTGCAGAACAAAGGAGAGACCACAAAGAGTAGACTGGGGAAATGTGGGAGCCCACCAGGAACGGAGGAGTCAGTGAGCATCCCTGTTTACATTGCCCCTGCACTTGGAAAGACCAGGCAGGAGCTCTACCAGGTGCTCTAGCTGACCTGTGAGGCTGCGGTAGTGTGTCTCCAGCTACCCCACCTGGAGCTAGCTCCAGCAGAATAACAGTGCGTCATAGCAGGCACACACATTCCCCAGCTCCCCAAAAATCTGGAGCTATATTCAGCAGGCACAACAGGGTGCTGAAGTTTACCTGTACCAGGCCACAGCTGTATACACCCATGGGGCTGCCCCACTGGGAGCAAAGGCAGAACTACTAGGAAGCCCTAGTCCATGCATGCATGCTGGGCCGTGCTGCCTGGAGTGACGGAATAAGGATGCTGTAGTGAGCATCTCTGGAACAGTTCAGCTGAGACCTTGCTCTTGCAGCAATCACGAGAGAGAGAAAGCAGAGTGCTGCTATAGTGTGCACCTACACAGGGCCTCCAGACCAGCAGCAGACAGTCAAAACAACAGAGTAAGCTTTGAGCACACAGCCGAAAGACTCCCCTCTCCCAGAGGGAGACTGCAGAGTGCTGCAGCAGCACACCTTCACAGGGCCCCCGGACCAGCGGCAGTCAATCAAGACAATAGGGCTCACCTCGCACACAGAGCAGGCAGCCCTGCCCAGATCAAAAGCAGAATCAGCAGGGCTCTGTAGCACAAGCCTACAGGGCTGCCTTATTCAGCACAGCAGGGCAGGGAAGCCCACACACCAGGATGCTTGAACCCACTCCACACCTTTTGGCCAGGTGGTACCACAGGAGCCCACTCCAACTCCAACAAATCTACCTGAACCATCAGGCTACACAGTATCCGCAGAAGCCACTTTTACAAATGACTTTTTCAAGATTGAGATAGCTATTTCATTTAACTCACAGGAAGAAACACAAAGTTAAACAAATTGGGAAAGAGAAGAATATGCCCTAAATGAACAAACAAGAAAAAACTCCAGAGAAAAACTCCAATAAAATGAAGATAATTTGCCTGGTAAAGAATTCAAAGAAACGGTCATAAGAATGCTGAACAAAACTGAGAGCAGGAAAGTAGAACTCACAGAGAACGTCAAGAAAGAGATAAAGAATACAATAACTGAAAAAAACACATTAGAAGGACTGACAGCAGATTAGTTAATACAGAAGAACAGATTAGTGACTGGAAGAATACTGGAAATCACTTAACAAAATTTAAAAAATTTTAAAATGAGTCTAGTATAAGGGACCTCGGGTACAACATGAAGTGCCCTAAAATTCACATTATAGGGAAGGATTCCAGAAGAAGAGAAAAGGAGCAGAAACTATATTTGAAGAAATAATGACTGAAAACTTTCCTAATCTGGAGAAGGAAATGACATCCAGGTCTAGGAGGCACAGAGAGGCCCAAACGAGATGACCCCAAAGAGGCCCACACCCAGACATACTGTAATTAAAATGGCAAAAGTTAGGGATGAAGAGACAATCTTTAAGGCAGCAAGAAGGAAACTAGTTGCACACAAGAGAAACCCCAAAGGCTGTCAGTTGATTTCTCAACAGCAGCTTTATAGGCCAGAAGGGTGTGGCAGGACACTTTTAAATTGCTGGGGCGGCGGGGGGAAGCTATAACCTAGAATACTACACCTGGCAAGGTTATCATTCAGAACTGAAGGAGAGAGAGTTTCCCAGATAAAAAGTTCCCCACCGCTAAACTCACTTTACAAGAAATGTTAAAGCATGTAGAAAAAAAAAAAAAGCCATAACCAGAAATAAGAAAATTTAAGAAAAAATACCACTGGTAAAGAAAGACAAATATTACACAGCAAATCAACCACTCAAAATGCTAATAAGAAGGTCAAAAAACAAAAGTAGCAAAATTAACTACAATAGAGGAAAGACAAAAAGATAAAATATGATGTCAAGAACAAAGCATGGAGAGTAGTAAAAATATAGTGCTTTTAAAAAGTATTTGAACTTAAACTCACATCAGCTTAAACTAGACTGCTACAGCTATAGATAGATATATATGAACCTCATGGCAACCACAAACAGAAAACCTACAAGAAACACACAAAATAGGAATGAACTCAAACAAAACACTAAAGAACACCAGTAAATCAAAAAGATCAAAATAAGAAAGGAAATAGGAGAACAAAAACAACCAAAAAACAACAAAATGGCAACCAGCACATACCTATCAATAAATACTTTAAATGTAAGTGGACTAAATACTCCAATTAAAAGACATAGGGTGGCAGAATAGATAAAATAACAAGACCCATCTATATGCTGCCTACAGGAGACACACTTGAGATCAAAAGACAGACTGAATATTAAGGGACTGAAAAAGTCCGTGCAAATAGAAACGAAAAGCTAGGGTAGCAATACTCATATCAGTCAAAATAAATTTTAAAACAAAGAATATAAAAAGAGACAAAGATACTACATAATGATAAAGGGTTCGATCCAGGAACAGGAACAATAATAAATATTTATGCACACAGCATAGGAGCATCCAAGTACAGAAAGCAAATATTAATGGATATTAATAGAAATAAAGGGACTTTAATACCCTACTTACCTCAATGGATAGATCATTCAGACAGAAAATTAATAATGGCCTTAAATGTCACATTAGAGCCAATCTACTTAATAGACATTTTTAGAACATTTCATCCCCAAACTGTAGAATATACACTTTTCTCAAGTGCACATGGAACATTTTCTGGACAGACCTCATATAAGGTCACAAAAGAAGCCTCAATTCAAGAAGACTGAAATCATACCAAGCATATTTTCCAACCACAATGGCGTGAAACTAGAAATCAACTGCAGGAAGAAAACTGGAAAAAAACCACAAATATATAGAGATTAAACAACATGTTACTAAACCAATGGGTCAAAAAGGAAATCACAAATTACCTTGAGACAGATGAAAATGAATACAACTCATCAAAATTTATAGGATGTAGCAAAAACAGTTTTAAGAGAGGCGTTCATAGCTATACAGGCCTACCTCAAGGAACAAGAAAAATCTCAATCTGAGTTTATAACTAAAGGAACTAAAAAGAGAACAAATAAAACTCAAAGTAGGTAGAAGGAAATAATGTGGATCACAGCAGAAATAAACAAAATAGAGACTAAAAAAAAAAAAAGGATCAATGAAACTAAGAGCTGGTTCTCTGAAAGGATAAATAAAAATTGACAAACCTCTAGCCGGGCTTAAGAAAAAGAGAACTCAAATACAATCAGAAATGAGAGATTACGGCTGATAACACAGAAATAAAAAGGATCATTAAGGAATACTAAAAACAATTATATGCCAACAAATTTGATAATGTAGAAGAAGTGAATGAACTTCTAGAAACATACAAACTTCCAAGACTAAACCAGGAAATCTGAACAGATTATCAGCAATGAAACTGAAGCAGTAATCAAAAAATTCCTAAGAAAAAAAGCCCAGGACCAGACAGCTTCACAAGTGAATTTTACCAATTTTACCACAGTTAAAGAATACCTATTCTTCTCAAACTATTCTAAAAATTCTAAAAAGAAGACTCATTCTACAAGTCCAGCATTACCCTGATACCAAAACCAGACAAAAACACCACAAAAAGAATTATAGGCCAAAACCCCTGATGAACATAGACGTAAAAATTGTAAAGGAAGAAGTAAAACTCTCCATTTGCAGATGATGTGATACTATATATAGAAAACTCTAATGAATCCATCAAAAAATTAATAGAATTAATGAATTCAGTAAAATAGCAGTATACAAAATTAATTTACAGAAATCCATCATGTTTCTATACACTAATAACGATCAGAAGGAGAAATTAAGAAAAATCTCATTTACAACTCCATCAAAAAGAATAAAATATCTAGGAATAAATTTAAAAAACAATGTGAAAAACCTGTACTCTAAAAAAATATAAGACACTGAAGAAAAAAACTGAAGACATAAACAGAAAAATGTGCCGCACTCACGGACTGGAAGGATTAATATCGTTAAAATGACCATACTACCCAAAGCCGTCTACAGATTCTATCAAAATACCAGTCACACTGTTCTCAGAACTAGAACAAATAATCTTAAACTTATATGGAATCACAAAAGACCATGAACAGCCAAAGCAATCTTGAGAAAGAAGAACAAAGTTAGATTTCAAACTATACTACAAAGCTATAATCAAAACAATATGGTCTGGCACAAAAACAGACACGTAGATCAATGCAACAGAATAGAGATCCCAGAAATAAACTCTCACTTATATGGTCAATTAATCTATGACAAAGGAGGCAAAAAAATACAGTAGGGTAAAGACAGTCTCTTCAACAACTGATATTGTAAATACTGGATCTCTCTTACATCACATAAAAAATAAACTTAAAATGTATTAAAGACTTAAATGTGAGATCTGAAACCATAAAAATCCCAGAAGAAAACAGGTAGTAAACTATTTGACATTTCTTAGCAATATCTTTTTGGATATGTCCCCTAGAGCAAAGTAAATAAAAGCTGTTTATTTTTAACAAACGGGACTTCTTCAAACTAAAAAGTTTTTGCACCACAAAAGAAACCACCAACTAAAAAAAAAAAAAAACCTACTGAATGGGAGAATATATTCATAAATGATATATCCAATTAGGGTCTGACATCCAAAATATATAAGGAACTCATACAACTCGGCAAAAAATAATCCAATCAAAGAATGGGCAGAGGTCATGAAAAGACATTTCTCCAAAGAAAACATAATGGCCAACGGATATATAAACAGATGCTCAACACCACTAACCATAAAAGAAATTCAAATTAAAATGACAATGAGATACCACCTGAGACCAGTCAGAACGGCTATTATCAAAAAGTCAACAAATACAAGTGTTGGCGAGGATATGGAGAAAAGGGAATCTTCATGCACTGTTGGTGGGACTAGAATTTGGTAGAGCTACTATGGAAAACAGTTTGGAGGTTCCACAAAACTAAAATGGAACTACCATATGACCCAGCAATTCTACTTCTGGGTATTTACCAAAGAAAATGAAAACACTCATTTGAAAAGATATATGCTCCTCTATGTTCACTGCAGCATTATTTACAATAGCCAAGGTGTAGAAGCAACCTAGGTGTCTTGTCGATAGGTGAATGGATAAAGAAGTTGTGGTACATATATGCAATGGAATATTAACCATAAAAAAAGAACGAAATCTTGCCATTTGTGACAACATGGATGGACCTAGAGGGTATTACTAAATAAGTCAGAGAAAGAGAGATAACACATGATTCCACTATTATATGTGGAATTTTTTAGAAAAAAATAAAACAAAACAAAATAGAAATACTCATAGAAACAAAGAACAAACCAATGGTTGCCAGAGAGGTGGGGGTGGAGGGATGGGTGAAAAAGGTGATGGGGAATATAGATGGGGAATAGTGTGATAACGTTGCACAGTGATAAATGATTACTAGACTTATGGTCAGCACATCGTAAGATATATGATGTTGAAACACTATGTTGTGCACCTGAAACTACTATAATATTGTATGCCAACTATACTTTAAAAAAAAAATGATTACTTTGAAAATAAGTTTTATGTACTTTTATCAGCTTTGTTTTTTCTTCGAAATGTAATGCACCCAATTCTTTAAATCCAGGCATAAACTCTACCCCAAGCTACTCAATGCGATTTACAAAGTTGCCCAGAATTCTAGCTCTACCATACTATAACCTGAAAAGGGCCAAGATGGTTATTCATATCTTCCACAGAATTTCCAAAGCTGCTTAATCTTCAGAACACCAGGAATTTGGTCCCTGGTATCATTTTAGGCAATCCCATTAGTTCAGTGTTGCAGTCACCTTTCTATTTGCAGTTATAATAATGGTGACAATAACAACAGTAACTTCTAGCTACTTTGTTAATATTGTTAAGCCCTACAAAAACGCCATAAGGAAGTCTTACCTTTATTCCACAGTCGAGGAAAGAGGGTCTCAAAGGTGGTATGTAACTTGCCATGCAAGACACCAGCAAGTAAGTGGTAGGGCTGAGTCTGAACCATCAGGTCAGTGAGACTCCAAAACTCACACTTTATACTATACCAAACTCAAGTTCCCTCTCCACAAGTCTCCATTACTAATGCTACCTTGTGAAGACATTTTCTAATATGGAACCGTAATAAAAGATTATGTACACACCTTCGAGTAACAAGTAAAATAAACCACTGAAATTATTAAACGCCAAAACAAAACCCAGTCCTATATATAGTCATGGAGAGTTAAACTGTTAAATATACAAAAGTCAGCTGAAATAAAAAACCTGAAGAAAACTAGAACCAAAATGTGTATCAGCAATATAAGGGGTGCCCTTATGCATCTGATTTAAGTATATTTTAATCACAACTGATGTCATTTTCAAAATGATAGTTTTTTTAAGTGTGGTAGAGTCTGGTTGTGTTTTTCTTAAATAGTAGTAGACTAATAAAATTTTAAACTAAAAAGTATCTCAGCTAGATGAATAAAATTGTTTAAAAATATTTAAAATATAATTTAGCTAATGAAGCTCAACAACAACAAAAAATTATTATAATGTAAACATGTAATGATACTTACAAGTAATACTAACCAAGACGGATCTTATCACAAATTCACAGATTTGCTTCCATTTAGCCTGAAATTTGGATGTGATCGCAGGAATAATGATCTCTGCTGGAACATAGAACTGAATGGAATATGTCACAAAGATGCCAAAGGAATACAGAATTTTCACTGCCTGATATAACCTGTTAAAAAAATTCAAAATTTAGTCATTTTCCACCCCCCCCCCCAGTTTGACTGAGGTATAACTGACAAATAAAATTGTAATATATTTAAAGTGTACAACATGATGATTGATATACATTGTGAAAGGATGATGCCCATAATTGAGTTAATTAATAGATTCATCACCATATATTTTTACTTTTTTTTTTTCTTGGTGAGAACACTTTGGTTTTATTCTCTTAGCAAAGTTCAATTATAAAATACAGTATTATCAATGACAGTCATAATTGTTACATTAGATCCTCAGACCTTATTCATCTTATAACTGGAAGTTTGTACCCTTTTACAAAGATTTCTTCTTTTCCCCATCCTCCAGCCACTGGCAACCACCAATATACTGTTTATGTGAGCTGGCCTTTTTTTTTTTTTTTTTTTTATGTTGCACATGTAAGTGATAACAAACAGTATTTGTCTTTGTCTGTCTGGCTTATTTCACTTAGCATAATGCCTTTCAGGTTCAACCACACTGTTGTCTTAATATAAATCTAGCTTTCTTCCTTTTTAATGTTAGACAAGAAATCCAACACAAACTTAGGTCAGTATCTTACAAATTTTTAATGATTGTTTATATAAAAAAAAAAACACAGCTGATTTCTACTATATTTCTAGATGATAGATGGACAATTCATTCTGGCAACCCTAGAAAGCTTGAATGTGGCATGCAAAGGTTTGCAAAATATTGTTGGAAAGATTTCATTCGAGGCTAAGCCAATGTTCTGAAGGTTAGGGTGAGCCCCATGAAGAGCTAATGTTTTCTCAACTTTCTTTTTAAAAATTGAGCATACTGTATGTCCTTGATATCTCAGTGATTCATATAGAGAAGAAAAACTTCATATTGAGTTATACAGTTCTCCTTGCTAGAAATTTCTTGGTATGTATATTAGTTACAGAAATGTCATCGTCATTCTTAAGTCTAAAAAGAGGGCATCTAAACGGTTTCAGCTTGCAAAGTTCTCTAGATTACATAGGAATTCTGCCTATTTTAAAGTTACATTAATAAGAGAAATAAAGTTGTTGGGTTCGGTTGTTGTTTTGTCCAAGTAAACAACTTTTTTGATGCCCAGTGCTTCGAAACAGCACAGCAATGTTCAGTTTTATAAATATCTTTAGCTTTCTACATTGTAGACAGCCTCTTGCCAAAACTCAGCACGTATATCTTAATAAAAACTTTAGGAAAATGCCTTTTTAAAAGTTAATAATGACACAGAGAGAATATGTATAATTGTAGGACTCAGAGAGAAACTATGGAACCTACTCCCTTAGGTTACAAACAATAAAATTATGTGTTGTATTTTTTGAAATTCCGAATATTTGACAACAATCAATAGAAAAATCCAATCACACTTGTATTGTTTAAGAAACACACTAGAGACGAGCCTGTGAATCAAAAGAGCCACACGCTGCATTACGGGTAGTGACTAACATGTTTATCCTCTTTCGGGGGAAACGTTATTGATAGCCACAATCTTGCCGCTTAAAAGTTCTACTTTGTCACCTAAGATGTGTATGCACAGGGCAGAGCGTTTCTTAGGAAAAAAATGCAATTACTTTAAAGGGTTATAAAATGTCCCATTTTTGGTAAAGAAAGGCCTCAAGATTAATTAGGCTTTCAGCTTAATTTCGATGTCTTAAGACAAAGTGGTAAAGATTATAAACAGTTCTCTGAACTGTGGCAGAGCAAAAAGGAATTCAGTAATTCCTCTATAATTTTTTCATCATAGAAGAGGAAGGAAAAGAGCTAAGTAGAAATAGATTTAAAAGCACTACAAATAACATAGTTAAGGAAAGAAGAAACTCCTTAGGGCTGGCACAATAAAAATCTTAATTTTAAAACAATCTCAGGATATATTTCTCAGCTTGAGGTTTAAAGATTAAACACAAAATGGTCAAATTACTGAACTGTACAAAATAACAGAAAGCCTCCTAGTTTCACATACTCTTACATGTGATTGTGAGAACTGAATATTCTTATTAGTTTATTAGAACATTCCTTTTTAAAATTATTTTTTAACTTACATGTTTTTAAAATATAGCTAATATATTTTAAAATATTATGCATATAATTTTTATTGCTATAAAACAAGTTATATAGGCTGAGCCTCATTATTATTAATAACCATTCAATAATATTAGTTTTTTGCAATTATTGGTGTTACACAGAATAAAAATGGGACATAAATGGTTTCTGTCTTCTGGAAGCAGGTGTACTTGTTCATAACAATGAAAAGTAATAGAGAAATGTTTAAGAAAGTGCTGTAGTCTTTTAAAATCAACTGTTTCATTTCTACTTGTTTTCTGATTCAAGAGCCCAAACTATATTTCTCTATTCAACTTTTCTAGAGATATTGCTAACCTTTGTTCTCATTTTGGTTTTTAGCAAGCAGCTCTGGTAAGAATCCTTTATATACTAAGTTTTAGAAATGAAGAGTTGAAAGAACAATTTACCCAGTAAACTCTCTCTCCAAAGTATAAAAACTTTCTTAAAATCACAAGAATTTGTTTTGAGGATATATAAGAACATAAAAACTTGTAAGTAACATGTAGTGTACATTAAAAGGTATTTTAAAACTCATTACCAAAGTTCTTTAAAGTTAGAGACTGTGTTTTATTCCTCTCAGTATACTCCACCATCAATATACTTAGTAGGTGACATATACTTATTAAATATGAAATTAATATTAATAATCAAAAAGGGTATGAACAGGTAATTTTTAGAAACTACATCCATTCAATATTACAAATAAAAATAATCCAAAGAATGATTCTTGCTTTAAAACAAATATGTTATACTGTTAGCAGAACATTTAACATCTTAGTAAAGAGCAGAAATGTATTTTTTAAATAATTATTTTGCAGTCAATACATGAAATCATAATAAGGGGAGGGGAGACAACTAATGTTTCGCTAAAAACATTAATTTTGAAAACATGGGATTCAAAATTTGCAACGCTTCTATTCTTTTCCACTCATTGGCTAACAAATCAATAGTTAACCTAAATTTACATGTATGAATATCTTAAAAAGTTTTTAAAGGCCAACCTAAGAAATAAGTTGTTGACCAAGTCTTTTTCTCAAGGCTGAATACAGAAGTTAACCCCTGGAAAGAATCGGATAACTCACTTTCCCTCTTGGACCCTTCAATGTACTCAGGTTAAGAATCTTGGGTTTAGCTGTGATACGAGTCTTTTTGAAGACTAGCTACAATTCTTACTAAGAACCTCACCTCATTCTACGCTAAAAAATAAGACAATGGGAGTTTAATATTCATTACTAAATTAAATGCTTTAAACAACTAAACTTTTGTAGCATGTTCAGTAGAATGTAAGCATCATGAGGAAGAGATTTTTATCTGTTCATCACTATGTCTCTAGTGCCTGGAATAGTACCTAGTACACAAAAGGCATAATATAAATATCTGTTAGATGAATAAATGAATTTGGTAGATAACCTTCATTTTAAATTTAGTATGATCAATAATAGATATTCTGATGAGGAAAGGCAGAGACAGTCTGGGTCCCGAATTCCTAGTTACAGGCAACTTTAATATTGGATGGAGATTTAAGAATTTGTGAGGGAGAGGACAGAGGGAACAGTCTAGGGTATGTGAATCTCCTTTTTCAGTTTCCTTAAATTTATTTCTCTATTTTTTTATTTGTTGTGTCTCTTGGTGAATCTATTTTCACCTAAACATTTTCATCTTAGGCAATAAACTCCTCAGAGTTGAACCTTATGATTGTCTAGTAGGATCAATTAAGACATTGCTTGATTACCTTGATTACTCGTCAGCTTTATTTCCCAGAATATTCAGACTCCTAGCTCCTGTATGCTACAAATATGGCTTAGTCTTAGGGTCTGCTGTCTTGGGGGCGGGGGGGGGTGGGGGCGACGGGAATAAAGTCCCAGTTTAATTATCTTAGTAAATTAAAATGCTTACCTCATTGCTTCCCTGTTCTTACATGCTCCTTCCCTATTTTTTGGATTGAATTTTTCTTATCCAATACATGCTTCATGAAGACTGCTACATGTGAAACAGCAGAAGTCACCTGACTACTTCTCAATATTTGTTTGTATAAAAACCTAATACCCTTGATATTTTTTAGTGTAAGTGCTATATTTAACATTTAAGGTCTCCTAGACTTCAATCCAAGCAGCTAAAGGAGCAGCATGACATTAATCAACAATTTAGTATTTATTCGCTGCATTTATCAAAACTAAGAAGTTACTTTCCATTTTATAAATAAGGGAACATTATGCATAGTAATCACTATGCATATCTTTTTGCATTCTCCAGAGACTAATCTCTGGAAGAAGGAAAAACCCTATACACTGCTTCATTTAATGGAATATGGTTCTAATATTAGAGACTATTAGGACACTACGTTATTTAATTTACTTATAATGTGCCCTGTGTCTGAAAGGTTTTGGAGTGCATACAATATTAACATTGGTGAGCAAAACAGTAAAGGCCATAGTGAAAGGTTATATTATTTTATCAAGAACTCAGAGTGTTGGATTTTTTGGCATCAAGGACAAGTATTAAATTTTTTATTCAAGAGAGTCCATATTAAGAGAATTCATGTTTTACTCTTCTAATTTACTCAAATTCGGAACATTCTACAATGTTTAATCTTTTAAAAAAAATCCCACAAGGATATGCAAAATCATAGATGGTCTCTGAAGATTATAAATATTCTAGATTACACAAATGAAATCGGTAAAAATTACACTTTTAAACCGTAAATCCAAGAATGCACTTTTATCATCAAATATTAGCAAACTACATCTATAAAATATACAGACTAGGATTAACGAACTCATATATACCTACCATACATCTTGGGGAAGATTTAAAGTTATGCTGCCTTTGATTTCATCCCGGAAACACATATATCCTAAGGTAGCTAATGTTACATACAAAGTTGTAACAATCCCCATGCCAATATTCAATGCTTGTGGGAAGCGTTTTGATTCTCTCATCTGATTTTCCAGTGGAAGGACCTAAGAAGAGAATGCAGAAAACAAATAATTTAAAACAATCTAGTATCCTGTCTTACATTTATACAAATTAATCTTTCCGCAGTTTATATGCAAATCTTTTTTCCTTTAAAACACTTATAATTGTTGAAGTATGTTTCTAGGTGTTATATATATATATATATATATATATATATATATATATATATTACATTACAGGTTTTTAAAAAGATTTAAAATCAACTCTTAGCAGGCAAACCTGTTTTAAAAAACAAATGTGAAAACTTTCCCCTATTAACATTTTATGCAACCAAAGTACATTTGTTACAACTAAGAACCAACACTGGTACATTCCTATTAAACTCCAAACTTGATTTGGATTTTACTAGTTTTTCTGCTAATGTCCTTTTTCAGTTCGAGTCTCAGCCAGGATAGGACATTGCATTTTCTTGCCATGTCTCTTTAGTCTCCTCTGGTCTGTGAAAGTTCTTCAATCTTTCCTTATTATTATTTTGACCATTTTGAGGAGTATTGGCTAGGTATGTGGTATAATGTCCTTCTCTTTGGGTTTGTCTGTGTTTTCCTCATGACTAGACTGGGATTATAGGTTTTAGAAAAAGATACCACAAAGGTGAAGTGCCCGTCTCATCACATACAGTATCAACATGATTCATCACTGGTGAATTTTGATCACTTGGTTAAGGCAGTGTTTTCCAGGATCCTCTGCTGGTAAAGTTCTTCTCCCTCTCATCATACACTATTTTTGTGAAAGCAAGTCACACAATGCAGCCAGCCCACACTCCAGGGACTAGGGGGGATTAAGCTGCAGCTCCTGGAGGGGGAGTAGCTACATAAATTATTTAGAAATACCCTCCCCCCCCTTTTTTACATATTTGTATGTTTTTACTTTTATCTATATTAGTATTTATCATTTATATTAGTATGGATTCATGTGTATTAGCTTTAAACTTTGAGTATGAATCCAAAACACTGTTATTTTGTTGCTCATACTGCCCCAGCTTTGGTGGTTGTAAATTCTATCAGGTTGATTGCTATGTCCCATTGACTTGCCTTCATTCTCCTGTTTTTTGAGCACTTCCATACTTTCTAGCACAAGATGCTCCAGATTCATCTTGAATTTCCTTGCTTCAGCCCTAGAATCAGCCATTTCACCAAAAAACTTTGGTTCTTTTGTTGCAAATGGTATTCAGAAATCAAGATTTGGGTACTGGATGTTCTTGTTTCTAGTGAGGCATCAGTGCTTATAGGGCCTTTCATCAGACAGTACTAGAAAATATATGTATGTATAATAACCCATGTATACACGTCTATAATTGTTTCTTTATCTATCCATCTGTATCTATTGTATGTCACTTTAGTGAGATGAATAAATTATTTTCATTATATAAAAAAGTGAAAGAAAATAACTGAAATAAGGGATTATGGTCAATAAATGGTGCCAGTAGAGCTAGAAAAGGAGAAAGGGGAGAAAATGAACATTTATGGAGGCTCCCTCTGTGTCAAGCAGCATTCTAAGTGCTTTACACATAATCTCATTTATGAAATAGATCTGGGGAAATATGAAAGAGAATCAATATGCCTTAATTACTGAGTACAATGAAGAAACCAGAGATGGAGTGAAAAGAATTACTACAATGTTTCAAGCTTGAGCCACTAAAAGTAGAACTAAAAGAAACAGGGAAATGAAAAAGTGAAGCTAGTTTTGTATAAGAAAATACGTGTCAGACTTTGGACCTGTTGAATTTGAGGTGTCACAGAACCAACACTTAAATGGAAATGTCCAGTCGCTAACTAGAGCTTAGGTAAAGACAGAAATGAAAACCTGCAGGTATGCCTATAAAAGTGGTTAAGTGGAATTGTAAGAACTTGTGAGAATTCTCTAAAGGAGAATTCGGAGAGCAGAAACCCAAGTAAAATGTTGTAAAATTGTCTTTTAGATCTATTTTTGGTTCACATAAACAGATGTTTATGAGTGGTTCCACTCCCATACCATACCATCAGACTATGAAACAAGCTATAGAGTAGACAGCAATAATCTATTTTCCTCAAATCTATACATTCTAGGTTTTAAAAAACATGGAAGCATCTTGAGTGGAAATATTTAAGATCTTAGAATCCTCAGGATACTTGTATCTGAGGATAACATCATTTCCCAAAACAAATATGATATGAACAAATCTAAAGGGAGAATTTATATTGGACTTTTCTTATGTAATAGTACCTTTGTAACAATTTCAATTTACTTCAAATCATCCAGTCTATAAAATATGTTTGAGATTTGTCTGAATATAACCCAGGCTTAGTAGAGTAGCTGGGACATAGATAAAACAAAATTGGCTATGTGTTAATAATTTCTGAAACTAAGTGATGCTTACATAAAAGTTCATCATATGATTATCTACATTTTGTATAGGTTTAAAATTTTACATAATAAAATATTAAAAATAATCTAATGTCTTCATTTTACAAATAAAGAGAATTAGAGAGTTTAAGTGATATATTTAAGATTAAACTCTTGGTTAGTGGAAGATAAACTTTAAGTCGAGCCTATTATATCAAACTGCAAATCGTGTTCTAGAAATATCAAAAATAGAAATATCAAAAATAGAAACAAAAAAGAAAAACATACATTTCTAAATGTAGCTTGACTTAAATCTTTGTATTAAGATTTTAAAAAATAATAAACATTAAATCCTTACCACTCCTATGCCTTCAAAAGCAAATACAGCAGTACCAAAAAAAAGTGGATATTTTTTCCAACCAGCCACTATTGGAAGGTTGTAGGGATCTGGCATATTCTGCAGAAAAGAAGAAACAAATAAAGCAAGTTATACCTTTACTTATCTTAAAAAATTTTAAATGAAAGAGTAAAATCATATAATTCTGAGCTTCACAACAGCAAATGTGTTATAAAAGTGAATAATTCTTTCAATGAACACTTTAAGCATCCTATGTTAAATATAGCCAAGCTGTTAAGATGTCACTGCCAAAAGCAATTGTTTCCCTCATGCCCACGCATTCCAACTGAGCTAAATGCTCCTGATTACCTGTTTCCACCTGCAAGTCTTAGGCTGTTCACATTGGGTATAGCTCCTGCCACAACAGGAAATACATAAGCATACTCGAGGTCTGAGCTGAGAGCCATATAATCAGTTATTAATCACTGTCGATGATGTCTAACGAAACTCATTCTCTACCCGATTTTCACTGCTCTTTCAGTCTCTAGGATACCTGATTCCTGACTTTGGCTTTCTACCTCATAACTCTGTGCTACTCCCTAGTACAGGTCTCCCCGGTTTCAGTGTTTTACTCTTTGAACTGACAGTTGCCATTACCCTTACTGTTTGTGCATATGCCTTGATTCTGGCTTTGATGACTTGGTCCCAACTCATAGTCTCATTCCAACTCTCTACTATCTGGAAACTCACAAGCTACATATCTTGTTCAATGGACACTTGTTTCAGCTACCTCAAGACTGGTCCCTATTTGCCTCGTCATCTTGTGTTCTCTGCCTTATCTGATTGAAAATAAAATAGAAGGCCAAGGAAAGAGGATAAACAAAGAAACTGAAATATGAAAGCACAGATAATCTGGAAAATAGGTCTAGAATATCTGAAGTTTAGGAAGAACTGTGTTATTTAATGGTGATACATGGCTAAAAACATAAGCCTAGGTCAGAAGGACAAGTGTATTAAAGTGTTTGGATTATTTGATAACAATACTACACTGTTATTCAAGGCTCACACTGTCCATTCTATCTAAGGAAACTCCTTTTCTGCTCCACTGACTCACACATTCAGCTAAGGGGTCATGGACTCCAGAAAGCCTTATGAGATCTTCCTGCTTGTCCGCTTCCACTCTTACATGTTATAAGAAAGAGTCTACAGGTTTTGTAATTCAGAGAGGGGGTTAAAATGAAATGTAGAGCCATCGTAAGAGAGTCTATAAAGGATTGTTAATGAAGATTTTAGAGCAATTACTTTGGCAGCAATATATAAGATGGATCGAATCAGGAAAGAATAGGACAGGGATTCACAACCTTTTCGATCATTTTCCCCTTTGAGACATGAAAGCTATACTAAGCTGCTCAGTATAAAAATGCATATACATATAAACACTATATCTCACAAGTAATTTTAATTATTTCAGATCTCCTGAATCCCATCAATAGATTCTTTTAAGGAAAGTGGGTTAAGAATCCCCAGACTACAGACAATGAAATCAGTTGACATATTCACATACTTCAGATAAAAAGGATACAGACTAGTGTAGTCTGTATCTAGTATAGTATAGGCAGTGGACTAAAGTGGTGGCAGTAAATAAAGGTTCGGAAGTGAAAGAAAATTATAAAATTACATCTATATTCCCATATCTTGTGATTGATTTGCATCTTAAAGGAGTAAACAAAATACTAATGAGTCCTCTGTTTCATGTTAGGCAGTGTACAAAGGCACGGTCCTAAATCTCACAACTCTTGTAAGGTAGGTATTACTATCTTCTGAAGCTATGTCATAAAGCCCAGACGTGTATTTATCAAGATTCAAACCCAGATCTGACTATGAAGCCTGTGCTTTCAATCTTTATGTCATATACTTTTCTAACTGAGGAGTATCACACACAAGAAAACCAAAGTTTACTAATTATCTCCTGGTATTGCCACATATGAAGTGGGGTCTTTACAAGTCATTACTTTCACTTCAAAATAAACAATTTACTTATTAAGAAGCATATTACAGTTAAAAACATGTAATACTTACCCTAACAACATATTGATAAATTATCACAAGACTGACAGCCATGGAAATGTTGGCAAGGAATGAAAGCACAAATAGATTCTTTAGCTCACGAATGAAGACCAAGAGAATTATAAATGGAAGGAAGCAAAGCATATATATTCTTAAGTCGATACTTCTTCTCTCACATGGATTTGATGAACTGGTACTATTCAGAACAAGCACTTTACTTTCCAGGAATCCTTCATGAACCTACACATAGGATTATCAGGAGAATAATGAAGAGAGGGGGAAAAAAACTTACATCAACTTATAATCATAAAAGGGAAATAAAAAGAAAATTCTGGTCTATGCCCTCAATGATAAATTCCTTTACAACAAATATCTACATTTTTTCAAGATATTCTAGCTTCCTAGAAATGAATCAATGAATGAATGAATGAATAACAAATTTAAGGATAATCACAATAGGGGTTACAAAATAACTTCTATCATATCATGAATGGAAAGTTCACTAGAAAATTATGAGTAGATTTAACTAATTTATTTTGAAGCTTTGTAATAAACCATGCTGCTTCATGATTCCTGCAAAGGCTCAATCTGCTTTTGAGATCATCAAAAGAGGAAGCATATTTGCCTAGAATGACCATTGAATGTGCTACTCTAATATTCTTCAGAGTAGGAAACAAGCTCTAAGTACCTCTAAGAAATGTAGTCAAAATAAAATTTAGAAATTACAGTCTAACTGTAAAACTTTTATAAAGCAATTGTTCATAAATTATCATTACTATCAATAAATATTTGTTAAGAATCCACTAAATTCATGCATGGCTATACACTAGATAATAGATAAATTTTTGCTAGAACAAAAATCTTCTATAAGTAAATCAACTTTACCTTAAAATTTATTCAGCCACTTCTACATATCAATATTCAGCTTTCAAAAGATATACAATGATTTACAGGCTCCATATATTAAAAATTGTCTCTGATTCAATTAATCACACAACCCAACTTACTTAAAATAGAAATGAAATGATGGAGAATTTGAAAAACAATTTTAAAAACTCATAGCAGAGGCAGATCATACTATAATTTAAGTACCAGTGAAAAATCTATTTGCCCCCAAACACTATACCCTCCTTTGAACACAATGACATTATCAAATCTTTGGATAAATTCTTACAAACCAAATCAAATTAAGAGCAAGCATTTTCTGAGTACTTTCTATGTGTCAGACACTGAACTAAATACTTTATATACAATATATCTCATTTAATCCTCAAAACAACTCTCTGAGGTGGGTGATAGCATTAATTTCAATTTATAGTTGAGGAAACTGAGGTTTAGGGAGGGTAAAGGAAACTTACATGATATCAAGCCAGTGAGTGGTGGTTCTAGAAGTCAAACCTAGGCTTGAGGCTCCAGAACCTAGCTTCACATTAACCTGACCAAAATACTGCAACCCTGAAAGGGAGGCCCTGTGGAAGTGGCCACCTGGCCTCCACTCTCTCTCTCTAAATATAGTTAAGTATTAATAGGCCAATAAATTAGAATTTTAGAACAAAATTCTCATATAATTAACAATTCAAGTGTTTCCTTTCATTTTACACTTATAATCCACGATAAGCAACGTTTACTGCCACTACAAATGTATATACCTCACCTGAGACTGCAGGAAATATATCTACTGGCTTCAAGTTACACAGGCAAGTTATAACTCATAATAGACTAACTAAACTCTCAGGTTACTCCATGTACCACTTCAGAAATGCATAGCTCACATTTATCTTGTAATTGGCCATCCAAACTTCATGTATTATTTTTCTATAATTTGAAATAGAAGCTAAATTGGTTAATTCACATTACTTGGCTCTTAACATATTTTATTTGTCGACTCAATTTTCTCAGTAACCAAATTATTTGAAGCCAAATATTTCTACACTTCTAATAATCAGATTAGATAATGATCAAAGCTAAGCTCTAACAAGGGTACCTGGCAAGAGAAAAGCAGTTACATAACCAATTTTAAAAAGTGCCATTTGAATCATTAAGTGCTTGGGAATTTGAAATTAATTCTATCACAAATCTCTCATAATAATTATTATTTCTCAGCAGAAAGATGGTTATAAAAATTCTCAGGATTAAAAATAAAATAAAAATGTAGATACATACCCAGAGCAAGATTCAGATAAACATTTGAGTCCTTTGGTGCCCTCTAGAGACAGAGATTGGCTATCTAATAGGACTTCCTATGATCTCACATGTTTACCAAAATGCAAAACACTGAAATAAATATTATAAAATAAAATTACTAAATTTAGTTCTTTTCATTTAAGAGCTCAAATTTACTAAAAACCACTACTTATGAACTTATCAATGATCCAGTAATTTAATGGTTACAATTCCAAAGGCAGATTATGCCTTCAGCAAAGCTAAAATGCAAAATTAAAGCCATAATACCTTATATTTGTATGCTGCTTTACATTTTACAAAGGTTTTTGTCAGCTGAACCTCACAATAAGGTTATGAGGAACAAGAGGAGATTTCGTTACTATTCTCATTTTATAAATAAGGAAACTGAGGCCTGACCAGGGATAAGGGGATCTTGCCCAACGTGAATTAATACTGAGAACAAGGATTTGAATTCAGATCTTCTGACTCTAAAGTCCACATCAAGTCTTTAGTATCGCTATATTTTTTCTTAATAATAATATCCCTTTCCCATTCTTCATGTCCATAGTATATATTTTATCTATCTGAAATTTTCTAGAGTATCTTAGAGTAAAAACAGACAGGAGCTTTAACAACAATGGACTAGAATCACTGGAAGCACTATGGTTTTTTTCACCATGCCAATTGTCCACAGTGGCCTAATGGGACCACGAACAGCCACATGGCAGTTATAGAGCAGGAGGTTCCCGCATCTCTATAGCAACTAAACTCTTAATTCTTTAATTTGATGAACTATATATCTTCAATTTTATGTAGAATAAGGTGATAATAATCTCACAGTTTTTAACTATAACAGTAGCTGTAATTGGTAAGGTTTAATAAACCCATGTACCTACTATTGGAGACTGCTATCGAAAGTGAGAGAACACTTTTACTCTCTTCTGCAGAGAGTAAAAATCTCTGAAGATGCTGTTTCAGTGACCATCTGTCTGCTCTGCCAAGATAATGTGTTTATTGTTGCTTTCGGCTTTTCTCAAGTCTCAAGGAATGTCTTTTTCCATGTTGCTCTTTATGCCTCAAAAGGACTTTCATCTTTCTATCTACAACAGGCATTCTCCTTAGCTCCCAGAGAGTCATTTTTTCTACTTGGTCTTCTAGCATATGTGCAAATGAGTTAAATTCTTCCATTTAACTTTGGAAGCAACTGATAGTATTTCACAGGAGAAAGTTACTAATCCTAAGTTTATAGACATTTATTTTATGCATTTTATATACTCTTTATGTACACGTACACACACACACACACACACACACACACACACACACACACACACGCAAATTAAAATCAGACGATGTTCTGTCCAGTGTTGAACAATTAATATGCTGGGTGGAAACTGTGTTGGAGACCTAGATTTCAGCATAATTCATATGACTTAGTGCATTGCTCATGCTTTGTGACAGTTTCCTCATTCATAAAATGAGCATAGTACTTATATTAGAGCAGTTGTAAAGATTAAATATGTCATAGCTTATAAATATAAGATTATAAAGCATTATTAGTATTACTTGTGAATTCAAATCAAGCTTGTTGGTTGTTCTATTTGGAGGTAACAGAAAAGATACAGTACTACCATGTTGCACAATCCTAGAAAGGCATACTTTCCACTGTATTCTACATGAATGATTGGTAAGATGTTATCTTACCAGTGCTTGACAACAGTCTCTTAACTGAGTTTGTAGTCCTAGGAATATGCAACTTGTGGAATTAAATACTTGTAAAATCATAAGCACATCATCAATAATGGATAATGCTAATGAAAGCATCAACTCTCTTATTTATAAAAGGGAGTCTGACTCAATGAGCCTTTCAAACATTAAAAATCTAAGCTGGTGGCTTTAGCAACGTATGGCCCATAGACCAAATCTGGCCTATTTTTCCAAATAAAATTTTATTGGAATACAGACATATATCCATTTGTTTATGTACTGTTGTCTATGGCTGAGTTGAGACAGAGACCATATGGCCTGCAACACTGAAAATACTTATTATCTGGCCCTTTACAAAAAAAGTTTGCCTATTCTTGGTCTAAATAGAAAATAATGCATACTTTGTACTTAGAAAAGCGAGTCAAATATATGTATAGGGGATTCTTTAGAAAACATATTCACATAATTTTGCATTAAAATACCTAATAGATGACTATGCACAATGCCTACTATTGCATCATGCACATGTGGATAATTAATAAATATTAATTAAACTAATAATTAAAGAGCTGGAGGTAATGTAGGAATAGTAAAAACAATCTAACAGTTAAGGCACATAAAGAAATGTGCTTTGGCATTGTTTTGATAGGGGAGCTTTTTTTATTTCAGTGCTTTGCATGTTTGTTCAAACTGACCACCTCTACCAAGAATGTACTACTACTTCTTAAAGCAAATATTCAAATATGGAGAGAATTATAGAACACTGTATATTTCTAGACACAGCATCTTTTTAGACAATGGCAGTAATTATTGGATTTTAGTAATGCCCACTTTTTTACTTCACTTTTTAGGCTCTGGCTAAAGCCTTATATATGTCTTTATAAAACATCAATGTAAAAAATATGCTCCCAAACATATTTGTGTATCTAAATTTCAGGTGGCTAAGAATCAGTAAATTATGTCCTGTTCTGATGTGAAAGAACAAGCATCATTGATATAATAACGAGAAGTAAAACCAACAATAGCAGGAATCCACCTTGCAGAAAAGAAGACTAAAGGAAAATCTACAAAGGAACATGATTTATTGAAAGAAACACATTTGCATATTCAACCATGGCTCATTCAGAAGAAATATGATGCAATAACTATGGCATTGGAAGAAAATGATTTCATTAGAGAAAAATACTTACTTGTTTCACATTCTCAGCTAAGAAGACAATATAAACACTACAGAATCCCAGCTGTGTTATCACCAGAAAAAAGTCAACCACATTCCTGTAAAGAGATACTCACAAATAAGTATCAATAAGAGCTGCTGAAATGTCAATATATATTTTATTTTCAACTATTTTAAAACATTTTATAACAGTATATATTCTTTTCACTTCCTTAAAATATTTATTTTATTTAAAAATCATATATGTATGATCAGTATGTCACTAGAACTACTATAGAGCAAAAGAACATTCCATTAAGTTAAAAGGCCAAAATTTTCTCATCATTTATTTCTGAAATTCAACAGTTTAAGAGTATCTGCTTATAAAATACCATGAAAACATTTTTCTTTTAGATTAAGCACATTTCTCCTTCTCAAAATTTTTATCAGATCAACCCAATATATTTCCCAGCTCTCCCAGCTTCATGTCATTTTCAAATATGACGAGCATACTCTACTATCCAAATCACTAGTAAGAATATAGAATTGGAGAGGACTGGGGGCGTGGCCCTAAATCATACCACTAGAGACCTCCTTAGTAGCTTAGCTCTGTCTTTATTTTTTAATGAGATACTCTAAAAAATTCCAGTTACATAAAATAGTAATCAGGAGTAGGGAAGGGATATCACCAGTCAAATGAGCATTATTTGGGTATGGCGGTTAATCAAGTTACAAATTTGCCTACATGTTATTAAAATACAGCCCACACTTCTCAATTTTGTTCTGGGAACAATGAGTGACTAAAATAGCACGCACTTACTAATTCATTATAGTCTCTTGTTTGACCATCAATGTCAAGCTGTCAAATAATGTGCTCTACAAATCTACCGATCCTCCCTCTGCCATCTGAAACTAGAAGAGCCCTTGCCTATCTTTATGCTTATCATAACTCTATAGTTCTCTATGGTTTTTCAGGAATCTAATTTGTAAGTAATCTTGGTACCCTGAAATGAACCCAAGTTTCTTCTCTCCGATGAATTACATTTAAGTATACTCTTAAGATCTCTTTATCCATCTTTGATTTTAGCATCCCAGCAATAATCATTCCAACCACTTCTATCTGAAAGCCATTCTTCTTCATAGAAAAAACAGACAAGGTTGCCTCTGGACTGGGGCAGAAGAAGGAAGAAGATACAGTTCTGGCAGCAAATCCCTATGGCATTAAGCTTTGTTTTCTTCCTTTTCCTACTCAGCATATCAGGAACTCTGAATGGCTCATAAACAAATCTAAACTCCTGAAAATCCCCAGAAAGGCCATAGTTAGCCATATACTACCCTATTAATATGGTTCTTTTTCTTCTAAATTCCACTGCACACATCATTTGTACCACAGTAAGCATTTTGTTGATTGCCTTAGTTTTTCAGTCCTGTATTCATGTGACTTTGATTAGCCATGTTCACCAATGAGTTACATTTAAACAAGATAATAAAGAGTATGCCAAAATACATACTGAACATATAGCTAAACAGTACGGTTTTATTTGATATAATGAGATCGTGACATTTTTCTTGCCTATTCCTTAAAAAATTATTGAACATCATTATATCATAGGTTACCCAGGTGCTTTATAAATTTCATTTAAACTACTATAATAATCCTGTGAGGCAAGTATTATTACAAACTCATCTGAGAGTGAGAAAACTAAGAAAAAACAAAAACCCAAAACCAACAAAACAACAAAAAAAAACTCTGATAATTTGACTCAGGTCTCAAAATTGAGAAATGGCATTGAGATCTGCCTAAGTCTAAAGATTGTTTAATCCCCCAACTTTATCATACTTTTATACTTAGAAAAGTATAAATGTAACTTCTGTTCATGTATCTTGTCAGATTAAATTACTTAAAAATTAATGTAATTTAAATAACCAGATATTAATAACATAGCAAGTACTTACCGTCCCCATGCTGCTTGCTTTTGAAGACAACTCCAAGGACTTACTTCCATAGCAAAACTCACAGTGTCACTATAACCTAACGTTGACTTTTTAAATCTGTAGTTTAATGGCATACATGCAAATGAAAAAAAAAAAATTAAGTTGGTCCATAAATCCTCCCATCGAAAAGAACAGCAAATAAATGGGAATTAATGAATATGAGGTTATGCTCTGACAGAGGAGTTTCTGAAATTTCAAGATCTGCATACTCTTAAAGTATGTCTCATGAAATTGAAAAATTTTACATCTGCCCTTATTACCAATAGATTAGTTATCTACTGTTAAAGTTTATATATTTGTAGCATTCGCATAACATATTTGTTCTTCACTGATTTAAATATTTCAATTACCTAAAAACATCAATTACATTGTTCATGCCTCTTTTATTCCATTCTTAGACTAGCACTATTTAATACATCTCTACAAGGCTTTACAATATATTTTCACATAAACTACCATATTTGATCCTTAAAATAGCCCCATGAAGTAGGTATTATTTCCCCATGTCCTCGCTCCCACTTCTTTTCCAAGTATACATGTTCTTTAAAGATCATAAATGACTTACCCAGTTTTAAGAACATTTAACAACAACAGTTAGGATTAGAGTATTAGTTTACTAGGATAGGTTAACATTTATTTTTTAAAAAGTTGGTCCATTGTCCAGTAGAAGCATTTCATGATACAAATATAAAGAAAAAAGAATATTATTTTACTATCTACCGAGTGACATAATCAGCAAAGAGCACCAAAGTCATTATACCCCAAAATTAATTACTAACAAACTGAAGACCATTACACTATAACTAAAAGCAGTACTGCTGCCTCCATTTCCCTATATACCTTTCCTGATTTTCTTCATTTACACTAAAAGAAACCATTCTATTTCACTAACAAGGCTATATCTCAAAAGAAGTAAATATAGTCTGACCAGATTTCACTAGTAAGGTTTTATTTTAAAAGAATATATTCTGACCAGATTTCAATCATATGAAATGCTACTTTATTCTATATTATCTTAGATATGTCTTTATAACTGATTATAGGAACTACAACTGCTAGTTGCAAAGCACAATAGAAATATGACTATCTGATACTTGCAATAACTACACAGCTTTAAAATAAATTAAATAGACTTAACAAATCCACATTTACCTCTGACATAGAAAGTGACTGCAACGTACCAAAATGTGCATACAATGAACAGAAATAATTCCTATAAACACAAGGCTGATTGGTCCAAGCTGTAGGGGAAAAAATTATAAAGTTTAAATATTTAAGTTTAACAAAAATTAAGTTGGCTTATAAGCAATGAGACAACAGATTACTCATTTGCAATGAATAAATATTTGTTGGACAAATGATTAAATAGCCATTTGCATAAGGAAAAGCTAAAAAAAAAAAAAACGACAGAATTTTAGTAATACTTAAGACAACCACATATGATTCCATCTTGTCAACTTGGCTATCTAAACCTATGAATACAGATATGACAAAGACAGAATACAATATCATATTAACATGAGATGGCAGTCTATCACTGTTGGTGTCCCACCAAAATAATGATATGCAACTACGCATCATTATCTCTAAATTATTTTTTTTAAAATGCTGTTTCAATATGGGATTGTGGGCAATCCACTTCTGTACATTGCTTGTTGAGCGCTTACTATGTGTGGGGAACTGTGCCTAGAAAATTACTATTTAAAAGAGTGGTACATAAAAAAATTTCAACTATTTATTACTAAAATCAAAGTGATGTCTGGATTGAGATGTACACAAAATATTACCAAAGCTTATTTTTATAATCAGAAATGTTTAAGTTTCTCTAAATTAGGGTGGACAAAGTCAAATGCAGAGAAAGATGATAGTGACAAGTGTTAGAGAACTAGCCAGTAAAAAACGGAGAAATAAATATAATTTCATTACTTCATTAGTGAATTGTCCCTATCAAGATTCTCTGTGATTACAATTAGTTCTAACAATACTTTAAATATTTGTTTTCAAAAGATATTGTTATTCCTCTTCTTAACTACTGTTCTTTAAATCTGAAGACTACATATTTTATTCTGATTCTAAAATACTATAAAATTTCACCAATACAAATGATCTGCTCTATAAATATGTTTGTTGATATGAATACATTACTTAAATTCCTGAAAGTCATATCTGGGAAACCAAATACTGTTTTAGGATCTTTCTGTCAAAAAATATGAAGCAGTAATTAAGAAGAAACAAAGAGTAATTTTCTCATTTTTTGTTAGATATTTTTATAGTTCACATAATTTTATCAATGCAATGGCTAAATTATTATCTAACTGTCACCTGACCATGTTTTATCTGAGTAGGCCAGATATTAACTTGTGGCGACTTCTGCTGTAAATTAAGATTGATAACTGTATCTTAACTAGAGATAACAATGGTAAGTCTTACCACTATGCCTGCATTTTTTATTGCCAATGGAAGTCCTAAAAGGCCAGTTCCAATATTTCCTTTAAGAAGATGCATAAGAGTCTGTACAAATCTGAAAAGTAAATGTTGTGAGAATTATATATTTTAGAACAAAAGCTATTAAAATCACATGATCATGGTTTTAGCATTAGAAAAAAACTGAAAATTAATCTAGGCAAGGAATCAAATAACATTTCCATTCAATCAGAAGTTAAATAGGCCATCTCTGTAATAGGCCCATTTAAGTAAAAGAGATATTTAAGTAAAAGTATTTTTGTAAAAGAGATATTTAAGTAAAAATATTTTTGTACATATTAAAGTAATAAAGAAAGGGTAATTTTCTCATGACACTCTTTGCTGCTACAGTATTCAGAACACTGTTGAAGATTATATATGGATACGCTGGTAAGACAGAGCCATTTATTGACACTGTCTTTGTAATCATGGTACTAACCATATCTGATCTATGATCAACCTAAGAGGAAGTTAATTAAAAGAAAATATATACAAATTTTAAAACTATGTGTATCATCAGGCAAGACAAATATTAACTTGTAGACCTAATGAACTC
>NW_011888865.1:7266580-7268251 GCF_000151845.1 Pteropus vampyrus
AGTAAGTTACATTTATCATGCCACTTTATTCTATGTGCCCCTAAAAACAAGAATATTTTCTGACCTCTGTTTAGACTTTTCACACTTTAGTTTAGACTTTTTTTTTTATGATGGAGGTTTTCACTGTTTCTTCCAAGCCTCCTCTTTTCCAAAGAGATTTTGAAGCCCTGCCTCCGCCCACCCTTCATGCTTGCTGCAGCAACAGGAACTCTAAAATCTGCTGATTATTTTCCTACTTATATATAGTTTGAAGTTTATTGTATCCTTGGTTTCCTAGTAATGCTAAAAAGATAATTTCATGAATGGGTTTATTTGTACTACTTGTTGAATTAACAGGTTTTGGGGGAGGATATGTGGAGAGATGAGGATTTGGGCAGCCACCATTATTATCCCAGCGCTAATGGGAACTCAGCATGACAGTTTTTCATAAAAGTTGTACTTTAAAATATTGGAGATGCTTTTTAGCTTTGTAATATATTTTTTGTAAAGTATTTTGAAATCAAGAAGTATGATCAGCTTTGTTCTTTTTCAACTCTGTTTTGGCTATCTGGGGTTTTTATAATTAAAACAGTATGATACTGGTATAAAGACAGACATATAGCTCAATGGAATAGAGCGCCCAGAAATAAATCTATGCATATGGTCAACTGATCTTTGACAGGGGTGCCAAGAATACACAATGGGGAAAAAACAGTCTCTTTAACAAATGGTACTGGGAAAACTGGATATCCATATGCAAAAGAATAAAACTGGATCTTATACCATACACAAAAATTAACTCAAAATAGATTGAGGACTTAAATGTAAAACTTAAAACTGTAAAACTCCTACAAGAAAACATAGGAGGAATGCTTTACGCATTGGTTTTGGACAGTGATTTCATGAATATTACACCAAAGGCAGAGGCAAAAAAAGCAAAAATAGACAACTGAGATTACATCAAACTAAAAAGCTTCTGCACAGCAAAGAAAACAATCAACAGAGTGAAAAGCCAATCTACAGAATGGGACAAAATATTTGCAAACCATATAACTGATAAGGGATTAATTTCCAAAATACATAAGGAACTCCTATAACAAACAAAAAAAAAGACTAATAATTTGACTAAAGATCCGAACAGGTATTTCTCCAAAGAAGACATACAAATGGTCAACAGATATATCAAAAGATGCTCAATGCCACTAATCATCAAGGAAATGTAAATCAAAACCACAGTGAGATATTACCTCGTACCTGTTAGGGTAGCCATTATAAGGGAAAAAAAATAAGGCAACAAAGTGTTGGTGAAGTTGTGGAGAAATGGAAACCTTATATAAGAATGCAGAATATTGCAGCTGCTATGGAAAACAGTATGGGGATTTTTCAAAAAATTAAAAACAATTACCATATAATCCAGCAATCCCACTTCTGGGTATTTATCCAAAAGAAATGAAACCAGGAGCCTGAAGAGATATTAGCACTCCCATATTCATTGCAATGCTATTCACAATAACCAAGATATGACAACAACCTAAATGTCCATTAACAGATGAATAAAGAAAGTGAGGTATATACATACAATGAAATTTTAGCCTTAAAAAAGGAAATTCTGCAAAATGCAACAACAAGAATTAACCTTGAAGACATTTTGCTAAATGAAACAAACCAGTCATGGAAGTTCAAATACTGCAC
>NW_011888865.1:7268301-7270314 GCF_000151845.1 Pteropus vampyrus
TCATGTCTCTTAAAATTTCTCTTCCTCTCAATCAGATCTCCCTTCAAGATCCATAGCATTTGATATGTTTCATCACTGTAATAATTCCTATACACTGCTCTGAAATTTAGATGTATTTCTTCTTTCTCAAATAGACTAGGGGACATTTTATTCATCTTTGTGTCTTCTGTAGTATCTAATAAAATGCCTCGTCTATAAAAGATGGCTACAAAATACATACTGAATGAAAAGGAGACATATAAGCTGTAACACTTACGAAATACCCTCTTGCTTCTGAACAGGCAGGAGCTCTTGCTCATGTTCTTCATCCGACGTTCCATCAAAATTCTGCTCATTTATTAAGGGCCTCATCACATCCATATCTTTAAAAACAAACAAAAAAAAAAGAACTTCACTATTCTTTTAAAAATTGGGTTAAGGCTGGTAGAAATAATTCTTTTTAAGTAGGACATACAACTTTTAGTTACCTTTATTATTTCTACCCTAAATGAACTCACATTAATATCCTGAGTATCAGCATATTTAAAAAGAAAAAACTAGACTATTTTCTGGATATTTTGTTTAGACTAAACAGTGATAAGTGAAAAGCGTAAGTATTCAATGCAAAACTTTCTGCTTTGTCTACAAGAGGTTTACAGAAAATTACAAAATTATGGGATGAGAGATATGAAGAAATAAATGAATTGTCATCTCTGTTAGCTTCAAATCATACTATATATAATCAGATTTTTAAATACATCAAGGAAATTATAAAGCCATTCCAATATTTAAAATTTTGGTATCAAAATCTGCTCTATTATCTAGCAATTTTTAGCATGATTTTATTCCTTTCAGGGGAAAAAAGCAACACTAGTCATCACTGTGTCTCTTGTTCTAGTAAAATTCACTAAATTTAAATTTATTGAGATGACTGATATGCATTAGTAAGTCTGAAATACGGGATATCTCAAAGACATGAAAGTTTGTTCCATTCAAATATATACAATGAATTTACTTAACAGAGAACTGGAGGAACCTAAATGATTTAGTCCAGAACAAACAACTGACATAACTTTTTAAAACTTTACTTTGGAATAATTTCAAACTTACATTAAATTTGCAATAATAATACAAAACAACTCCTATAAATCCCTTATAGGCTTACCATTTTTCATATTTTGCCATGTTTGCTATTTCTCTCTCAAATGTATATCACTTTTTATGAACTATCTGAAAGTAAGTTACATTTATCATGCCACTTTATTCTATGTGCCCCTAAAAACAAGAATATTTTCTGACCTCTGTTTAGACTTTTCACACTTTAGTTTAGACTTTTTTTTTTATGATGGAGGTTTTCACTGTTTCTTCCAAGCCTCCTCTTTTCCAAAGAGATTTTGAAGCCCTGCCTCCGCCCACCCTTCATGCTTGCTGCAGCAACAGGAACTCTAAAATCTGCTGATTATTTTCCTACTTATATATAGTTTGAAGTTTATTGTATCCTTGGTTTCCTAGTAATGCTAAAAAGATAATTTCATGAATGGGTTTATTTGTACTACTTGTTGAATTAACAGGTTTTGGGGGAGGATATGTGGAGAGATGAGGATTTGGGCAGCCACCATTATTATCCCAGCGCTAATGGGAACTCAGCATGACAGTTTTTCATAAAAGTTGTACTTTAAAATATTGGAGATGCTTTTTAGCTTTGTAATATATTTTTTGTAAAGTATTTTGAAATCAAGAAGTATGATCAGCTTTGTTCTTTTTCAACTCTGTTTTGGCTATCTGGGGTTTTTATAATTAAAACAGTATGATATTGGTATAAAGACAGACATATAGCTCAATGGAATAGAGCGCCCAGAAATAAATCTATGCATATGGTCAACTGATCTTTGACAGGGGTGCCAAGAATACACAATGGGGAAAAAACAGTCTCTTTAACAAATGGTACTGGGAAAACTGGATATCCATATGCAAAAGAATAAAACTGGATCTTATACCATACACAAAAATTAACTCAAAATAGATTGAGGACTT
>NW_011888865.1:7271514-7278423 GCF_000151845.1 Pteropus vampyrus
CAAAGTAAATTGATACTTTATCTTAACAAACTATTGTATTAGTTTGCTAGAGCTGCTATAACAAATTACTACAAAGTGGGTGGCTTAAACAACAGAAATTTATTATCTCCCAGTTCTGGAGGCTGGAAGTCCAAAATCAAGGTGTTGGCAGGGTTAGTTCCTTCTGAAGGCTAAGGAGAGAACGATCTATTCCTGGATTGTAGTTCTGAGCTGTCTTCAAGTTCATAGGGCATTCTCCCTTTCTCTTGCTTCTAGCCTTCACATACACTATTCCCTCCTGAATCAAACTCTGTTCTCCATTCCCTCTTCTTTCCTTCCAACTTTGTCTAATTACTATATTTCTTACTCATCCGTTAAGTGTCGGTTTAGACACAACTTCTCAGTATTTTCCTTAACTCCAAGCCTAGCTTAAGTCTCTCTCCTAGGTGTTCCCATTGCACCCTATAACCCCGCTATAACAGTGCTTAACACATTGTATTATAAAGGTCTATTTTACTTGCCTGCATTCTCTACCAAGTGACAGGAATGCCTGATTTGTGTATAGTGCATCCTTAGTATTTGAAACATGGTAGATGCTCAATAAACGAATAAGTGCATGAAAGAAAATAAGTGCATGTTAAGGAGGAAATATGAGTTCAATTTTTAAATCATGTACTTTGAGATTATACTAAATGAGCAGTTAGAAACAGGGTCTGGAGAGGAGGAAAGAATTCTGGGCTAAAGGTTTGAGAATTACATCAGAATGTAAGTAGCAAATAATTAGGGCCAAAGGCAAGATGAGGTCACTTGGAGATTGTATGGAGAAGAACAGAGCTGAAGACAGAATACTAGGGATCCACTAATATTTTAAATTCAAGGAAAAAGTTGGCAAAGGTAACTGAAAATAAATGATCAAAGCCTCCACTGAATTTGGTATAAAAGACATTTAAAATTGTAAGCAAAAGATTAAAGTTTTCAAATCAGTGTGGTCAAGAACCACAATCCCTTTCCCGTGAGCAGTTCTAGCTCAGGTTCGAGAAAGGCAGCACTCATCACCACTACCATATCCTTCTCTTGGTTATTTCACATCATCCCGTCTTTGTTACTTCTCTGATCTCATCTTACTCCTCTTCCCCTTGCTCACTCTGAGTGCTCACTCCCTGTCAGAGAGACATGGGGTAAACAATTAGTGTTCATCTGCTTTCCTGGCACCTATCCCTTGTTGAAAACTAGGAAACCATAAAGAAGTAGTTAGCAGGATGTTTTGGACTGAATGTTTCTAACCTTTGAAATTCATCCATTGAAATGTTACACCCCAATGTATCAGCATTAGGAGATGGGGCCTTTGGGAGGTAATTAGGTTTAGATAAAGTCATGAGGATGGAGCCCCAGGATAGGATTGGTGTCCTTATAAGAGCAAGAGTACAGAGCTCTCTCCCCACCATAAGAGGACACAGTACGAAGACTACCTCTTGTAAACCAGGAAGAGAGCTCTTAGTCAGCCTGAGCTGACAAAGACACAGGAGTTGCTTTTCTGGGTTCAACAGATTCTGGTGGCTTACCTTTTGATTTGCTAGTAAGAAGGGTGGAAAGGACTAAGATGGCTTTTATGCACATCAGTATTGCAGGCAGAGCATACACCAGGGGCTGGTATAGAGATAAAAGTCCTCTCACAAATTGTATTAGTTTCTGGCCCTTCTCAAGAGCCTCTATTAATGGACTGTCACCATTATTTACTGACAATGGCCTCTCCTCACAAAAGGTCTATGCCTCCTGACTGAATATATTCAATAAAAGTGGTTGCAATCATTTTCAATTCAGTTTCACAAATATTAACGGAGCCCCAATATGTGTCAGGTACTATTAGATGCCGGGAATAAAGCAATTACTGAAACTAACAAAAACTCCTGTCCTCATGGAGCCCAAATTCTAGTGAGGGAAACAGACAAATAAGAGAAGTAAAATAGAGAGCACGCTAATGTTAAGATAAAAAATAAGGAAAAGGAGGGAGAGCCTGTAATTTTAGATAGGAGAGCCGAAGCAGGCCTCACAGAGAAGAGTGGGATTTTAGAGAAGACATGAAGGAGTGAGAATGAACAATGGAAATATCTTGGAGAAAAGCAATCAGGCAGTGGGAACAACAAAGGCAAAAGCTCTGAGGATGCAGAGAACCAGGTGAGCCTGGTAGGAGGGAGGCCAGAGTAGCTAGAAAAGAGTGAGCAAGGGGAAAACATTAGGAGAGGAGATCAGAGAGTAACAGAGCATGAGGGCACACTGTTGTGTAGACTATTCTGTGGGACATGAATGCCACTAGGGCTGGTTTGACCAACAGAAATAGAATGTGAGCCACAAACATAATTTAAATACTTCCAGTAAGCACATTTCTTAAAAAAGGAAAAAGGCAACTGGTGAAATTAATTTTAATAAGAAATTTTATGTAACCTAATATATCTAAAATATTATTTTGACATGTAATCAACATAAAATATTATTTACAAGGTATTTTACACTCCATTTTTCATGTTCGGTCTTGGAAATCCAGTGTGTATTTTACACTTAGAGCATATTTTAATTTGGACAAACCACATTTCAAATGCACATGTGAGTAAAGGCTACCATACCTGACAACACAAAAATAGTTTAGTGCAGAGGAGTGACATGATCTGATTTATATTTTAAACAGGAATCTCTCTTCATGTGTAAAATGAGAGTAATAACTTCTACCTCAAAGGGTTTTGTGATGAAATAAAACAATGTATTTGAAGCATAGAGCCTAGCCCTTGGCACAAAATAAGCAATCAATAACTACTAGTTTTCTTCTAATATATCATTATATAGGATATATTAGAAGCAATGATATATTAGAAGCAAATTATGCTATTGTATATAATGATATGATATATTAGAAGCAAATTATGCTATTGTACAGGACTTTTAAATATAAATCTTTGACAAGAAATTAATTTACTACTAATAATAATCCTGAGCATCTATGAGCTATAAACTGTGCTATAATATTGAGTATGCAAAGATAAGCAAAACATGTCACCTAGATGGAAACAGACTAGTGGAGGAGACAAATACTTAAAAATATAACATTGTAAAAGTTTTAACAAGTAAAACGTGTGAAATAAAATCAGAACACTCACAGAAAGTAATTAAAAATTACAAAATCCAATTTACATTTCACCAAAGTCTATTATTTGACAATGTCTTGCTGTAATTTTTGGGCAAGTGTTGAACTGGGAAGCTCTGAAAAATGCTGTTACTTCTATAGGTAAGAATTAACAATGCTTTACAAAATACTATTAAGCAATGGACAGATATTAGGTCAAACTACTTAGACCTAATTTTTTCTAGTTACAAATGGAAAAATTATAGATGAATAAACACTGGCTTCAATCAATAGTATACACCATATATTATACACCATATGTATACATGAATGGTGCATACAAATGGAACATTCTTAAATTAGGAAGTGCTTATATACTGTCTCATATTGCTTAATTATTTCAACCTCAATTTCCTAAACTACAATCAACCTAAAGTTCCAATTTTAGTCAGAATTTTAAAAAATCACATTAACTTAGCAATATGTATTGAAATCTTAAAAATGTTTATATCCTTTTCACCTAATAATTCCACTTCTGACAAGCTAGTATATGTAAAAAAGGATTTCTCCACAAAAAACTTTAATTGAAACATTATTTATGTTGAAAATTTGGAAACAACCTAAATGTGCAACAATCAGGAAATTGCTAAATTAAGTACAGCACATCTACTCTATAAAGTCTTATATTAATGTTAAATTATGGTTCTGAAGTTTGAATAAAACAGGAAGAAGTTAGATAATCACAGTGTGACTGCAATGATGTTTTAAAGTTAAATAAAAATGAAAGGAAATATATCAAAACGTTAATAAATTAACAAGGATATAGATGGACAATGCGATCATGAGTACCTTTTTGTGTCTTTTTCTGGAAAGTGTAAAAAAAGAAATAATAAACTTGCATGGCTTTAAATACTATCTATATGCTGATGACTTCCAAATTTCTATCTCCAGACCAGATCCTTAATAACTCTAGACATAATCCAACTGTTTACTCAACATCTGCACTTTCCTGTCTAACAGATATCTCAAACTGAACTCCTGATCTTCACCACCAAACCTGTTCCTCCTGTGGCTTTACCCATCTGTACTGGTTAACAATTTATGGCTGTTGTCAGGAGGCCTCAATTTCATGCAACATGGCCCCTTCTTTATAGCTGCTTAAGTAGTCTCACAACACGGGAGCTGGCTTCCCCACAAGTGAGTGAATCCTAAAGAGAGCAAGGCACAACGCCAATTAGGACCTAGCTTTGAAGTCGCACATTTTCACTTTCACCATAATCTATTCATTAGAAGCAAGTTTTAAATCCAGCCCACAACTCAAAGGGAAGGAAATTAAGTTCTTTCTCTTGAAAAGAGAAACGTCAAAGAATGTTATAAATATCAAACACATATTATAAAAGCCCTGTAACATCTCAGTTGATGGTAATTTCAGGTCCCTGTGGTCATCCTTGTCTCCTCTGTTTCACTCTCACTTTCATCCAATCTATGAGGAAATAATTTTGGTTCTACTTTCAAAATACATCCGGAGTCTAACTATTTCTGTCCACTCCCACTGCTACTCCCATACTGCTGTGAAGGACATGTAAATCTCTTTCCTGAATTGCTGAAATACCCTACTGCTTCTACTTTTGTCCCTTATATACTATTCTTACCAAGCAGCCAGTGTAATCATTCCTCTGCTGAAACCCTGCATTGGCTCCCCATTCTCTCGGAGTAGAAGCCAAAGTCTTTACATGACCTCCAAGACCCTACATAATCTGGCCTTGTCACCACCTCGATCCTCCTATTTCAGCCACCTTGGCCGCCTTGTTATTTTTCTTTACTCTAGTTGTTTCTTCTGCCTGGAATGATCTTTCTCCAGATATCCACTTGACTAATTACCTCACTTCTTCCAAGTCTTTACTCAAATCTCACCTTTTCAATAAAGTCCATCCTGCCCACTTTATAAAATACTATAAACTACCCAGCCCCCACCCTCACTCCTGCTTTCCCTCACTCTGCTCTTTTTTCCCCACAACACTTTCCACCTAATGTGCTACATAATTAACTATTCATTGTCTTTGCTGTTTACTATCTGCTTCCTCTTACTAAAATATAAGCTCCATGAAAGCAGGAATCTTGATCTGTTTTGTTCATAGATGTATCCCAAGTGTCTGAAACAGTGCCTGGCACATGGGAGCAGATCAATAAATGTGTTGAATTAATAAAAGGATAAAACTGTTTAAAAATTAAAATGGCTATTCAATATATGGCTATATGGTCATACCACAGTTTATCTAAACAATTTTAATTGAACATTTACATAGTTAGCAGCTTTTCTCTATTACAAAGAATGTAACGAACACCTCTGATATAAGTACCTATTACGTGACTTATTTCCTTGGGAAATATTTCTAGAAGTGGAATTGCTGGGTCAAAGAATATGTGCATTTTTAAGGGTAAAATGCAATACCAGCAATATATGAGAATGCACATTTCCCCACATTCCCACCTAGATGGGTTAGTAATGAATTTAAAACAGATAAACCTGGGTTCAAATTCTGGGTTCTGCCAGTAATGAGCTTAAAATAGTGTATCTATAAAATGAGAATAATTCCATCTACCTCATCCCATTGTTGTGAGTATTAAAGGAGACAATGCATATGTAAAGCTAACTTAGCACACTATGTGACCCACAGTAAACAGTCAAAATGATGCAGTTGACTTCTATCATTATGACTTGAAAGAAATCAAATTGAAGTGCCTTGCAAATCAGTATAGGAATGCCAACTAATTGCCAACTAATGCCAGCTACTATAATAAAGTATTTCTTTGAAGCTCAACTTATTAAATCATTTAGCATCAAATTAAAAATATTTCTAAATATAATGCATATAAGGTGGGGGGATGGATAATATTACTACCCTGATTCTCACTTTTTTTTTCCTTTGACAGCGGGGGAAACTATAAACAATGCTTTACATTCCCTGGCTTGCCTTTGAAATGTACACACAGTGCACCACACCCCCAACACACACAGAGAGAGGGGGAGAGAAGGGTGTCTTAAACTGCTGCTCCAACTTGATCTGTAATCAATGGAACGGTAAATTTCTAACCAAGGCCTTCCGTGGGGCTAGCCATGTATACTTTCAAACAGCTCCAATTAAAAAGACAGATGATTATAGAAGGCAGTGCCTGTTCTTTCTTACAACCTCGCAAAAACGTAAATAATCGCTTCCAGACCCCTTGCCACCACTCCCGACTCCAGATGCTTGACGGCCCTACCTCATCTGTATATTCTCCCCACCTGATGTATATTGTTAATCCTTGGGTGTATGTAACTAAAACTGTTGGTGCATAGCTATCTTTTTCTTTGTCCTCCTGCCTATATAAACATCCCTTCATTCGCCTACATTTAGAGCACTATGCCAAGGCTTCTTGGAACTCTGCTCTCGGGCAATATCCTCAGATGGGCCCAAATAAAAATCTCTTTCCTTAAATCTACATAGATTCGATTCCTCTCTTCGTTGACCACACACACACGCACCCCTATTCTGACACCTTGTTGACCCTGACTTCGAAGTCAGTCACCTCCCAAGTCTCAGCTCACCCCAAAAGTCCTAAGGAGGTTTGCTTTGCTGGGTTTTAAATTCAAACCTGTGCCAGACCACAATACCTTGAGCCTTGACCCCCAAACCCCTCGACAACAAGAAAAACACGGGCGTCTCTCCCTGTCTAGGGGCGGGGGGGCGGGGGCAAGCAACTTGAGCCCGGATGAGGCCGGCGGCGGCCCAGGCGCCCGCAGTCGCCTCCGCCGCCAAGGCCGAGCTCAGGGG
>NW_011888865.1:7278803-7286339 GCF_000151845.1 Pteropus vampyrus
CGAGCCGACCTGCGTGGCGCCCGCCTCCGGCCCGACACACCCGGCCCGTGCGAGCAGGAGCATGCGCAGTGGGGCGGGCCGGCCCCGCGGAGGCGCAGATGCGCGAGGGGCCCGCTTGGGGCTCAGACAGCGCTGCCGGTGAAAGGCGCTAGTGGGAGCAGACCCCTGCGAGGGGAAGCCAGGCTGGAGAAAGGCAGGGTAACGGGAGAGAAGGAGCATTTTGGAGATAACCAGATGGGAGCTTAGAGCTGGCAGAGACCCAGGCCTATCAACTCCCTGGGGGGTGTCTTTAAAGATGACCACGAACTTAAATTTCAGGAGCCTGTTAGAATTCTATAAGGCACCTTGGAGAATGAAAAGTAGGAGGGTATTTGCCCCTATCCTTGTTGGAGTTCTGACTACTCCTTGGTTATCGGTATTCTTATGCCTCTGTTTAGAGATATACGATACACACGGCTAGAATTTAGCCCAAGTTTCATTTTAAGGATTTTTCTATGCCCTTCAAAGACATTTGAAGTTAACCGCGGTGCAGAAAGGAAATTAAGATTAAGAGAAATTACACTGAAATGGTGTCAGATACTCTTAAGCTCTATACATGCATTGTCTTATTTAATTCTGATGACAAACCCGTGAGATAACTCTAATGTTTATATCCATTTTATAGACGAGGGAATTAAGGTACACAGAGCTAAGTAACTTGTCCAAGGATAGTAAACTAGTAAATGGCAAAGATGGAATTCTGTCTGCAGCTGGAGCTGGGGCTCTCAAGTGGGTGCCAATAAATAATGGATGAAGCAAACTTTTGGATAGAAAGGAAAATTATTTTAATTTTGAAATTGCTTTCATTTTTTTTTTTTTTTTAAATTTCATAGTTCTTTAAAGTCAAGACACCAGACAACATTTTCTTTTTGTTGGTTCCATTTCAGTGGTGTCTTCTTAGGAAGTTGTGTGTTTTTTCGGGGGTGAGGAGTGTCTAATTTCTAGGATCACTGATGTTAACTACATGGTGGTGGTGTTAAATATTTAAAATTAAAAAATTAAAAAGGTACACAGTTACATAATATCTATATCTTTTCTCCTGTTGCATCCTTTTATAGGTTTCATTAGCGGTATTGATGGTTTGCCAAAACCTGTTGTTTTCCTTTAGATCAACCCCAATTACTCACACACATACACATGCAAACCCCAAAGAAAGGTTTTGTTTAAAATGTTCCTGACATATAACAAATATGTAGGAGAGACAGAGAAAAAAGAACTTTATCCTGGATTATAACTAGAATAGTCCCTAATATGTGTTGGGGTGAGGCACCTGGTTTGAGATCAGAGGGAAAGAAGATAGGCACCAGACAGGTAATTGCCCATAAAACCATCCATTATAATGAGAACACCTGGGACAGTGTCTTGAAAGAGGATTATCCTTTGAGTGTTAAAAGGGATTAAAAGTCATTGTCCTCCAATCTCAGGAAAAGCAGATCTGGCAGTGTGGAAGGAAGAAAGGCCTGACCTGTAATGGAAGCCTAGCTGAGGCAGGCAACCAGGCTGTGTCTTCAAAGGATGAGGTGGAGATAAGCCAAGTGATAGGGATGATCATAAGATTTAAGAGAATTATAGTTTTCAGATATCACTACATGAGAAGATATTTGCTGTGACTTCTACTCCAGATCTTGTAAACTGGAGCAGGTATAGGGAAACGCTGTATCAGAATACTTCATAAAGAATCTGACGGTTCGAACCCTGATCATTTCTTTCCTTTCCTCACTTCCTGGATCATATCTCAATTACGTCATTCTTTGTAACCATGGCACTTGTTTTATATCCCCATTATAACACTTCTCTCCTTGTGTTATAATTATTTCCCTATCTGAGTCTTATGCTGTACTGTGAGTTCCTGCAGGAGAGAAGCTATATCTTTGTGTCTTTGTCTCAACAGGGTCTGGTAGAGTGCCCTGCATGAATTGTCACTTAATAAATAGGTGTTGAAAGTTGTTACATAGAGCCTTATAGATACATGAAAGGAAATGCACGTCACCCTTGAATAACATGGGGGTTAGGGATTCCAACCCTTCTGCACAGTCGAAAATCTGCGTATAACTTTTGACTCCCCAAAAATTTAACTAATAACCTACTGTTGATTGGAAGCTTTACTGATAACAAACAGTAGGTTAACACATATTTTGTATATGTATTATATACTGCATTCTTATAATAAAGTACACTAAAGAAAATGTTAAAATCATAAGAGGAAATACATTTACAGTACTGTATTGATACTCTAAGTTTACATTGTCTGTTTACTAGATGAATCATTTATTGGTACCTACATCAATATTGTCTTATATAAGACACTGTAGATGTTATACATATTAACACTAGACATCAAAAATGAAAAGATAATGTGAAAAAAATTCATATTTATTTTCGGTATAGCGATTCGTGCATTGTTAATGAAGCAGCAGCAATATGATTGCTTTATGGTAGCCTAGTATAATCAATATGATTGCTTCACAGTAGCCTAGCCTATACAATGAATGAATCATTATAAAATTTTTATAGCATACAGTATTGCAGTAGTATTCATAATACAGTATTAGAAACATTATTACATTTTTTTGAAAAACCACTTACCTGTGATGATAGGCTGATAGGCATTTTCTCCAATTATCAGAAGGCAGGGAGGCATACTGTATAGTAATGTAATTCTTTGAAAGCAAAGTTATAAAACTAAGAAAGTTGACACGTTATTAATTTTATAGAAAATATCACTCACCTTTTTCTAAGTAAGGCTAGGCTATGCACTTCCATACAAGTATCACCCACAATGAATACTTAGGTGATGATGATAACACAAAAATGTCTCATATAGTTCTCTCTGTACAGTTATTAGATTTTCACACAACAGATAAGTTTATTAACCGTACGGTATGATGATGATCTACGATTCATTAAATGGAAATGGATCAGCATAAAGATCTTCATCCTCATTGTCCTCACGTCGAGTAGGCTGAGGAAGAGGAGGAAAAGAAGGATTGGTCTTTCTGTCTTGGGTGACAGAGGTGGAAGAGATGGAGGAGGTGGAAGGGGACACAGGCACACTCAGTGCCTGTACAGAAATACATTGTAATTTCTGACTTTTTGCTTTTTTATTACTTTAAAAACGTTTTTATCTGGTACCAATCCTTCTTCCACCATTTGCTCTAGTGTCAGTGCCCATATCATAGAAGAGCCCATGTCGTAAAAGAAGTCAAAAGCAGTGTTGAATAATCAGAACCCTTTTGCCTGATTGTCTAATGTCAATTTGTTTACAGCACTGCCTCTTCATCTTCCTCTTTATCTGATACTGGTTCAGAAGCACTCATCTACACCAGTCGTCTTCTGTTAATTCCTCCAGTGGGGTGTTTGTTAGCTCTTGAATTTCTCCAAGATCCATATCTTGAAACTCTTTACCCTCCATCCTTTTTGTTACATCCATAATCTCTCCTGTGATTTCCTTGATTGGCTCTGTTGCAAATCTTGTGAAGTCATGCACGACATCTGGATACACTTTTCTCCAGCAAGAATTTACTGTTTCAGGCTTGATGGCTTTCACAGCTTTTTCTATAACAATGATGGCATCTTCGTTGGTGTAATCTTTCCAAACTTTCATTATGCTTTCTCTATTGGGGTTTTCTTTCATAGCATTGACAATCCTTTCCATAGAGTACCATGTGTAAAGAGCCTTAAATGTCCCTGATCTAGAGGCTGAATTAGAGACGTTGCGTTTGGGGGTAAGCAGACCACTTTGACACATTTGATGTTGAACTCATGGGGTTCTGAGTGGCCAGTAGCACTGTCCAATATCAAAAGAATTTTTAAAGGCAGTCCCTTACCAGCAAGGTACTTCTTGACTTTAGGGGCGAAGCATTGATGGAAACCATCCAGAAAAAGGGTTCTCATTGTTCAGGCCTTCTTTTTGTATAATCAAAAGACTGGCAGTTGGTGTTTATCTTTTCCCTTCATGGCTCAGGGGTTAGTAGCTTTATAGATGAGGGCAGTCTTCATAATAAACCAGCCTGCGTTTACACAGAATATTAGAGTTAGCCTCTCCCTTCCTGCCTTAAATTCTGGTGCCTGCTTCTCTTCTTTACTAATAAATGTCTTTGTGGCACTCTTCCCGCCCCCACCCCCCCGCCCCCCACCAGAATAGGGCTCCTTTGTCTGCATGAAAAAACCTACTTAGGCAGATATCCTTTCTCCTCAATGATTTTATTAATAGCGTGTGGGAACTTCTGCTGCCTCTTGGATCAGCAGAAGCTGCTTCTCCTGTTATCTTGACATTTTTTAACCCAAACTTCTTTCTAAAATTATCAAATCTACTTTGCTGGCATTAATTTCTCCAGCTTTAGCTCCTTCACCTTCCTTCTTCTTTAAGATGTCATACAATCACTTCGCCTTTTCTTTAATCATTTTAAAGTCTATAGACGTGTCTTTCTTATAACAATCTTGCACCCACATAAAAATTGCACTTTCAATACAACATAAAAAGGTATTTTGCAAAAAGTGCAAGGTATAGTTGCAGCAATGGCTTCATGGATTTATTTTTCTTGTTTCTCTTTTTACAATAGCCCTTAATGCTAGATTCATTTATCTTGAGATGGCAGGCAACCACAGCTGCAGATTTCAATCTGCGGTACATATCAAGCAATTCAGCTTTTTCTTGAAATGTCATGACTTTCCTCTGCTCCTTGGGAGTACTTCAGCCTCACTAGTGACACTTTGTATGGGTCCCATGGTGTTATTCCAGGTTTATGGTGTTGCACTAAACACAATGAAAAATACACAAGAATGACAAGAGATCACTTTTACTGCAATATGTAATTTACTGAAGAGACAAACTGCTCATGCAGAGATGATTAGCATCACATGGCATTTTAATCAGACACTTGCAACACTTGAGCCACCACAATAGCAACAGGAAGTGGCTACGAAATTATTATAGTAGTACAGTATGTACTACAGTTAATTTTATGCAATTATGATATAATACTGCATTTATATATTTGTGTCCATTTCTTTCAACGACAGATGGCACCATGTGTGGTCTGTGTTTGTGTGCATAAGTTTTGATAAATTTTAACTTTTTATAATAGATTTGCATATATTTTATGGTAGCAAAGGATAAAAATAGACTATTATTTACCTATATTTTATGGATTCATGACATACCTAACTTCTTCTTATTCTTTTAATATTTCTAGGCTACATGGTTTGTCTGAGAATTTTCACAAATCTCCAAAATTTTTTCCAATACATTTATTGAAAAAAATCTGTAAATAAATGGACCTGTGCAGTTCAAACCAAACCCATGTTTTTCGAGGGTTTCCTGTACTATCTGTGTGCCAGGCAAAATACTATGTACCTGGTAATGTCCTCCAGTTGTCTTCCATTTTCCCCTCCAGATCCACTTTTCCTCCTTTCCTTCTTGCTCTGGGCCCGGGAAGACTATCCTCTATAGAGTGCTCCAATGGGCTCCCTTGAGCTTTGGCTTCCAATTAGGTTTGACGATTGAAAGAAGTAGAAGGAGATCATGTACAGAGGTGAAATAGGTCAGGAATTCTTTCCTCTGGCACCCTCCTAACTTAGTCATTATAGGTTGGCTGCACCCCTCTATGAAATCCCTCTATGTAGCATTCTGGCAGTGTCTGTCAGCCCTCTCCAGGGTTCCTGGAAACACTCCTTTCCATTGCCTGTCCCAGCCCGGCGGTAGGGATGCTCCTCCTCCCCACTGCCTCCCTAGGGCATTATATCATCCCTTGTATCGTTTTCCTAAAAACTTGCCCATACCATTGTAAATAGTTCATCTACCCAACTTCTCTCTGTTAGTACTTTGTATGAGTGTGTATGCCATCTGTTTCCTAGCAAGACCCTTATAAATACGCATACATAATCTTATTTATTTCTCTAAAAATGCTTCAAGTATTAAATCTATTTTATAAATGAAGAAACTAAGATTAAGAGCAGTTAAGCATTTTGCTCAAAATCCAATAGTAGAGGCAAGATTCAACCACACTGTATCCAGAAACATTTATTCAGGCAATGGGAAATGACATCCCTATCCTAATGAGTTCTTAAAATTCGGACTGTAATGGGCTGTCATTATCACATCAATAACTTTGTTGAGAATGGTTATTGATATTGGCCAATAATTGTCAGGTAGGAGGACAACAGTTGCTAAAGCGGCTGTTGTCTTAATTTTGGTCAAACACCTAGGCCACTGACCAAAAAAAAATAAAGCATGCTGGATAGAATTGTACATGGGTACCAGGCAAGGGCCCCCTGTCATGTGTCGGTCAATCTGTGATTCGAGGAGCCTGCTATCCATTTATAGTCTCCAGCCTCTTCCCCTTTCTTCAAGGCTATTAAATTGGGAAGAAAATTTTCTTCAAATTCTTTATCTTCCCTTCCCCTTGTCCAGTCCCAGGAGGGCCCTACTGAGAATATACAGTCCTAGAACTGGGCCATCAGGCTGTAAATTATCCTGAAAAAAATTGTCCAGAGAGGCTCCATTTTTCTGCCATTTGGCAGTTGGGTAGGGATGGGGGTTAAAAACAAGGGGTAAAATGATAAGAGCAAGGTTAGTTCAGTTTAGTCTCCTTTACTAGATTCTTGCTCTTCATCTTTTCTTCCATAGTCATATTGAAAAGGTGATAAAATAGGAGTTCTCACATCACAATGGTCTAGTTAATTTTGTTAAAAGTTGTATAGTAACATATGTTAACAAGGAAAGCTAACTGTCATTTAGCCAAGCCTCATGCTAAGTGTGTTTCAGCATTATCTTATTTATTCTGCACAATAACCCTAGGAAGTAGGTATTGTATTACCCCGTCTTTTTAGTTGAAAAAAATTGAGGCTTTAGACAGCCTAAGCAACTTGTCTAAAGTCCTACAGCTGGAAAACAAGTTCCATTGCAACTCTAGGACATGTGGTCTAAACTACCGTGCCTCCCAGCCACATGAGGACCTGAGTTCCTGAAATGGCCGGTTGTGGGTGCTATTCCACACTACAGACTACAGGAGGTGGTGTGATGTAGTCATTAGAGCATTATCCATGTGTGTCTATCCATTCTCATATTGCTAATGAAAGATTAGGAGAATCATCATGAAGTCAAGTAATCAAGCTTCAGTGTTGGGGCTTAATACTGGCATAAATGCCCCCATTACCATATTCAGCATGGTCTTTTAAAAATATTACTCTTTGAAGGACGGTAGAAAAACGACTCATGGCAAGTACTAGGAAGCATACACTTATTTCCCCACGTTGTTTATTCCTCTTGGTATTTAACATAAATGGTAAAAAGGCTTTAAAGCTTGTACGTAAATAAATCCCAAGTGTATTTCCAAAGGCTCAAAGAGGAGAAGTTCTTTCGAAAATGTACTTCATTCCATTTTAAGCCAATACCATTATGTATTGGTCAAATATTAACCTACAAGGAAATTATTTAACTTGCGTTGTCTTCTAATGAAACTATTGTCATGCTGAGTAGTCTGGGTTTTCCATGGA
>NW_011888865.1:7288317-7392517 GCF_000151845.1 Pteropus vampyrus
GTACCCGCAGACGACCGAGCATCGCCCTCAGAGCCCCGAGGTGCCGGGAGGGCCGTGAATTTGCCGCAAGGGAGCCGTATCTCGGAAGTCTGCAGTTCTGGCTCAAAATGGATGTCAGTAGAGTGCTTTTTGCCAGAGCTCCCCTAGATATATCTATATCTATATCTGTATCTGAATCTATAGATATCTCTATATCTCTATCTCTCTCTCTTTCTCTCTGTCTTGTAGGGCTCCTGTTCCTCTAGGCTGCCAGCAACTCTGCTTGTTGTTTGCTCTGTGTTTCCATCTCAGCTTTGATGTGGTCACAAGAAGGGATGAATAAAGCTTCTATCATCTACGCCATTTTGCCCAGGTCTCCTCATCCTCTCTTGTAATCTTGGGCCCCAGATGGAGGATTTATGCAGCTGATTCAAAGGTACAGTATTTCAATTAGGAAACCCTGTTCTGGAAGCGAAGCCTCACATTCAGTTCATCTTAATGATGACAAGCAGCCCACCCAAACTCAAAAAAGGAACAGCAAAGACAAACACAGGAAAAGGGCAGAGATGCATAGGTAGTTTGTAGGAAGTTGGAGACAGAGAAAGCTGGAATGAGGAGTAGAGGGAAACTCAAAAGTTTGAGGTTAACTGCTGCATCACAGCCAGTGTGGGTGTGGGCTTCTGAGAAACCACTCACTATTATACACTGACTATATTTCCTGTTCCTAGCTCTTCAATTGCTAATCTAGTTAGATACTTGCTCCACTAGGAGATGGCCCAGGAGTCTATCAGAAGAGAAATGATTCTCTGGTTTATAGCATCAGGGACTTTTTTGGATCCTCAGCAGGAAACAGGCCTTCTTAATAGGGCATAGGCTTCAAGAAGAAGAGTATAGGTCATTCAGAAAGCAAAACTACAAGTACTGCCTTGATCTGTCTTCTGCTTACGACACCAGCCCCATCTCCACACATACACTGTTCCAAAAATCCTTGACTTTGAGAATTTCACACTCAATGCTATTTCTCATCTCTAAACCTTTGCTCGTGCTGCCCCTTCCCATTGCCTGGGATGTAATCTATCTCTTTTCAATTCTCCTTTCTTAATGCTTACTTGTCATCTAAGATTTATTTAGCGGTCATCTCCAGGATGCCTCCTGACTCCCAGGCTGGTCACGTTCCACTATCTGTGCTCCTATGATGCTCATTTCACACAATTATCACTCCTTTACCACATCCAATTATATAAGCTGTTTAGAGATCCATCTTTGTCTTTGGACTGTGTACTCTTGAGTTAGGGCTACTTCTTATTTAATTCAGTTTTTCTATAGTTTATTCTAGTGCCTGACACATAGTATTGGCTCAATAAACATTTATCGAATAAGCGAGGTTTAACTACTTGGGAGCTATGCAACCTTGACAAATAACTTACCCTACTGGTGTCTAAGATTACTTTATCTGCATAGTAAGTAATGATACCTCCTCCCTAAGGCTATTATGAGAACTAAATGAAATAATGCATATAAAAACATTTAGCATAGCACCTGGCTAGTAGAAAGTGACTGAAAATTTTTTTTAATATCCAAAATAGTATTCATGAAGTTATCTGTTCCAGCCTTCTGCCTTCATCATCATCAAAAAGCATTAAGCCAGTGTCCTCATTTGGCAGGATCTAAATATTATTTTAGATTAAGGGAAGAAGACAGTAATCCTGTGCACCCTTCTGGGGATGCATATTAGGTTGGGTTTCAATCCAGAGAACAACCCTCTCAAGGACAAGGTCTCCAGAGTGTATGCTGCCTGGGCCACACGTAAGTAGGTGAGCAGAGATTGCATATAAAGTCAGTGAAAACATTCTCCTTTTACCCAGACTCTCATGAAACAGTAAACACTGAAGATTTTCACCGTTCTCCAAATTAGGAAGGTAAAATGAAACAGAATCGATGGTCCCAGATTGATTATGTTTCAAAGATAGGATGTTACTTCTAGACTCTCACCCATCAATCCTTTTCACTTTACACCTTTAAGATAATATCCACTTGCCTTTGTAATTGGAAGTGGAAAAAGAGTGAATAGTCATAGCAGAGAGAAAGAAGTTAGGTTGGATAAACTGGCTGTTTTGTCACTGTAATGACTCAAGTAAAATAAAGTCAACATATCATATTAGCACCTTTTTCACCTTAAATCTGCCGTTGAAATAAGGGTGGAAGCTATAGTATGTCTTAACATATAGTACATCTTAACATCTAGTCTTCCCAAGTCTCATTTAGGACTAAAAGTTTGCCTTTTTTAAGGCAAACTAAAGGAAACTGTCCAAACCTAGAGCATAGAAGACCCATCCACAGAGGCAAGTCTTTGGACAACTTAATTCAGTCCAGTTCAACACATATTTACCGCCTACTTTGGGCCAGGCACTGTGTGAAGAGCTGGGCAGACAGATATCAATAAGGCATGGTACCTGCCCTAAAGGAGCTCCCAGGTTGAGCCCCCTCACCCTGCAATGATATCAAGGTCTATGAGTGGGTGTGCGGAGTGGGGATGACACATATGACATCTCCCCTCCTATGCCCACAGGAGATGCTACTAAGTGACCACACTCACTACGGCCCTGATATGGTCTCAGAATTGTTCTCAACATAGCACATCTGATTGACCACCTGGCCCAGAGCTGAATTTATCCCTGCAGAGTATGGGCTTTGCAAACAGGTAATTCTAAATTCAAACCACAGCTCCAGTGGTAAGAGATTTTCCCAGGACAATACAATATAAATTGTATTGTATTGTATATAAATTGTATAGTCCTGGGAAAATCTCTTACCACTTCTTGAGCTTCAGTTTCCTCATCTGTAAAATGGGACAATCCTTATGACACTACAAGGCTGGTACTATTACCATCCCCATTTTACAGATGGGAAAAAAGAGGCACAGATAGGGCAAGTAACACACCCAAGATCACAAAGTAGAAAGAGGGAGATCCAAAATTCAAAGCCAGAAAGTTTATTTTCAGAGCACATTCTGGTAGCTTACAAGCTACTCTGCCTCTTAGACAGGCTGGTCAAATGCTCTCTGGCAGCTAACAGGCACAAACTGCCAGACTCAGATGAGATATTTAATAGAGAGTTCATTAAGAGACATATGCCATTGGCTAAGACTTTAGCTCTGTCTAGAGACAGTTTACTTTTTCTTAAAATCAGAAAGGCTGTGGTAGAAAGACCTGCTGGATTTGTGAATATAAAGATTCACATTGTATTTAAACTATTTGATAAAGAGTCTGACTCTTGAAAGCAACTCATCTGATAACAGAAATATGAGAGTCAGAGATCATTTAACGTCCAAGCCCCTCTAATTAAAAAAAAAAGTCCCATGGGTTAACATCATTAAAGTCATTATCCTTTTCCGAGATGATTTCACTGATGGAGTCATGGGTTTAAAAGTAAAAAAGAAAAGAAGGCAAATCTTAATTTAGGACTGAGCCATAACAAGTGGGCTAATATTTGTAGAACTCTTAGAATAGTGCCTGGAACCTAGTAAGTAAATACTAGTTTCATAAGTGTTTCATTAATAGATAAAATATTGACACATGGGTATGGGAGGAGACCATACTTGGGTATCATTTGAGCTTCTTTTCATACTCTGAGGCCTTAGAAAAATCATTTCATTTTTGAACCTCAGTTTTCTTGCCTGTGAAACAAAAATCATATAATAACTAACTCAAGAGAGTTGTAAGTACCAGGTGAGACCACTGAGATATTTATGATGAAAATGTGTCATTTGTAAACTATAAAGCACTATACAAATGTCATTACTTTTATTCCTTATTCTGAATTCCTACAAGCGAAAGAATTTCCTGAGACAGAGAATCAAATTTCTGGTGCTGGTAGCATTATTTGCAGGATTATCTGCCCTTCTCTCCAGCCCCATTCTTCGTATAGCCCTTCCCCTAGCTGCTAGCCCAGCCAAGTAGGGAGTAGAGGAGAGCTGTGTCCCTGGCTCCCGGATTTGGAACACAGAGTGCCCTCTCTCCCTTTCTTACAAAATCGAGGGCGTACAGAGTTATTGGGAGTGAATAATCAGCGCATCTAGTGCACCAGGTTGGCAACATTCAGGATTAGATAGACTTTTGTGGACTGCCCTGAGAATCTGATGGCCCAAGGTAACCTCATTTGTGTGGGCCCTGGCACTGTGAGTTTTAAATGACTAGCTTTGTAAATACAGTTCAGAATCCACAGCCTATTCCAGAAGTGGGGACTGCTTGTACAGAATCAAATCGAACTGCTTGAAATATGGTGGGTAGTTGAGAAAAGAATACAAAGCCATGGCATTACTATAAACTGTGGGATATTATCCTATAGGGAATTTTTTTTTTTTTCATTTTCTTTTACTGTTTGGAAGAGAGCCACAGTTACCTATCGATTTGTCTCTAGGATTGAATCGAAGGGGAAAACCAAAGTGACTCATCACAAATATGTGAAAGACAAGACTCCATGGATGCTGTGTGCAGGAATTAGCTTCCGCAAAGGGCAAAAAGCATTATAAAGCCGCCAAAGAAAGATACAAGTGAAAGATAATAAGGAGAAAGTTTTTGTAAATCACATAGGTTCAAGAGCAAAGCAGAAGCCTGGGAGCTGATGTAAATATAGCTTTTAATCAACTTTCTAGTATGCCATCGGTAGTAGAAATCATATGAATTCCATCTAGAAATACTTAGATCAGGTTTCTTCACCTGAAATAATGCGAGACGGTAACTAATATTAGATGTTATTTCATTTTCATTCTCTATACCTCCAGCAGGTAGGTATTTATAACCCACCTTTATAGATTAGAGAATTGATTCTTAGGGATGATTTGTAGTTTGCCCAAGATCATGCAATTAAAAATGAAGGAGCTAGGATTGTTTGACTTTAGTTCACGGTTCTTCGACCATACCTTATCATCACTACTATGTAACTCTGTGAAAGAGCCACACTACTGAACTTACAAAAGGTATACAGGAAGAGAATCGGTCTGCAAAGAAAAATAATATTTGGTTCTCATACATTTGGTAGGAAAGTTCAGTTTGCCTCAGAATGATACCTTTAGCTATCTGACAACTGATGGATATTTCATCTGGTTGATGCTTGTCTTTCCAGTTCACTTATATATGTTATAATATATATATTTCTTTCTATGTATTATTATCGAAAAAAGAAACCTGTGGAGCTTATTTTCCAGTGGAGCTATAGGAGACTAATTGTAAGTGCACGATAATGTTGTACTAGAAGCATGGTGGGGAGCATTGAGAGGTCAGTGCTTTGGTTAGCATCGACATTTAGCATCAACATTTATTCCTAAGGCAAATCCATACCCATATGCAGATAAGGCATCCTAGGGGAATTCATTTTCACCATGTTTGGAGATTTTCATATTTCGAAATTGTTTTGGCAGCAGGTTTATACAGTAGAGACTGCCATCATGAAATGATCCTGATTTCCCAAAGACATAGGATATTCCAGCTAAAGTCCCCAAATGTGTTCCAAGTGTCACAGAAGATCTCGCAAAGCTGAGGACCACAAATAGGCTTTATTATTGTGAGCAGGGCCATCCTTAGAAGGATTTGAGCCTGAGCTTGTACATTTTTCATGGGGCTTCTCTTCCCCCAGCCCAACGTTTTTATATATGTGAAATGGTTTAAATGATGAAGTACAGTCTAACACAAACACCAGGAACTAATAGATATAAGTATGAGAAGAATTGTGCACTTGTTCATTCATTCGTTCACTCATTCATTCATTCAATGTTTAGCATCCAACAGGGTCTATGCTTTAGTGGGGAATCCCAGATGAACATACCTCTTGGTTATCAAGAACACACCTTCTAGTGGGGCAACCAAGGAGTGAACACACACAGCTTCAGGAGAGTGTACTAACCCCCATAGGAGTTGTTGGAACAGGTGGGCTTAACTTTTCTGAGAGTAGAGAGGGACAGTGATGCTCAAGTTTGGTTTTGGAGAAGGAGGAGGAAGGTACTGAAAGCAAGAGCAGATTAAATGTAAAGTCTTGTAGTTGTGAAAGAAACTGGTGGTTTCAGAGGATGGAGACAAGTCATATGTGGCTGTAAAGCAGAGTAAAGGCATGGGAGCTGAGGCTGCAGCGGAGAATAGGGACAGATAGTGAAGGCTGTTACATAGTTTGAAGAGCTTGGACTGTGATGGACAGACAAAAAGGAAAAAAAAACAACAAGAAATCATGAAGTTGAGAAGTGCCACAATCATATTTGCATTTCAGTACATTACTGAGAAAGCTGTGAAAAGGGTTGTAAAAGACAAGGACACAGGTGGAGGCTAATTAGAAGCTGATAGCAGTGACTTGACACAAAAATTAGATAATGCAGAAGCTATTCCAGGAACAACACATTATCCTACTAATGGATATTTAGGTTGTTTCTAATTTTCTTATTATAAGCCATGAACATGCTTGTATAGGTATTCAATACATTGCTTATGTAAAAGAATTACTTCTTAAAATAATCTTTAAAAAACTAGATGACCATCTTCTTGGCATGGCTAAATAGATTTTTCTAGGAGTTAAGGGATGTATAAGATGCTAAGGTAACTCTTTAAGATTACTTCAGTGCCTTTATCTAGGACTTCTAGCCTCTAGAACTATGAGAAATAAATGTTTGTTGTTTAAGCCACCAGTCTATGGTATTTTTGTTATAGCAGCCCAAAAGGACTAAGACAGCTCTCATGAATATGCTTGGGAAGGGGTGAACATGATGGAAATGTGATATGTTTTTCCCGCAAAGGCCTGGACCTAAAGAAGAAACTGGTGACAAAGGGAAGAAATCAGGCTGAGTAGGAAAGGATCTCAGAGCAATGCAGCACATGAAGCTGATGGCCTAGGTGACATCCGGGAGGTGCTGCCTCATCAAATGACCACCATCATTGTTAGTGTTGGTCCTTGAAGGTCATTTGCATATGAGACATGTGCCTTCCATTTTCCCCTTTCTGTGGCAATTCTTTTACGAGTGGTCTGTGAATCCTTGAACAACTGGTACTCTTTTAGTTCTTGACTCAGATTTGTTTGGGATCACACCTTCCTTAGGCTCTGTGCCAATCCCATCTCTGACAGATCGGTGTTAATCCTTTGCCTAAAGCCCTGCAGGGATCAAGGATTCCCAGAATCTTCCTCGTAGTCTCATCTCAGGGTCTCTCACACTTTCATAGTCAGGAGACACCCTTATGTCGCCCACCTAGGGCTGAGCTTGGCTTTTTTATTCGGATTTTAAAGCCAAGGATGAGGGCAGGAGGTCATTTATGATATTACAGTTACGACATCACAAGAGGATGGAACTTGAGACCAGCATAGATACTTTGGGGCACTGTACTAGAGCAGAACTGCCTGCAGAGCTTCATATTTAGCGGGCTGGTATGTGCAGATTTAGTAATGTCAAGTTTCGTTAACTAGCCACATAATAAAAACATTCTCTTAATTGAGAGAACAAAAGATTCCTAAGAAGTGTCTTAAAACCATAGTGGTGGATCCATTTTTTACTTCTCTTTTCCTCTCTTCTTAGGCTATACAAGTGATATAAAAACATGACACAGGCATAGAGGGGTAGATAGACTGGAACCTCCTTGACCTGCACCCAAGTAGCACTTAGATATAAAATCTCTTCCTTGTCATAGATGCTTAAACAAATGCCTTCTTTCTTGGCCCTCACTGCTAAAGGAACATAGCTGTAGAGACTGTAATACCCATCTGGTGCAGATCTCCTGCCAGATCTGCCTTAAAGCCAGTCTATGCCAACTCTAGCAATACTTCTGGGAAGGAGATTCCACAGGGGCTGAGGAAAACAGTTTCAAATGACTAACAGCCTATACTTAAAGAAAATAACATTTTTTCCAACTCACAGGAGAGGAAAATGGGAAAGGACATGGCATGCTCAAAGCAGATTCAGCCAAATAGATTTTGATCCACTGTACTCTATTCTTAAGTTTGGATCAGGGACAAGTTACTCTAACGCCCTCCCTTCTTGTATCCCTTTTTCTCTCTCCTTGATGGAAAAGAGCTTAGTCCACTTGACTATGTTTCACTTGTATGTTTCTCAGATCTCCAAATAGACTGGGAAATTTAGGACAGCAGAGATCACACTGTTTCAGCTCAGCCACTAACTTGTTGGGTGATTCTTTAAAATTAAGACTGTTAGACCATAGGATAAGGAGATGGTATAGTCACAGCATTTCAGCCAAATCTCTTAGAACATCTTTTCAAATTAGGTGGAGAAATACAAGCTGGTTGAGAATGGAGACAATGCGCCCACCGAAGAGTTCTGATCGATTGGATCCATGTGAATCCAGAAGGTAGACCCTATCCAGGCTATATCCTAGTCAAAATTTTGCCCATGACTTGGATGAGTACAGGTAACCTGATGAATCTGCAGCCAACATGAAGCCAGAGGAGACAGTGAATGGAGAGGATGTCACAATCAGAATCAAGAGAGCTCATCGGGCTGGAGCAATGGGGAGAATCTGGCCAGTACACCAGTACTAGGTGGAGAAATGGGCTTTACATAACACACATATAAAGGACTTAAGGCTAGGTTAATGTACAAGGGCAGAGAGATATGCCAAGATGTCTGAAGACTGTATTATAAAAGCATAATGTTAAGAGTAAGAGAGGAGATTGACTTGATCCATTTTATAGTAGTCTGGCCACCTCTACACGTTTGCTTCTTCCTATTCTAGGCCCTATAAGATAACGAACATAAAGGTTTGTACAGGACAGTAAAGATAATTGAAATTATGTCTTGAAAGGAATTGAGTATTTTACCTAGAACTGAAGATTTTTACCTGTCTTGAAACAGCTGGAGCTGCAGATGTAGAATGAAGTTGGGCCATTGGGCAGGAACGTTTCACAGGGAAGGCATCCCTCAGAGTCTGATAGAACAGGTGATCCTTAAGGACCCTTCCAGTTCAGAGAGCACGTGACCGTGTCCCTCTGACATGTCGCAGGACCCCTCTGTGTCTTATTTCCTAATTTATAAAATGATTTTTAAGCGGAACTCTAATCTTCAAGCTTTTTTCTGCTCTGACAGACTGTTTCTGGATCTCTTTGAATTTTTCCACAAGGTTCAATACAGATGGGCACTACTACACACTTGTTTCCCAGGCTTCCTAGTCCCATTAAACAAGAGGAATGGGGAAAAATGTGTGCAGCTCTAGGAGAGGTTGTATGAGGGTAGAGAACCTGCTGTTGAGGTTGAATTCTGTCCCTCCAAAATTCATATGTCAAAGTCCTAACCCCTAGTACCTCAGAATGTAACTGTATTTGAATATAGGATCTTTAAAAAAGTAATTAAATTAAAACAGGTCATATGGGTGAGCATATTCCAATATGAATGGTGTCCTTATAGAAGGAGGAGATTGGGACATAGACAGGTTCATGAAGACACAGGGAGAAGATGGCCACCTGCAAACCACAGAGAGAGGCCTCAGAAGAAACCAACCCTGCCGACACTTTGATCTTAAATTTCTAAATCTCCAGAATTGCAAGAAAATAAATTTCCGTTGTTTAAGCCACCTAGCCTGTGGCACTTTGCTATGGTAGCCCTAGCAAACCAACACACTTGCTATTTTCACTTCTCCTTTGCTGCCACATATGGCTGGGAGAAGAGGAACGAGAAGGTTTTGTTTACGCAAAACTCTTACCAAAAGTGTCTAAGTACAAGGACACCACTAAGATTTATTCTTAGATTTCATCAGTCCTGCTCATGAACGTGAGACTTTTTCTCTGGTTGCAGATTCTTGCAATTAGAACGGACTCCAGACCAGAGATTCCAAAGTGGTGACCTGTGGGTTGAATCTGGTCACAAACATGTTTTGTTTTGGTCTCTACATATCAAATTTTTTTTTTTTTAATGGTGAACATTTAAAACTTGAGGAGCTAAACATTAAACATTAAAGCCCATGTTTCTGACTTTTCTTAGCATATCAGAAGATTTGGCTTCACTGGGCCTTCGTGGCAACAGTCTGTTGGAGTGATGCAGTGATCCTCTCTTTAGATGGGGCAGGTATTCTCTTATTATAGTTCCCACTTGGCCTAATGCATTCCTTTTCCTGACCCTGTTGAGTATTCCCGCCTGTGACCTTTGTCAACTAAAAAGGCCAAATATCTGTTACTCTCCACCCTGCGAGGGTCATCACAGAATTCCTCCTCAATAGCAAGATATATACAACAAAAGCGTGACATTTTCTTTGCTAGCAAAGTCTATATCACGTTTGGCTCTTTGGAGCTTGATTAAAAAGCTGAACACAAAACTGGGAGCATGCTGCCATGAGAAAGGATTATAGAAGCATAGTAAGTCCAGGCTTAAGGAAGACTGAAGACAGACAATCAGAGAACTAGCTGACCTTGGTCTCTGGCAGCCTAACCAGACATTCTAAATAATTAGTAGCTTGGCTTCCCAACAGTATTGCATTTCCAATGGATACCTTAAATTAAAAAAGAACAATGAGGAAATTGTTGTCACAAGCTTTCCAGGACTGAAAGTACATAGTCACATCTTGCATAGCTGAATGGGGACACTCTCTATCTGTTATACTGCTTTGGGATGAATTGATACTATTGGACTGTGGTGTGCACGAAATGCCTTTATCTGTTCTCTTCCTAGAACATATAAGAAATTGTTTTATCATCTGATCAGTTAAATTCTAAACATTTGGAATGGTTCAGAAGAGCTAAAATAGGTTTCATTGCAGGTGAAAGAGCTGTAAACAACTATAACTGTTATAAAAAGAACAGCTTATGACAAAGCCAAAATGGCCTCAAAAGATGGAAGGAGCAAAATGTCCCATTATATCATGTCCATTGTATTGAGCAACCTTTCGCAAGGTTGTATGGTTGCCCAATACTACTTTTAAAACTATGTAAGTAGGAGGAGGAAAAGAAAAGAACAACTAGGAGAGATTTCACATACCTCTTTATGATCAAACAACTCAGGAAACTGAGAAATGCAAACAGGATAAAGACATCACTTGACTCTTACAGTCATCAAGGGAAGAAGACTTCCTTACTGGAAGTTTCTGTGCCTATCTTATGGCTTGCAAGACCTGGCAGCAGAGGTCTTTCTACTTGAAATCCAACAATGTGAGTGGGAAAATAAGTCTTCTTAAGAACCTAATTTAGGGCAGGGAAGTACTGAGATTGAGGTAGAAGCTAGGTCTCGAAATAATGTCATTCTGCATTATACAACCTAAATCTCATCATGCAATTAATTCCTTCGCTTAGAATCATTCAATGGCACCCTCTGTGCTTAGAAAAAAATCTGAATTTCTTGGCTTGGCATTTGATCCTTGACTACATTTATAGACTCATCTTCTGCTATAGTCTGGTTGAAAGATGGCCACCACAGCCTTCTTTAAGTTCCTCTTATATCTCTTCTCTCTTAACTTTAGATACATTCTTCCCTCTACCCAGATCATGGCCTTACTCTGCCTTCAACTCATCTTTTCAATTATCAGCTTCAATATCACTTTTCTTCAAGAAGGGCTTCTCTGATTGCTACATTAGGTAAACAATCACCCAGTCACCCACCTACTCATTTCTCTGCAGGCTTCATACTACGTGTATCTTGATAGTTCTCACATTTATTTTAAATTTCTTGTCTAATATCTGGCTTCCTGTCTCTATGTGGAGACTTTGAGGGCAGAGACTGTGTTTTGTTTATGGTTCTATCTTTTGCAACTAGCAGAGTGCCTGGCATATAATCCATGTGCAATAAGTGTCTGTTCAATTAATGACTACGGTAAAGGTTTTCAGAGAAGAAATAAGAAATAACATCCATGGGCTTGAAAATCTGAGACCATTTATCTCCTTTTCCTTAGGCTGATATTGTTTCAGTTCAAGAAGGGGGTCTTTCTTTGTCCTAAACTCCTCTAGAAAAGGAGAAACCATAACACTCTGGATAGTTCATATTTGGGCTCCATATAGGCAACCTTTAGATAAATCTGACTTAAGTCCATTCTACTGTATGATCTTACCTCTTTCTTAGTGACTATGCATGTTTATTATCATTGTCAATAAATTTATTATAGGAAGTTAGTTCCCACATCATTAATCACTCGACCTTACCTCTTTGTTCCCTGCCCTAACAGACTTAGCCATCTTTCAGCTTTCACCTGGACAAAAGTGGCTTGTTTTAATTTAGACATTCTATTCTATGAGTTTAGCATTTAGAAAAATAAAGGTGAGGAGGGAGGAGTTCCTATCTGAGAGACATAATTCCTGTTCTTGTGTTATCAAGGATTGACATGAAAGACTTCATGTAAATGCAATCATAGCCCCCACGGAAGTCTTAAGTATAGAACACATAACAGTTATCCAGCATCCTGGGGACAAAGACTAAAAGGAGAGCTTAAAGCAAAACCATCAAATAGGCAATCCACCATCCATGTAGCCAACTCACTCCCAATTCTCTGTTTCTATGAGTCTGTCTTCAACGGCTGGTACCCTTGGGTCCCTTCCTGTTGCACATTTTCTCCTACTTCACCATCCCAAGTCTCCTCTCACAGATGGAAAAAGAGTGAACTAAATCCATTTGTACCAGGCTAGAGCAACAAGGGGATGGTTAGGACCCCCACAACCCTATAATACCAGGCAGAAAAGCATTTCTCCAGGAGCCAGTGCTGGATTACCCAATAAGTATTTCAGTAAAGCACCATTTCTCCTAAATATTTCAAGTTTGATACATCACATTTCAAAACAGTCTTTCATGGGAGAAATCCCAACCTTGTTGGGCATTTTTTTGTTTGTTTCACAGGTTGGTATTATCATTAAATTTTTTTGGAATTATATATAAGAAACACCATCTTTCAAAGCTTAGGGCCCCGGAGGTGTAACTTCTTCCTCCCAGGGGTTTTATGGGCACATCCAACACCTCTGTCCTAAACCACTACCCAGGGGAGTTATTCTCATGAGAGGAATTCCAAGCCTGCAGACAAAGGAGGAGGCTGGGGAGTGAAATGATGCTAAAACTTGCAAAACAATGAGAATATGATCTAGATGGGTTTCCTCATAAGAATGTACTTGCTTTCTAACGGTATTCCAATCTATAAACTTGGTGGACACTATTCCTGGGAGATGTTCTGTGTAAAAGGAGTTCTGTGGTTAAATTATTTTGAGAAATAGTGTACCTTCTATCTCTGTTATGAAGATTTATGATGAACATTAACATATTAAATCCTCCAAGGACTTCTGCAATAAAAGAACCAGTGTAACTTAAAAAGAAAATCAGTATTTTATGAATGTATCTAATCACAGCAAGAAAATTTTAAATCAAATATCATCTATTAATATCCTGAAATGTTGTATAGAGCACATTGAAAAATGTTAACCTCGTATTTGATTTATTTATTTATTTTTGGTTATGGAATGCAAGTTTTTCAAAAGAGGTATTGGCACATGTCCTGTTAAGTAAATCGGTGTTCTCCTGTCAACTGACTTATTTGATGAGAACAGTAAATTTGCACTCTGACCCCCAGAATTCACATATGATTTCATGTGATTGTGATTCCATAATAAAGCATTAGTAACTGGTTTGCTTTCTCTCCTTTCCCATAGTATTCAACACTTGATGATGGAAAGGTCATATGACTCCAGTTGAGTGCATTTTTATGGGCTTCTGTCAGTAAAACACGACCTGCACTAGCCCAATGAGTCTAAAAATGAACGAGATGAACCCATCACATTGAAGGAACATGTGTTTTCATTTTATAATACAGTTTTTCCCCCCTGAGGATTATTTACTTTTAATAGAGAACAAAATTGCTTCAGTAATACATTAATTTTCTGGAGTATAAAGTACATTTTACTCTAGTAACAACATATATCCATCACTTTGCCCTTCATTAGTGAAAGAGTGCTTGATGAGCACAAAAGACCACTACATTGTAAATTTAATACAGTTTTAAGAGATAATTTTAGTGTCTACAGGGTATTTAAACAAAAATACTTTTACATTAAATAGGAATTCAAGAGGTGCTGGGAGAAGCAAAGAATGGGAGAAAAAAATATTTTATCTAAATCTGAGCACAGCAGCTACTCCATTCTCATTTCCTCAACCTCCCTCCTCTCAAATCAAAGCTCTGAGTGTGTCTATTTCTTTTACTCCCACAACAAGCCTTAAGTTTGACTGGGGAGTGTTTCTAGTCAAAGGCTATCTCTGTGGGAATCCTTTAGCAGAATCACCCTATTGGAGTGGGAAGTTGCTGAAGAATTTTTGCTGAAGCTGGAGGCGGGTAGGAGGGGGCTCCTGGTTAATTGAAACTCATTTCACCACAGTGGTAGTAACATCTGTTGTGAATGTGAACATTTTATCTTCTCAGACTTTTTCTTCCTTTTTTTAAAAAAATAGAAATTGTGGATCCACAGCCTTATTCTCACAGTGGCTCTCATGGGATCAATGCTGCTCCCCACTCCCCTGCTCTCCTTTATCTTTGCCTCAGTTTCTCTGTGGCCTGTCCCCCTCTTCATTCTAGCTGCCATAGCTGCAGACTCATAAAGCAGGTCACTTGTGCTTCAGGGAAATAAATCACTCTTCCTTCTCCCATATATCAGACTTAGAAAGAAAAAATAAAAACAGCCAGCATTTATTTAGTGGTGACTAGATGCTAAACACTTTCTATATTTTCCTATTTTAGCCTATGTCCATTTTACAGATGAGAAAACTAAGTCTCACCAAGTTAAGTCACTTTCCAAGATCACATATACTAAGTAGCAGAGATCCGAAGGTCAAAGCCAAAGTTTATATTCTTAATCACTTTAGTAAATTCATTCACTCATTCAGCAAATATCAGGCAATGTTCAAGTACTAGGGATGCAGGAATGGGAAAAAAAAGAATTGACACTTTCCTCATGCTGTTTACATTCTATTAAGGAGACAGAAAATGCACAACAAAGCATATATTTTGTGCTTAAAGAAAACGAAAACAGGGTAAAGGGATCAAGAGTAATGGGGAAGGGCTTGCTGCTATTACAGAGTCAGGGAAGCCCTCTGTGAGGGGATGATGCCGAAGCAGAGATTACCCTATGCAATTGCATTTTCATTCTGACACCCACAGGCTGGTGATTCCAGGTAATGTTCTTAGGACTCTACATATACATACGCAGACTGGTCTCTTTTAATTGAGATAGCTTTGGAAAACTCCATTTCATTTGGAAGACAAAGCTGGCATTCTCCCACAGAAATATGTTGGATATCTTCAGTAATATACTGGTGGTGTGTCTTCAGAGCTATCCAGGGGAAGGGTGGCCTCATCAAATACAGCCCCTCATTTTAGTTGGCAAGTAATAACAATAGTCAACAGGTGCTGAGCACTTATCATGCCATGTGTCAGACATGGGTCTATATGCTTTACATTTCATTTAGTGCTGATGGCCACTCAAAGAGGCAGATTGCCTTACTCAGCTCTAGCTGCCATAACAAATACCATAGATTGGGTTGCTTAAACAACAGAAATTTATTTTCTCCTAGTTCTAGAGGCTAGAAGTCCAAGATCAAAGTGCCAGCATGGTTGATTTCTGGCGACAATTCTCTTCCTGGCTTATAGATGGCCTCCCTGTGTCCTCTCATGACAGCATGGGGGCAGGGGGTGGGGTGGGTGGGTGAAGTGGACGGAGAGATCTTGATTTCTGGCATTTCTGTATAGGGCACTAATCCCATCATGGGGGACCTAGCCTTATGACCTCATGTAAACCTAATTATTTCCCAAAGGCCCCATCTTCAAATACCATCACAATGGGGATTAGGCTTCAAGTAGAAATTTTAGGGGGGACACAATTCAATCCATATCAAAGATGTTATTATTTACTCCCATTTTACAGGTGAAGAAAGAGTTATAAAGAGTTTATGTAACTTGCTCAAAGTCACATGCAGTGGAATCAGTATGCAAATGTCGTCAGTCTGACATCAGAATTCATGTTCTTGATCACAATGCTATGCAGCTTCTTTCCATGTGGAAGGATGCACTGATCCATCATCCAGATGGACTGCTGGGGAATATATCTTAAACTGTTAACAAAGACAAGCGTATTCTTCTTTGAAGGCTTTCCAAAAAGTGTGCTTTTTAATTTTTTTTTGTTCAAATCGTATACTCTCTTCTCTCCTTAGATATTGAACAAAATAGTCAGACTCAGATCCTACTGTACGACAACAAAAAGGTTTTGTTTTTAAAAAACAAAAAACAAAATAAACATGTGTGCAACCAACACCCCTGGCTCTGATTCCATGAGTGTCATGGAACCTTCTGGAAATAATTTAGCTTATCTTGTGGAGTGTCTTGCACAGATATGCTGACACTCAAACTCGAGTACCCTGGGCTGTATTTTTCATTATTAATTAACACCTGTCTTTTCAGTTGCTACATCAATCTCTTGTGTGTTTGGTTAGCATGAGCCAGTCCCCAAGTCTCATCACCACTGGGAACAATGACAAAATACTTTCTGAGTCTCTAAAACTGAAGCCTTTTCCAGACTCCATGCTGTCCCTTGTCCTTGGGTCGGCATGTTCCTCCTTTACACCTGCCATTGATCCAATGAAGGCATCCACTCACAAGTCTTTTTTTGCTTGATTGGAGTTTGAATGATCATGGATTAGGGTGGTTTACTTCTATAGCTGGCTGACCTCCTTGATTACATAGAGATCCTCATCTCACCTATAGCTGGCTGACCTCCTTGATTACATAGAGATCCTCATCTCACCCAGTATTGGATTATATATATATATATATATATATATATATATATAAAAATGTCTAAATCCTACATCCTCTACATTTCACAGTAGGCTATTACAACAACCTCCATCCCATTTTTTCTTGGACAGAGTTGGGAAGTTCCATAAATAATGAAAGATCTTTGGAGGTTTCTGAGTTTCAAAGAAGTTACTACCCCCTTACAATTTCAATCTGTTTACTTCTCTCTATCCTCACTGCCGACATCCTAGTACAAGGCGTTATCACTTCTCACCTCATTTCCTGTAATAGCCCCTAACTAGTCTCCCTGCTTCCTCTTTTTCTCTCACTAAAATCAATTCTCTATGTGGCAGCTAGAGAACTTAATTTTTAAGAAATATCTTTATTTTAATGTAATTCATCTACCATACATTCACCTATTTAAAGTTTTCACAAGAGTAGGTTTTAGTATATTCACAAGATTGTGCAACCATCACCACTAATTTTAAAACATTTTTATTACCCCTCAAAAAGCTCCATATCCATTTACTAGTCATTTCTCATTTCTCCTTTCTCTTAGCCCCTGGCAACCATGAATCTACTTTCCTCCTCTTGTCTAGCGTATTTACCTTTTTATTAATGTTATCAGAGCTCTTTATATATTCTGGGTCTATGCCCCTTATTTGAATATACGGTTTGCAAATATTTTTCTCCCATTCTATGAGTTGGGTTTCACTTTTTTTTATGGTATTGTCTGGAGCACAAAATTTTTTAATTTTCATGAAGCCCAATCTATTTTTTTCTTTTGTCACTTATACTTTGATGTCGTATCTAAGAAAGCTTTGCCTAACCCCATGTCATGGAGATTTACCCTATGTTATTCTTTTAAGAGTTTTGTAGTTTTGGCTCTTATATTTATGTCTTTGATCCACTTTGATTTTTGTATACAGTGTCAAGTAGGGGTCTAATTTCATTCTTTTGCATGTGGAGAACCAGTTATCTCAGCACCATTTGTTGAAAAGACTAGAAAGACATTTTAAAATCATAGATTGGATCACAACTCTCCTCTGACTAAAACTTTCAGTGATTTCCTATTACATTTATAATACAATGCAAATTTCTCTGCTTGTTGCTTCCCTCTCATTTCACACCACTCTCCCTTGTTCCCCATGCTCCAGGTTCCCAAGTCTCTCATTTCCCAAAATAAGTACAGCTTGCTTTTCTCTTAGTTTTCTCATCTTTCTTCATGTCTCACTTTAAATGTCATCTCATAGATGACTTTGTGAATGTTCTTCTAAAGTAGGTTCTCCATCCCATTTACTTTTTTATACAATACCCTTTTATTTTCTTCATAGCCTTAGTTATCCATGTATTTGTATTTATTTTGCTATTTTATTTTTTGTAATACTTTTTTGCATCTACTATTCTGTTTTGCATATGGTAAGCATTCAATTCACAAGTCATGTTGTTAGAAACGAGAATTTAAAATTAGAAGGGACTTTAGAAATCACCTAGTCAACCACTCTTATTTTACAGATGGAAAAACCGAGATCTAAAGAGAGTGAAAGATTTGACTGGCGTCAGAGAGTTCTTAGCTTTCATTTGGAGAGCTCTAGTTTCCACACTAGTTTCTTTTTCATTTATAACACTTATTTGTCATATTTCAGTGTCATGCACTACTTCAAAATTACTAAACTGAAGGTGTTTTTTTGTGTGATCTCTTATAGAAATAACGTTTTTCTAAGCTTTCTTCCTAAAATGCCTGGAATAGGCCCTCAAATGGAAGGACAAGACCTGGTTAGAAAGGCTAAAAGTCGCATTCCACAAGAGCACTACCTCCAACTGCTCCTTTGTTTCTCCCTCCTCGGCGGTCCCACCTCCCCCTTCCTCCTTCTGCCGCACCCTCACTCTTCCTTTGGTCCTGGTCTGCCACCCAGCACCGCTACCCCTGGAGGCTCCGCCCGCTTCAGGGCTGCGTGCCCTGCTCCAAGATGGCGTCAGGCGCTTCTGCTCTAGGGGAAGTGAGCTCACGGTACTCCGGAAGGGAAGGTGGGGAGCGAGCAGGCGGTGGGTGACCCTCCGCGGGGCTGTGGGTGGTGCCGCGGCTGCAGCTGTGCTGTTCACATTAAGGGCTGGAGAGCGGGCGAAGGACTCGCCTGCCCCTGGGAACCCAGTCGAGGGCCCAAGGCCAGGGGCATTGCGCCCGGAGCCGCTTGCCTCTGGCGGAAGTTCGGCCCTGGAAGCCGGCGTCCCGCCCCCGGCGGCCTCCTTCCCCGACCCTCCTCCCAGGCTGCGCGCGGGGCGGCCCCAGCTCTGTCTCGGGGGCTGCGACGGGAACCGCCAAGCGGGCTGGACCGGACCCTCCCTCTGAGGACTCGCTGGAGAATAGGGAGCGCGGCGGGTCGGTCCGTCAGCCCAGAGGTCAGGCCACTGGTCCGCGTCTGTGGTCCTCTGTCCTTCGCGCCGCTCTCTTGGCGAGAGTCCACGACCTCCCTACACTGTTTGTGCTTCTCCTTTGAGTATGCCACCAAACCCTCTGGCAGGGTGATTTTCTTCCTTGCTTTAGCCGGGAAGGAGATTTCTGTTCATAGGCTCTCTGTTCCCATCGCTACCCCTGCCCTCTTGAAAGTTTTCCTTCAGTAGGAATGCTTGTATTCCTCCCCTGGACGATTTGATGGTTCCCACTCCAGCCGCCGTCAGATGTAGCTAGTGGGATAACCTTTAGATCAAATCTTTAAAATTATCACCTGTATAGCTACAAAGTTGTTCTCTTCGCCCGAGAAGGTCAAATGGACTTCGGAGTTAAGATGCAGGGGGGCGAACCAGTGTCAACCATGAAAGTCTCAGAGAGCGAAGGAAAGCTGGAGGGCCTGGCTACAGCAGTGACCCCGAACAAGAACAGCAGCAGCAGCTGTGGAGGTGGATTCAGCAGCAGTAGCAGCAGCAGTAGCCGCGGTGGCAGTGCAAAAACCTGGCAGTACAGGTATGGTCCTTTCTCCAAGGTGATTTCCGGAGGTGGGGGTGAGTATGCTGGAGTCTGCATTCCTGCAGCTGTTGAAAGGTAAAGTTTATCCACTGACTTTGAGAAGCAACCAGATTTCATTTGGACCTAGGATCACATCTTTCATTAGCAAAATTTAATTAATTTTTTCGTCCACTCAACAGGTATTTATTGAGGGGCTGTTGAATGTATCCTTGAACTTCCTCTGCAAATCTGGAGTTACTCCTTCCTCTGATTTAATTCTGTACTCACTTCTGTTTTTACTTGTGTTGTAATTTGTTTACAAAACTGTCTCCTCTGCTCGACTGTGAGGGCAGGGACTGTTTAACTGAGCTCTCTCTGGAGACTAGCAAATACTAGGTGCTCATTTGGTATTTACCCAGTGATTGAATGAAATAATGGAATCGGAAAAGATTCTTGCCCTTCTGGTGTTTGTGACTTAAAATTTTGGAGAGATGTACATAAATTATTTGAATACAAAGGCAGAGGTACAGTTACTGGTGCCTTTAATACTCTAAACCATTGAGTCTGGAGGGTTTCAGTTTGAGTTGATTAAGCCACTAACAAGCTCTCCGGACTGATGAGAAATTCTACATTTGTCAATTTTTATTAATACAAATGAAGAATTTAAGGAACAGGAAGAGTCCTAGAGAAGCATCAGTAGTTTCGTTTTGTTTTTTGGTTTGTAACGTATAGAGGGATATATCCTTCCAGAATCTTAAGAATGAATGAAATTAGAATATCCTGTGTGGTATTGGAACTCAAGGGATGCATTCCTAAATTTTGGCTGACTGCCTGTATGCCTAACTCTAGTCCTTTTTAGCCCATTTGCTACTTGTAATTGTGAAATTTGTGTGAAACTTGAGAGGGATTAAAACCAAGATTTTGTGAAGATATACATTTATCATAGATAATATTCACATGTGTGAAATATGATTAACATAAATGAAGACTAAGTTATAACTTTTTATTGGTAAATGATTGTGGAGCAAGAAAGTATATTTAGTTACTGTGAGATGTCTAGGCCCACTTTTGGAATCAGCATGATGCTTTCTTTGTGTGGTTTAATATTAACCATATAAAATTATCAATTATTTGGCAGTGATATTTTGATATGACTAAAGGAAGTAAGATAAAGTTATACTTCCTGTAGACAGGTCAATTTTCTGACATCTTCAACTCTTTGAAACCCAGTCTCAATTGAATTAAAAACTAAAACAAGTTTCTTAGAAGCACTGGGAAAGTCATCATAAAGCCACGCATTTTACGCCTGTATTTTCATTCAGAACTCTATTATCCCTTAAATTTAAGGTGTTATTTAATGGTGTTATAATTTTCAAACTAGAATCTATCGGAAGCACAAATGAAAATGATTATAGTGAAATGTAACAGGCAACTGACAATGTAGGACAGTCAAAGATTTGAAAAACTGACATGCAGACTCAGCTCTATTACTTCCTGCTACAATAATCATGGTCACAGTGACCTTAAGTCATTCAAGAAAGCACACTGTTTAAGAAGGCAGAGAACTAACTGGTACAGTGGTGAACAATTTCAAAGAAAAAAGCTAAAATTTAAAATAAAGATGCTTAAGTGTGTGGAAAATTCAATTATGTGGAATTCTTCCCCAAAGATGCAGATAAATAAGACATGACTGCCTTACATACTGATATATATTTTTATTTTCTTGAGGCTTGTCTAAGGCTGCCCTTCAAACTAGCCCTCCATCTAATTTATCCTTTTGTCCTGTAGGACATTGATTAAGCACTTTTCTCCATTGTCCTGTGTTGCTCCCTCTTCCCTGGCTTCTCCTCCATAGGCTCTATACTTTAAAGTCTTTAGACTTTAAAAACAACAACAATAATAAAAACCAACCTAACTTTTTTGTCTTAAAAGCAGTTTATACTCACTGCCTCCATTTTCGTAACCTCCATATATTATCCCCATGACAGTTGGTTCTGTTCCCACCAAAGAAATGGGTGAAAAACAATGTTTTTAGATTCTTATTCCAACTGATCTCTCAGTAAGTGTATCTGTTAAAATTCTTTCCTTGACTTTTTGATATTACCTTCTCTTGGTTTCTCCTTTATTCCTCTCACTGTTCCTTTCTCAATTTCTTTGGTTGGCTCTTTTCCTTTAAAAGTTGGTATGATACATACATCATCTCCTATGCTACATGCTTTTTGTTTATTTCATTTTCTTTCATGATCTCAGCTCTTTTTGGAACTCAGGAGCCATATATCCAACTGCTTCCTGTAATTTGCTACTATCTCATTTTTAAAATGGAAATTTCAGGTTATCTTATGGAGTGGTTGAAATTTAGTAAAGATTCTGTGGTTTGGCTTTGCAGACTTAGAAATTTAATTAGTATGTTTTCAAGCTTCATAAATGTTGTAGTATGTATCATTATGTCATTCCTTTTCATGGCTGAATAACAAACATCCCGTTATATGAATATGCCACATTTTGCTTATCCATTCATCAGTCGATGGATATTGGAGATGTTTTCATTTTGTGTTTTTTGAAAAATTTTCTGTGAACATTGTGTTCAAGTTTTGTGTAGATATGTTTTCATTTCTCTTGGGTATATTGTAGATCCTTGAATAATGTCATTTTGTTATAATGTTGATGAGATACTTTAGGAACTTTTGTGTATATCAGTTAGCCTATGGTAAAATTGGTTTCGTCATACTTTGTTTGGCTTAAAGTTGCAGCATCTGTGGATAGTGTTAAAAGTGGACAAACTATGTACCTAGGAGTGGAATTGCTGAGTCATATGATAACTCTTTAACTTTCATAAGGCTACAGGCATCTTGAAGCTCAACTAGGAAGGAGCCACTTCCTGGCTCACTCATGTGGTTCTTGGCACAATTCAGTTCTTTTTTCCTGTTGGCCAGAGACCTCATTTCTCATGAACTGACTGCTGGTGGCCTCCTTTGATTCCTGGCCACATGGGCCCACTCCACAGAGCATCTTATTACTTGACAGTTTGATTCATCAGAGCAAGAGAGTGAGATGGCAAGAGAATGCTAGCAAGACAGAAGTCACAGTCTTTTGTAACCTAAGCAAGGAGGTAAAGTCACGTCACTTTTCACTATTCAGAAGAAGTGATGAGATTTAGCCCATAGAAGGGCGTGAATACCAACAGATGGAGATCATTGGGAACCATGCAAGAAGGTGCCTATTACAGATGTTAATATAAATGTACTCTAGGTTGTCATCTACTATGGAAGTAGATTTGACAGGTAGGAAATTGGAAATTTGTTTCTAAAGCTGAGAGTTTGGGACTGAATTTGACTATTGGGGAATAAGAGTTGCTACTAGGAGATCAGTTACAGTGACCTAGACATGTTAGTAGGCCGGAAAAGAAGGAAATGGTTAAAGGAAAGGTGATATGACCAGGTAGAGAGTGGTAGTGAGGGAAGGAGGTACAGCTGACCTCAGTCATCGAAATTTGAAACTTTGGAAAGTCTACAGGAGAAACAGATTTTGGGAGTCAAAGGATGCATTTGGTTTTGTGTGTATTGAGCTTAAATTGCCAGAACAGTTAAGTGGCATATGCACCTGGACCTTAGAGATATAGGGCATCAGAATGTTTTCACTTCTGTTATCACATTTAAGCCTCACAACAGTTTTGGGCATTATTATCACCTTTTTACAGTTGAAGAAAATGAAAGTCAAAATGAGTTGGCCAAAGTTGCATAGTAAGTAGAACTTTTATTCTTAGGTAGTTATTTGCATAGAGGTATTAAAAATAGATATGCTCTGTAAAGGAACGAACAATTATTGATAAACAATTAGTTAAGGACATGGTGGTTTCATTACTTACTAGAGTTCTAACTCATGCAGCAAATATTTTTGAACCTCTGCTGTATGTGAAGTTCTGTTCATTAATTCCAAATCATCATCGTATACACTCAGAATAATAAAAGTAGAGATCCTGAGGTTTATTTTCGGTGGATCATGAAAAAGAATCAGAAAAGGGAAGAACCTCAGCTGCATTTGCTAAATATATCATGAAGACTTTTTTTAAAACCAAAGCTGAGAAGTGAATTTACTAGAGTAGCCTTAAATTTTCTTCTTTTCAGAATAATTGATATGTGATGTGTTCTTTGCTAAGCACTTAAGAGGAAAATGCATTTCTTAATTCTGGATCCTTCCTTCCTTTTTCATAGTAAATGTTCAAAGTTTATAAAATGTGCATGTTTCCATTATTTTTATATTCTGCATGTCACCTTTCAGAAAAATTTCATAAAATCTGCCACTTGTTTATCATGTGGTCAGAAGAGAGCTACCCAGAGGAACTGAAAAGCAAATTGGGGTATATGGTGGGCCAGCTTTTTCTTATTTTGGGCTCTGTGCCTGCTAACCATCATTAACAAACGGGCAGATCTCTTTTCCTCATTAGCAAATAGTTCTGTTTCAGTAAATGGGTAGAAGAACAAAAACGTATAGTATAGAAATATTTTTTTTTATGTCAGACCATGTCTTTTACTCTGAATACTCTGTTACAAGGAAAAGTATCTATTTACAAATGGGAAGAGGAGATCTGCCTCACTTCTTTTGAGGTCGATTTGAAAAAAATCATAAATATTTGCTTTTTTTCTCTGTAGGGGTTAAAGGAAAGTTGAATATATTTTTCTGTACCCTAGTTTTTGTTTTCCTTACCTGGAATCTGCTTTAGATGCTAGTAAAAACAAGGGGAAGACAACTTGTAGACATGTAACTGAATACTACAAAATGTTGTCCAAAAATCTATTGAGATTTATTTTATACCAAGCCTTGAGGAACAAAATTTGATGTGTTATGGTATACTCTGATTTCTTAATTTTCTTATTTTTCTTTACGGTTCTAAATACAGTCCATTTGAGTTCATATTTTCCATAGAAGTTATACTGTGTCTAAACTATGCCAACAAGGTAGTGTTAGAATATGCAAATTAGTCTTATTAGTTCTTTTCAAATAAATCACATAATTTAGGTCCCAGAGGGAATTGTCCATCAAACAGACTGTGGGAAATTATGTTTTTATAAACTTTTGTTTTTGCTTTTGAAAATAGTGGAAATTATTCTTGATGTAAATCATACTACCTTGAAGAGGGGGAACATTTTTTTTCTCTTTGTTTAAGAGAACATCTTTCCTAGGTAAGAATCTTCTCCTGTATTGATTTTGCTTAATAGACTGATTTGTGTCCAGACTTACTCAAGTTTAACTTAAAACTAAATTGCCTGATTAAATAGTCATATTATTGTTTTGGCATTACCATCTGGGTTTTAGAACAATTAATAGAGCATTTAGTTTGCTGGTGAAAGAGGGGATTTTCTATTTCGTTAATTAGGTGTTGGAACAAAGCATGATTCCCCACTTGGCGTCTCCCCGTACTTGGGTTTTGGCTGCCTTTGTAGTTTACTTCCATTGCTGTTCTGTAGGCTGGCTGGAGAGGATCAACTGAAGCCATAGTTGCTACTGGCTGCAGCTGGAAAACCTAGTCAGAGAGATAGAAGGTAGAGAAAAAGAAGGAACAAGAGGGAAAACAGGGAAAGAAAAAGGACATAGTGGAGAGAGAGTCAGAGATGAGGGAGAGAAGAAACAGAAGGGACAGAAGGGACTGAATGAGAATGCATTCTGCAAATCCTGCAGACACAAATTTGGGTAGAAACTCAACTGTGTTGTGAGGGGAAAAGAAAGAGACAGGAGTTTATAAAGACTGAAAAAGAGGGCTTTCAAAGGGATTACATAAATTACTTTGAAAGTTGTGATTGGTGTTGGCAAGCACTGTGAACTTACAGTATTCGATACATGATTAATTGCTTACATCTATTGCTAGGTTAAAATTTTATTTTAATATTAAAATAATATTTTAATATTTTTAAATAGAGATTTCAGTGATACAGAGCCAGTTCCAGGAACTAAATCAGTATATAGCCATTTGATTTAGCCCAGTTTAAGTTCAGCTTCCTAGAGGTCTCCTGACTATTTTAGATTGTTCTCTTGACGATATCAACTCCATTTTATGGTTTTTTTTTCACATTTCCCCATTTTGATCAAGATCTTTCCTTAGAAAGCAGCAGTGATCAACCATTATGAAATATCATTGATCTGTCTTTGAAAAAAGCAACATTGATCCCTCATTGCCAGGAAGGTTCATTTCTGGTATGTTCAGTCCCACATAGGAGGAAAAGTAGTCTCCTATGTGGGACTGAACATACCAGAAATGAGCCTTCCTGGCAAAAGTAGAGCTTATGGCCATATTTGAGCAACAAAGAGTCTTGTTGGAAGCAGGACTAAGTCACATATTCCTCAGATCTAAAGTTCCTTTGTAGAGGTGGTCTGAGTCAGATTTATTCTCTGTAACATTTCTAGGTATTGGGCTACCATTTCTTTACAGTAAATCAGGTCTCCTTTCAGCAGTGCAGGTTCATACATTCCTTGATTCCTTAATCTCATGGGTCTGCCAGTAATGATTTCAAAAGGAAACAGGCTGTTTGCCAAAGGGAGTAAATTTAGGTTGAGCAATACCAAGAGAAGAGCCTTCAGCCAAGGCAGATTAAAAGACTCTACAAGTTTAACCAATTGAATTTTGATTACTCCATTTATTGGTTCTACAAGACCAGAGGACTGGGGATGATAAACACAGTGAAATGTTATCAAGTAAGCCAGATCTTACAAATAGATTGTATAATTTGTCCTGTGAAATGAGTTTCCCAGTCATTTCCTGGTCACTATGGAGTTCTGTGTGGCTCTTCTGAAGGAGTATTTTACTTACTGCTTTGGCTGTGGCTCTAAGGCATGGGAATGCTTCCACCCAGTGAAAAAACACACAAATCATTACAAACACGTTTGTATCCTTGAGAAAGGGGCAACCAACTAAAGTCCATTTGCCAGACCTCAAAGGGTTCTAAAGGAAAGGGAAAACCCCATAGAGGTATGAATAGACTTTCAAGGGTTGTGCTTTGGCATTAATGGTATACCAAGGAAGCTATCTTTGGCGATGGCTTCCAGTAGTATTGTTTTCCCCATAAAACCATTTTGTCATTGTTGTAGTGAGTTAAGTCATGGACATATTATAATATGTGATGTTGTATGCAATCAAGTATGAGCGGTCGGTCATTTTTTTAGAGCTACCCATAAGTTGCTTTTAGAGTCAGATATACAGTCTGGTTCTGTTTCTTTTTTGTTGAACAGCTAAATGCTGTGCTCCCATAATGTTATCTTTTAAATCTCCAATTACTTAGGTGGTAGCTTAGGTGCTTCCATTAGGACAGAGATCCCCAACCTTTTTGGCACCAGTGACTGGTGCTCCTATGAGAATCTAATGCCCAGTGATCTGAGGTGGAGCTGAGGCGGTGATGCCAGTGCCAGGGGGCAGCTGCAGATACAGATGAAGCTTTGCCTTCTCGCCTGCTTCCTACCAGACCACAGACCGATTCCTAACAGACCACAGACCAGTAGCGTTCTGCAGCCCGGGGGTTGGGAACCCCTGCATTAGGAGCTGAGGCTGTTTTAATGCTGTTAACTTAGCAGCAGCAGCAGCCAAATAATTACCTCTACTTTTCTCAGTGTTTGCCATTGAATGTCCAGGGATTTTATGATTGCTAAAGATTTAGGTAACAATAACCTCTAAGAGTTCTAAAACATAACTGTTTTTTATCTTTTGTCCGGAAGAAGTCAAGAATTCTGTTTCCAGAGCGTACCAAAGTCATGGGTAACACTAGAGGCATACCTGCTGTCCGTATAAACGTTAGCTGTTTTATCTTTGGCCAGTCTGCAAGCTCAAATTAATGCATAGTGCTCTGTTGAGCAGAAGTTGCCTGAAGCATTGCACTGGCTTCAGTGGTTTTATTTAGAGAGACAATTGCATAGCCTGCTTGATAGTAGCCCATTTCATCTTGTAGGTAAGAACCATAAGTAAACCTAAGAAATTCAGCATTTTCAAGAGATGTTTCCTGTAAATCAATTCAAGAAGTTAGTAGTCAGTCTGTTAATGTCTGGCAGTCATGGGTTTTATTAGAGGGCAGAGGGAGGAGAGTAGCAGGGTTCAGAGTATTACAGCAAGCAATAGTCATATTAGATGAAGACAGTAAAAGAATTTCAGAGGTCAGTCTGCTAGCAGAGGGGTGCTAAGTATGATGAGAGTTAAGCCTTCCTCTGAATGAAGTGCATAAACGGTCAGTAGAAAGCCCATTATTATCTTTTCTACATGTTGAAGTAAATTGGCAGTGGCCACAAAGGCTCTCATGTAGGGTTTCTGTGTCATCATTGGGTCAAGACACCTAAGGCATTTCCCTTTCTTTCGTGGAGGAAAAGGAAAAAGGGCAGTTGATAATCGGGATGTCCTTTTCTTGTAAGCATATGGATCAGCTAATGGAGGTCAGAACCCTGGTTCATGTTTGGATAGTGAGCAGAAATTCTGTAGCAGACCCATGGGGTCCTCTTTGGGATTAGAGAAATCTTTAGTAATGGCATAGAGCTCACTTTTTAGTCCATGGGGTGTCATCCTGGGCCAGGCATATCCAATGGTTTAACTTTTTTTCTTTTTTTTGAAATACAGCTTCATTATGATTCTAAATGAAAAGGAATGGGAATGACAGTAACAAACAAGATTTCACCACTGAATATTGTGATGTGACTGTAGCCGTCTTATATTTGAAATTCAAACAGCTGCATTCCAAAACAGCTATGCAGGTCCAAAAAAAAAAAATGAAGGTTTTTTTTGTTTTGTTTTGTTTTGTTTTAGGCCAGGCAACTCTTGGTTGACCTCACAGATTGCAAGGGCCTTGTCAGCTTACAATCCCTTATTTATTTTTTTATGCCTACAGCACCTGGTCTTCCTAGGTGGTCTCCCATCCAAGTACTAACCAGGCCTGACCCTGCTTAGCTTCCAAGATCAGTAGGGATTGGGCTTGTTCAGGGTGACGTGGCTGTAGATGAAGGTATTTTTTTAACTGCCACATTCACTCTGAAGCCCATTCATCTCTTTCACCATTCCGAAGAGTAAGCATGTGTTCTACTTAGCTATATAATAAAGTGACACGCTGTACCACTGACATCACAGGACGGTTGCTTATAAAACTAGACTTCTGACGCTGAGCTACAGCTTCACTTTCTCACGGGTCGTCATTCCCATCTGAGAGAGTGGTTGTCCGAGCAACCTCTAGATCATGCTCATATTGTGCTGCCAGAGGTAGATCCATGACAACCTCTGATGGGGCAAAAGCAGGCATAGCAACAAATTGCAAGTTAGGGTCTCCAGTTAGTTTTCTAGCGAGCCAGAAAGTTACTTTTGGCAGAAATGTCATAGTACTGAAGATTCTTATTTCAGTGGAAGACAATTGATTTTGTTTTAACTTTTCTATCCTTAATATCCATTTTGTTGCCACACAACACGATGAGGATGTTTTCACATATTTGTACCAGATTTCTATGCCAGTTAGGCACATCCTTGTAAGTAACTCTTGAAGTTACACCAAATATTATAATGACACACTGGGGTTATATATAATAGCCATCTCTCAGTCCACCAAATTTCTCCTGACCATCTGTATCCATACATTGAACTTAATAGGGTCTTTTCTTGGTATGAAACACAAGGGGATGGACCTCAACACCCAGGATTAGTTACATACTTTTCAAATGTAGTTTTTCCAGTCCCATCATCATTAATGAATACAAGTTTAAACTGAATTTGGAGTTCTCCTTGGGTAGCCATTCTGATGTTGCTTCCAGAAGCATCTCCAGCCCAGCTGACTGAGCTAGAAAGATGGCAGAAATGCAATTCAAATGCCTGGTGACACAGCCACCTGGCTGAGGCAGGGTGAGGCAGTGGCGCCCCCACCCCCTGCCATGGTTTAACTTTAAATGAGGCAGTAATAGGGGGATCTAATAGAGCATCAGGATCATTGTTATTAAAATGGAATTCAGCAAATGAAGGACACAGGTGGGGAGGACAAGCTAGCAGCAAAGGGGCAAAAGGTGCAGATGCTGAGATGACAGAAGAACATTTAGAAGTTTCCTCAAGTTTAGTAAGCCCCTGAAGCAACTCAATTTGCTTTGGTTAACTTAGAATTTGTATTTTGGAGAGAAGGAATTTTTGAATCACTTAGATGTTTGGAGGCTCAAAATGCCAATTAAAATGATTCCCGTTCAGGTTGCTTAGTTTTTATAGTCTTTTTACATTTGGTTGCATACATAAGCTATAGATTGAGAATTTCAAAAGAGCCCCAGGTCTGCCAGTTTAATTGTAAATCATTTTCGGTAATTATAGTTCAGTGAGATAGAAAGTTGCAGGACGAGGGCCTAGAATTTTTGCGCACAAATCAAGCAGTAGTTGCAGAAGGTGGTTGTTCAGCAACCATTCCCTAAGATAATGAACTTCGTATTTTTCAAAAGAGTAATTACTTACTGTTCAGACTATTTAAGTCCTGTAGACAAATGCTGACAACAGAGGAAAACCATGTAGAGCATGAACCTTAACCAAGGCCGGAGGTTCTGGTCCAGGAGGACTTAGACCACAATGATTGGGGACCACTGGGGAGACGATAGAGTGCAATGAACTCTTGTAGGTACTGTACTTAAAATCTGCGGGAGTGCTATAGGAGGAGGCAAGTCATTTTGGATCCCACTTCTCTGACACCATGTAATGTTAGTCAGTTTTGGCCAAAAACTGCAAGGCAAACAAAAGCTTTATTTGGAGATCTTTTTTAGGAATTGCAATCCTGGAGACACAGATTTGGGTAGAAACCTCAGCTGTGTTCTGAGGGGGCAAAGAAAGGGACAGAGCTTATTAAAGCAAAAAAAGGGAGGCTACCAAAGGGATTACATAAATTGATTTGAAAGAGTTGTCGCTGATGCTGGCAAGCAGACTTACACTATACTATATATGATTAATTGCTAATATCTTTTGCTAGGTGACACATTTAGTTTTTAATAGAGAGTTCCGTAATGCAGAGCCAGTTCTAAGAACTGTATTAGGATGTAACCATTTGGTTTAGCCCAGTTCAAAAGTTCAGTTTTACATAGAATGGGATGAGTTAGCTCACCTTCCCAGAGGCCTCCCATTGCTCTCTTGACAATATCAACTCCATTTTGCTGTTTTTCTTTCACAGCTCTTACAGAAAAAAATGAAATATTACTCTGAGTATATTATGGAACTAAGTATGGTTTAAAGCCAAGAGTGGTACCCACAAAAATAAAATGAGAGAATAGACACACTATACTGATAGGGCAGGTGGCAGAGGGATTTTTATTGCCCTGCTGTTTTCTTGGTCTGTGCTGTCCTGGTCTAATTGAAAAGGCTACTGTGAAGACCTCTGGAAGTATTGGGGGAATGGGATGCATAAGTAAATACTACTATGGGAACAAGAAATCAGATTAGAAATTTTTTTTCTCTAAAAATGTTTAATGTGTAATGGTGCTCTTATTTGTAAACTTTTTTTGAAATAACAATTTTTTATTGAGAAAAATCTTTAGAATTTTGAGTGCTGATGTACACACATTATAGATTGAAAGGGTCATCTGCCACATGAGAAAACTAAGGCCCAGAGAGATTAAGTAATTCGGCCAAGGTCACTCATGGTGTTTGTCCATGGAAGAGTCAGAACTGGATCCTCTGCCCCTTTTAGGTGCTCATTCCACAGTCTAATGCTATCTCACACTTAACTCTAGAAACTTAATTTTGAACATAAAGGGTATTGAAAAACCTACTAGTAATGTCTGAAAGTCCTGGCTATAGGTAAGAGCTGCACCCTATTTTTGTTGGCAAACCATGCTGCCATAGGCTGGCGTGAGGAAACAGGCCATTTTTTTTTTTTGCACTGGATTGTAGGAGATAAATCTGTGAAGCCTCTTTGGAGAGCAGGTCGGCAGTATCTATGAAAACTAAAAATGCGTATGCCTTTTATCTAGCAGTTGTACTTTTAGCAGATGTACACAAAGATATGTACAACTCAGTCTGTCACAGCAGCATTATTTGTAATAATAAAAGCCTAGAAACAAATGTTCATTAGGGGGACTGGTTAAATATATAATAATACTGCCATACAAGGGATTACTATGTACATGTTAAGAATGAGTTAGATCCCTATGTGTCAAAGTGAAACTATCCCTAAGAAAACTGAAAAAGGCAAGGTACAGAACAGTGTTTGTAATTACAACCACTTTATATGTTTAAAATATAAAAGCACGTGTGTATGCTACTAGGTACATAGAATATCTCTGAGGAGATGCATAAGAAGTTGAGGGAAGTCTTTGTTTCTGAAGAAGGAACTGGTTGACTGGAAGACAGTTGGATAAGAGACTTCTCACTGTAATATGCATGTAATACTTATTGTGAGACAAGCCTTCTTGGGTCTCTCAGGTTTCCGCATGTCTTGTGAGCAGAGGTACCAACTGCCCCTTGTTCCATACTTTTTCAAAAATGTTTGTATAGCAAATAGTCTTGGAAGATAAGAGATGATTTTCTCCCTCCTGAGCAAACTTCAGGTTTATTTACTGTCCAGTATAATAAAGATAATGTCTCCTTGACTGAGAGGTCAGGCTGGCTTACTGTCCGTTAAAAGATTTGGGTTCTCTACGCTTGAGATTCCTCATCTGCACCACAACCACTCCATATATAAGGCATTTTCTGCCCTCTTGATGATGCACCATGTGTTTGGGGTTGATAATCTGCCTACTGATGTGACTACTGAAGTCTTTTGTCTCTGATTCAGGAGTCTCATGCCTGAAAGTTTGGCAGTCTAACACGTTAGCTTAAAACTAGGATGACATCTCAGACCCTTCATAGTTCTTGACAAAATACCTACTGGAAAAAAAATATATAGTAATTATTTTTTAAAATAAAACAAGTGGAAGTCTCAGGACTTCTAAGGTCCCCTCATTCTGACTTGAAAATGTCAAGCTAACAAGGTAAGACAGATCTAGAAAATTGATCTAGAAAATGAGCCCTTCGCCTGCAGAGGAATTGACTTTGTGGAGTGGGAGAGAACCAATATTTGTTGAACATTTATCATCTTGAAATATACTTCAGATATTAGGGTTGAAATATGTTCTCCTTTTTTCTTTTAGTCTGCAAGATAGATGTTCTTACTCCCATTTACAGATGAGGAAACTTAGGACCAGATGTGTTACTTGCCTAAGGAATGTCACATTGGGATTCAGACCTGTATCTGTCTGGTATTAAGCCCATGCTCTTTCCATTATGATAAACAGCTTCCTAAATTTCTGGAGGTTAATTAGAGGTGACTTTCTTCTTTACCATGTAGAAATTTCTTCTGTCCTGTCTTCATTGAAGCTCTGTTGTCTAATGGCCAGTTATCAGATATCCTAAAGTTAGTTGTCTATAATAATCAGATTATGTATAGGATTTTTTTTTTTTGTAAAGGCAATCATTTTATAGCTGTGCTTATAAAATTTTCTTTGTGAAATGTCTCTAACTGCATACCTTCAGTGGATGTAGTTTGTGATTTAAAGCAGCCCATGGCTGATACAACTTTTTTTTCCCCCTTCAAACTTTTCATAAACAATCATGTTTTAGATATGACATGGGCAGACAGTCATTAACAGTATAAAGCGACTTTCAAATTCCCTTCCTCAGTGGACTACAAAATAAGAAAGCCACTATAAAACCCAATGAATTCTTCATTTGATTTTCTGAACAGGAAAAGTTTAGAGTGAGGGTTGACATTTCACATTTAGCATGATGTTTAACCACTTTTTACAAGCCGACCTTGACTTTCAGGAAATGAAATGGAAATGGCAGAATTACCAATCTAAAGATCTACAGTATAAAAAAGGAACCGCTGCTCTTTTGAGAGATGCCATCTCAGTGGTGACACTGGAAAGTCCAGATTGCTGCCTATCGGTACCCAGTTTTGGAGGGTAAGGTGCCAACAGGTCTCTGGATTAAAGGAGTCAAGTCTATGCTGAAGGCAAAGACAGAGTGGCTGATGTTTGTCAAAATCAAGGGATCTTCCTGGCAACCAAGAAGAAGTCTCTCAAAACTATAAGGGAAAGGTGTTTTTCTCCCTATGTCAATCCAGCCTTGGAGACATTCTTTTAGTGACATAGGCCTTTCCCCAAAAAACAGTAATGAAGTGTTTTGTGTGGTAACACAGTAGCTTTAATAAAAGAAGTAAAACAAAATCCTACATTTTTATAAAACTTGATGAAAAATAATATTTTAGACTGTATAGTCACCAGAAGTACACAGTTATCAAAAATACATACTTCATTTGGCATCTCCAGCACATTCAGCTTTCTGTGCCAGGTCTTGGCATTTCTGTTTTGGCATTTCTGTTTTGGCATTTCTGTTTTGGCATCTGCCTTGGCATTTCTGTTTTCTACAGGATTATTCCCATCCTTGCCAGCACCAGCTTTCCCCCTTTTTTCTTTGGGTACCTTCTCTCTCTCTCTCTGTTTTTCACAGGGGCCTTTTTAGATTTGGACTCTGTCCTTAGAGGAGCAGGGTTAGCAGATAACCTTGCAGATCTTCTCTGTGGTTCATCCTTCAACTTGATTTTATCTCCTTTAGCATCCCCCTTAGACTTTATCTTGGGCATGATGGTGATGGCAATGGAGAGTAGGCATTGGACGTGAGAATGCACCTGCATGTGGGCTTTGGTCAGTCCAGGGGTGGTTCTTGCCTCTTCACACAGCTCCTGATATAACTTTCTTAGGAGTTTTCTGTATTATCTTCAAAATTTGTGAGGATTTTTATATTCTGGTTGGTAATATATCTGTTATTGGGTTTTCCAGAGGTCAATAAATAATATTCCGGTAAGAGATAGGACATAGGGATCAGACAGGATGCTATCAAATTGTCAGGGTTTTTTTTTTATTGTGGTAAAATGTACATATCATAAAATTTACCATTTTTAAGTGTACAATTCAGTGGCATTCACATTGTTGTGTGACTGTCACCACTATTCATCTCCAGAATTTTTCATCTCCCAATCTAAAACTCTACCCATTAATAATAACTCCCCATCTCCCCTCATTCCCTAGCCCCTGGCAACCACCATTCTACCTTCCATCTCTGATTTTGACAACCCTAAGTACGTTATATAAATGGGATCATACAGTGTTTGTCATTTTGTGTCTGGCTTATTTCACTTAGCGTAATGTCCTCAAGGTTCATCCATGTTGTAGCATGCGTCAGAATTCCCTTCTATTTTAAGACTGAATAATATTCCATCATATATGTATACCACATTTTATTTATCCATTCATCGGTTGATGGATATTTGGGCTGTTTCCATCTTTTGGCTATCCTGATTAATACTGCTGTGAACATTGGTTTACAAATAACTGTTCAAGTCCTTGCTTTCATTTTTTTGTGTATTATCCAGAAGTGGAATTGCTGGATTGTATAGTAATTTTACAGTTAACTTTTTGCGGAACCACCATACTGTTTTCGACAGCAGCTGCACCATTTTATATTCCCACTAGCAATGCATAAGAGTTCCAGTTTCTCCACATCCTTGCCAACATTTGTTACTTTTTGGTTTTTGTTTGTTTGTTTTGGCTGTGGTTTAATAATAGCCACCCTAATGGGAATGAGGAATTCATTTTATTACTGGAAAAGCTCACTGAAGAAAGTAGCTTTAACAAGGGTGAAGTAGGTTTGCTAATCTTTCGCCTTAGAATTGAGCACACTTGTCCACCAAATCACGGGCAGCTTGGAATACTCAGTCTTATCACTGTCAGAGTAGGTAAAACTGTCTTCTCTGTGTAGGCAGGCAGATCCAAGTAAAAGAGCTCAGAGTGGGCTGAGCCATTCGTGCCCAGCTGGGGAAGGATTGGGGGAAAGATGGAGAGGGGAGGACAGAAGCTCTCTAGAATTCTCCACGTGGAAATGTGTGAGGGGGAGCAGGTTTCTTAACATTTATGTGATTAAAAATGCTTTAATGTCTTATCAAATGAATTTGTTCTAGAAAAATAGTCTAATTTTAGCCTGTTCTCCTGCCACCCAGACCAGTTTGGGTATATGTAAATTAATTTGAGAAGCAATGCTCATATAGTCATATTGAAAAGTTTTAAAAAATTTAATCTATCTATATTAATAGGTATAAATAGCTTTGTGCCTGGACTGTCTCACCTAGTCAAAATAATTGAACATTTTTAAAATGTTTTGACTCTAAAAATAATATGATATTAAAAGTGATAATGTGAAACAGTAAGGGGAGCAAAGTAAAACCATCTGTAGTTCTTCCATCTAGTTTTAACCACAGTTACTATTTTGTGTATTTTTTGTTCTGTGCTTATATTTTGTGCACTATATAAAATTTTGTAACCTGCAGTTTTAATGATCTTAATAAGCACTTCCCCATGTTGTTAGAAACTCATAAACATTTTAACTGATGAATACCATTCCATGATACTTCTTAGTTATTTTCCTAATGTCATTTATTTAGCTTGTGTTTCTTCCTTTCTTCCACATTTATTTCTTTTTTCCTCCATTTTTAATTTTTAAAATTTTTTTAAATTTTTTTACTATTGTAAATAGTGCTAAGGTTGCCTGTTATCTTTGTCTACATTTATAATTACTTGTCTTAGCCCAGATACCTAGAAGTGAAATTCTTGGGCCAAAGAGTGTTAACATTTTTAAGGCTCTAAGCAGGAGAAGGATCTTTCCCTTGACCTTATACTTTTTGGTATAGATTAAGACACAGTTGGAATTAGAATTTCTTTTATCTTTTATTTGAATACATAGACTGTGAATTGAATGGTTTCTTTGTAGGCTACTCAGCATTGTCTTGTTGTTTTATAGAAAAAATCTGCTTCTATCTTCCCAGGTATTCTATTGAACACCTGTTATACTCCAGGCCATACATTAGGTACTGCAAGAAATACTAGGATACTAAATACTAAGAAGCTATCACTGCTATGTGGAATATCTTTTTACAGCAGGAGGTACAAGTGTTGTAGTCACTGCCATCTGTTGTTAGTTGCTTTTTCTTCAGCTAAGCAGGCTGCTTCCTCCCTTTCTCGTGCTATTTATGAGAATAAATAAACCAAAACTAAGCCTTTTTGGAGGACAGTTTTTGCTCAGTAGAAAGTAGGAATTTTGATGGAGTTTGACTAGCACCTCCTTTATACTGGCCACAGCTTGCATGAATTCCTGCCTGCAGCTAAATGCTGTAAGATGTCCACGACTATTTCTTCTACCTGCCACTCTGGAACCTACCTCACCCCCATTTCCAGGTGTCTTTTTCCTGATGAGTCTTGAGCCTTTCTCTTTACTATCTCTTTTCCATTGGGCACTTAGAATTACCCTGCCTTAAGCCTTTATTCCCTTACCCATTCCTATTTCAGTGTCTTTTCAGTTACTGCCAGCTGGCTCTGCCTTCATCATCCCATCATTCCATTCCTTACTTGTTAAGTCTAATAGAAACTTTTCAATCTTTATCAGACTTCATTCTCAGTAGCACTGAACATTCATGACCATAAACTTGAAATTCTCCTGGTTTTCTTTCTACTATTCAGCTACTTCTTATTTCCTCTTTGTACTGTTTTTGCCTTTAAAATTTCTCCTTAGGATTCTCTGTTAAACTGTCCCATCTTTTGTCATTTTATAATACTTCCTGGGTGATTTTATTTACTTTCATGGCTTCAAGTACCAATTACATGCCAATGTACTGGTCACTGCCAAATCTGTGTGTCCAACCCAAATCATGCTACCTTATTGGGTATTTCCCTGTGTGTGTCCCACAAGTCCCTTAAATTCAAAATGTTAAATTGGAACAAATCCAAAACTTCCTCTATGATCTCAATTCCACTGAGGCATTAGTATCTACACAGTTGTTCCTGCTAGAAGTCTGGGTGTTGCCCTGTCCCTTTTATCTCATCCTTACTCTAACTTTTGTTCTCTTCCTCACTTCACATCTCATAATCAAGTCCAATAATTTCAACTGCAGTCACTTTTGAATCCTGTCTTTGTTTAGTGAATCCTGTGTCTTTAATTAAATTATTTTTTTCATTTGTATGACAGCTAAAAACATAGTCCCAGTGTGCTTCTTCTCCAGTAAGAGACCTTCTTGTTGTCTTTTTTCTTCAAGGAGATATATTTCTCTTATATTAGATTATGGATTGGGGGTTGACAGGAATTAACTTTTTTTTAATTTACCCATCCTTTTCAGTGGATTTTCAGAGGGTTTTGCATTTAGAAGGTACTGAGTAAATGCATTGAAGTGAAAAGGATTTGAAATTGTTAAAAAATAGGGTAAAGATGTGTACGTGCGTGCGTGCGTGCATACGTGAGTGAGTGTGTGTGTGTGTGTGTGTGATGGAATACTACATATCCATAAAAAAGAATGAAATCTTGCCATTTGTGACAACATGGGTAGACCTAGAGGGTATAATGCTAAGTGAAATAAGTGAGCAGGAGAAAGACAAGTACTATATGATTTCACTCATGTGTGAAATCTAAAAAACAAACAAAACAAAAATAAACTCATAGATATAGAGAACAGATTGGTGGTTACCAGAAGGGAACAGGATTGGGGGTGGGTGAAAGGGGTCAGTTGTATGGTGATTAATGGTAACTAGACTTTTGGGGGTAATCACTTCGTAGTGTATACAGACTAAAATTATAATGTGATGTACCTGAGACTTATAAAAAAAAGCTTAATTTTAAAAGTTACATGTCTTCCTTAAGTCTGATAACGAAGGGTTTATTAATAAATGTTTTATAGTAATGAAGATTTAGGATTTGAAGCAACCATTACTAAGATATGTAGGAAAAGAGCCTCATATTAATAATAATAATGCCATTTGGCATAGTTCAGTTAATCAACTATTTTTATAGATCATCAGCTTCTAGAGCTAATCCCAATTAATTTTTAACAAGTTTAAAAGATCAGAATATACCCCATTTGTTAAGTGGTAGTGTTGCTCAAGTATTGAAGAAAAAAACTTTCTTATAGCCTATTTTTCAGTGTATTAATCTCTTGGATAATCATCTCTACTTCATAGAACACAAAATTGGAATATAATATAATCAGATATGGGGTGTGTTTCCACTTTAACAACTAGATTTTATTTGTATTAACAGGTATATTAAAAATCTATAAAAATCCACACATTTTAAATGGAAGCAAAGCATGAGGGTTAAAGGTGTTAGTGATAACTCAATTATAAGGAGGTAGAGAGAAGAAAGGAAGAGTGAACAAGATATTCATCCACAAAAACCTTTATGCTGGAGCTGTTTCCTTGGGGAGCAGTTCCAGTAATCTGTCTTGGAAAGATTCTGACCATCAGCCTCCGGACTCCCTGGTTTAGAAAGGAACGGGCTAGTGATTAATGGAAAGAGGAGAGGAAGATGCCTCACCTTTATCCTCCGATTCGAAAGAGACGTCTTTATTTTCTGTTTTGGAGGGAGAGGCTGCTAAAGTGTTTGCTTTTCTGCATGGTTATTCTTTAAGGCCATTTGGTAGTAGTAGGCGTCAGTTTCTGCGTTTGGGCAGTTTTTGTTTACTAGTGTGCAGCCAGCATTCCTGCATTGGTCTTTTTTAAAAGCTGGAAAGTGGTGATCTTTGCAGAAACAGTGGAAGTGAAGGAAGAATTTCGTTAAATTTTGATTTCCCTGGTTATGATCTGTAGATTTAGAAATCTCTGGGTCTGCCTTTACCTGCTAAAGTGTTTGATTTTTAGTAATAAAAATTCTTAGAAAATTTTTAAACTGTCGCTTGCATGATCAATGTTAAGGGACTTCAGTAAAAACAACTTAGATTGGTATGTTAGAAATTATTTTTCATTGCAATGTCATACAAATTACATTTTTTTCCATTATCAAGTGGTGTACACTGTTTAATTATAAAAGAAAAACTTTAATAACACCCTTTAAATGAACGTGTTATTTTGTGACAGAATGTAGATTATGATCTATTTATATAAATCAGCATTAAAAAAAAAATCAAAGCTTTAAAAAAAAAAAAAAACCTTTATGCTGGCCACCAGATGGCACAGTTGTTCCACATAACCGGTTGCACTGACTATAGTAGAAGGGGAAGGATGAGAGAGGGACAGTGCAACCAGCTGTTCCAAGAAATAGAATGTTCTTAAGTTGGTTCTTTGTAACCTGAGTTATTTGTTTTACATAGTAAAAACAGGCCAGCAGTTTTATAATTGCATATTCGAATTTCTAGTTCTTTTGAAACTGGCTTTATGCAACTATCAAATAAACCATGTCAGCATCCCTCTTATAATTTTTGTGAGAAAGTTAACTGTTTTTAGATATAAGCATCAACAAAATACTAATAACATTAAAAGATTGAACATAAAACATTACTGTGAAATATGAAGGTATACTTTGATTTTATTTACTGAATGATGCTACTGAAATTGTACTCTTAAAAAATTCATTGATAGCTATTGAATAATGGATGTTAGTAACTTAGATATGACCAAAATAAGGAATTCCTTTAGAAATATGAGAGACTGAACAAAGGTAAAGGAGATGAGGCATTATTCTCGCTTCACAATGAAAATTTTATTTTTCTCAGTTGTAAATAGTATACTTTAAGGATTTAAGAAACATTCTTCCCACAGTTCACATATGCATTTGAAGACTATATATAATCCTAGAACCAGAGAAATTAAACTATAATTGAGTTGTAATGTTTTTATTACACACTAATGTAATGAGGCTTGGTGTAGAGATTTAGGGGAAAACTGAAAATAGTGAATTATGGAATATCTTAGCATTTTGAGGAAATATTTAATTTGGGTTATATGATACCTTAGACCCTTTGTGGATTGATATAGAGCATAAACAAATAAATAAGCAAATATTCAGGTTCTGGAGCTACAGGACAGAATTGACAAAGCATACATTTTTTAAAAATTGTGATATAATTGACATATAACAATATTAGTTTTAGTTATACAACATAAGGATTTGATATTTGTATATATTGCAAAATGATCACTATGATAAGCCTAGTCAACATCTATCACCACATATTTTTTTCTTGTGATGAGAACTTTTAAGATCTACTCTCAGCAACTTTCAAATATATAATACATTATTGTTAACTATAGTCACCATGCTGTATATTACGTCCTAGGACTTATTTATTTTATAACTGGAAATTTGTATATTGTGACCACTTTCACCCCCCACCCTCAATACTTCTGGCCTTTGACAACCACCACCAATCTCATCTCTGTATCTGTGAGTTGTGTTTGTTTTGGTTTGGTTTGTTTTTAAGATTCCACATATAAGTGAAGGAGTAAGTTTTGGGAACAAGAACAGTTTGGAGAATCTGGGCTGTGTGTTAAATATTTGAAACATAGTAGGAGAAACTCTTTGGGAAATCACATTTGGGCAGAGTAAAGAACTGTTAAGCCTGAAGTCTGTGGAAGATGTGGGAGCCAGACAACAAAAGTATCTCTCTGCTTTTTCAGTACCAGTGGAACTGGAAGAAGTAGCTTTGCTGTGACCTGGAAGTAGAGGGACTCTAGCAAAAACCCAAGGGGCTGGATTTTTTCTAGAGAAAAATCCTTTTCTTTAGATATGGGCTTTTCTTTAGATATGGGCTTTAGAAAATGTTGAAATGAGAATTCAACTGGTGTTGTCAGTTTTACCTGACAGAATAGATATATAATTATCAGAACTTCAGGTTGGCATTTTAGAAGTTGACAGTCTTTGTCTTTTTGAGATTAATGACTTTATGAAACCAAAAGGACTTCAGCAGTTTCACTTATTAATAAAGAGTGTTGCTTGCTAGCCTTAGAATGGAAGAAAAATATAGAAAAAAAACCATACTCATGGGATCAATTCTTTATTTTTAGCTTTGATCTTTATTTTCAAGCACTTTGAAGAAATGAGATCAGAAAGGCACCCAACATTGAGTTTATTCCTGAGGCATCCCTCTACTTGCTCTTCCATAAGAGCTGTTAGAATTTTAACAGTCCGTTTGGTTATTTTGTTTGCTTGAGAGAGTATCTGTAACTTAAGCCCTTTTCATTTATCAATCTAAATCTTTTTTGGACTTTGCTCTATTGGTTGTGTCAGCTCTCCCTTGCTTTTGCCTTTGATGTCCATGTTTTAAAGGTTGCCGATTGCCTGACGTGTTCAATTTCCTGGATGCTGGTTACCTGAAATTTTACCAAATATGCTTTGTGATCCTGGAATAGTAGAGAAAATAAATGTTTAATATTTATTGCATTTCATAGTCTAAAGTTAAAACTTTAGTAGAGTAGATGAGTTTAAAGGAATTTTTAATGTAATTTACAAATTAAAACAAAATGAATCCCATATATCAAAAAAGTATGTCAGTGTAGATCTAGCTTTAATATTTTTTCATAAGCATAAGGAAGCTTAAAATATTAGAAAAGAAATATCAGCGAGAGATATCATTTTCTATGAACCACTGTAATAGAACGTACCTATGATAATGAAAGAAAAAGGGCAAGAAGTGAAAAAACTCAATTGTAGTAAAGTTTATAATGATAACAGATCCGAAATAAAATCACTTCCAGTGGTGAGAGCTTGTTCCCTGGTATAGATTGTCAGTTTGGCTCCAATTAACGCATATAAATTTTTTTTAAAAAGAACTTTTTAATGGCGAGATTTGTAGTAAGCACTTTGCCTTGTGCCTGTCTAGGGAGGGGGAGTGGGAGTGGGAGTGAGGTGTCACAGTCTCATCAAAAACAGAATCTTCATTTTGGGAGCCCAAGGAATCAGAGACAGAACAAATTGGCCTCTTATGTGTCCTACCAAAATGAGGAGGCACTATTTGATATAGAGACCTTTTTAAGTTTATTCCAGGACCACGAAACTAAATTTTATTTCTTTAGCACTAAATTGTTATAAAATGTTTTTATTTATAATTATATTTACAGTATATTTGTTTTATATTTATGTAATTTTATATTTACATAATGATTTTATATTTGAAATATAATTTATAGGGTATTCCACTTGTTTTGAAGAAATCTGATAAAATAAAGTCTCATGTATATGAAATTTGAGGGATTAAATACCTTTATTTGTTAACCTATAAATTGTACTTCTGAAGAAGATATGAGGCATTTGTAGAATATATGTGTCTACAGCTACAGTTATTTTTAAAACAGTTAACTTCCTGATATTTCTTGGAAATTTCACTGACTTTGGTGCTTTCTGATCTTTTTGAAACAGTGATCACATGGAAAATGTATATGGCTACTTAATGAAGTACACCAACCTAGTCACTGGCTGGCAATACAGGTAAGTTTGATTATTCTGTGTCACATCACTCTCCTAAGAGACAGAAGTGGGAATGATAATTTTATATTCTGATATTACTTCAGTATAAACATGGCTGAGAAACCTATTAGGAAAAAATTTAACATATTTTCTAGAAGTCTGATGACTTTCTTCTCTTTTTTAGGTGGTGGGAGGAGTTGACATCTTTCTAAATGGCAGCCTCCAAATGCCTCAGAAGTTACTGTTATCTTAGGATTAGAATCACTTGTTTATCCGATTTGGGCTTATTGAAATACTTGCAGTGGTTAGGCTCTTAGGTTTGGTGGCAGCAAGTAGATTTGTTTCAGGTGCCTGCTCTGTATGGGATTCTCAAAACTTCTGGGTTTAAATAACCAGCTCAAGGTCACACATGGCAGTCAGTAAGAAACAAAGCCAGCTCTCTTCAATATGTTGTAGAATTGGCAGTTGTGGAGCAGGGGCATTGAACTTTTACTTTTTTATTATGGTAAAATATACATAACGTAAAACTTACCATTTTAACTATTTATAAATATACACTTCAGTGGCGTTAAATACATTCACATTATTGTGCAACCATTACCACCGCCTATCTCCAGAACTCTTTGCATCTTCTCGAACTGAAACTCCTGTACCTATTAAATAACAACTCCCCATTTCATAACCCACCCCCAGTCCTTGGCAACCACTATTTTGTTTTCTGTGTCTATGACTTTGACTACTTTAGGTACCTCACATAAGTGGACTCATACAATATTTGTTCTTTTGTGACTAGTTTTTTTCACTTAGCATAATATTTTCAAGGTTCATCCATGTTGTAGCATGTGTCAGATGTTCCTTCCTTTTTAAGGCTCAATAATATTCCATTGTATGTACATACCACACTTTATTTACCCATTTATCTGTCAGTGGACATTTGGGTTGCTTTTGCCTTTTGACTATTGTGAATAATGCTGCTATGAATATTGCTGTACAAATATTTAAGTCCCAGTTTTCACTTTTTTTGCATATGTACTCAGAAGTGGAATTGCTGGATCATATGCTAATTCTAGTTTAACTTTTTGAGGAATCTCCATGCCATTTTCTGTACCCACTGTACCATTTTACATTTTCACTAGCAATGCACAAGAATTCCAATTTCTCCATATCCTTACCAACAATTTTTATTTCCTATTTTGGTTTTTTTATGATAGCCATCCTAATGAGTATGAAGTGGTATCTCATTATGGATTTTAAACTTTTTAAAAATGGTAATACTAGAATTTGAATCCAAATAGTTCTGACTCCAAAGTCTATGTTTACACATGAAATCATTTTGCTTCTAATTCATTTGTCACTTGGAAACTTCTGCTTTTGGTCAGAATTTGCTGAATTTGCCTTCTTACCTTAAACAACCTAGAAAATAGGATATACTATATAAAAGAACGATTTGTAGACATTTTGAAGAATAGTGGAAGCACTGATGAAAATATGATCGTTTAAAAGAGAAGGCAGTTTAGGCCATGTTTAGTTTGAAATAATATTAGGATATCCAAATAGGAGTGATATGCAGGAAGTTGGAGTTCATATGAAAGGTCAGAGCTGGATATGAAAAATTATAAGGGAATCATTCTTATTGAAGTGGAAAGGACAGCTCTCCAGGGTTCCCATCTTTTATTTTAAGAAGAAAGCTAAGTCAAGGGAGCCTTTTTATTTTGTATTTTTCCACCTCAGTTTTTTGGTAATATTTTAAAGGCTTACACATTCAAATGACATACAGAACATTAAATTTAAAAAATTGAATGTCACTTTGCTCTTAGCACTAGTCTTTGTTCTCTTTCTTAAAAGGAGACTAGGTTAAGTTTTTCCCCCAACATTCAACAACTTTCATTCATATATTATTATTGAATAGTATTGAGAAAGTCTTAGAAGTAGAATAGAGTGAGAAAGCTCCAAAACATACCAAAGCATGTAAAGTTTAGGCATTTCAGGTGACAACTCGAGAACATGGGAAGAATGCAGGTGTTTTTATCATCGTATGAGTGAGCCTATCAAAAAGATTCATTGGCCACTGGTTGCCTAGGGAGTTAGCTAGCAGATCAAAGTGAACATGATAGGATAAAGAGGGACATCGCTGCTGCCAGTGTAATTCCTCCAGTTGTGTTAGAGGCCACTTTTCATAGCTCCAGAGAGAGTGGGGATAATGACAACCTGTCCTGTTTGCTACTGAGAACACAACCTATTACCATCTTGCCCCATCAGAGAGAGAACTCCACTTGTCAACTGTCGTAGACCCACTTTAGAAAAACTTCGACCTTCCATTTTCTGTCAACCTGACTGGATGTTTAGTGGTACCGCAGAGGTGTACTGGGACCTGAGCATGAAACATGTAGATTGATTGATCAAAGGGTAACAGAAAGGTTAAGACCATGTTAAAGGACCCTAGGCTTAGTGTTCATTTTCTTTGGCATGCCTTGCCACATTTGTCCACATGCTACAGGTGAAGCTTAAGTAACAAAAGCACGTACCTGTGTCATATTCAGTACAGTTTCCCTGCAATCCGTTTGTATTTTGACTAAGGGCAACTTAGAGCAACTTAGAACTTGACTTAGAGCAGCTCGGAGAAATCTAGCATGGGCATACTCTATAAATAACTACTTGCTCTAGAATGTAGTGCCCTAGGAAAGTATACCTCAGCAAGATCCTCTCCTGAGCCCACCTTTTTATACTTTCAGCTCTAATTCCTGAAGGTGAGATCACTTCCCATTTGGCTTAGAAGTCTGTACTCACTGAACATTAAAGCCCTTGAATGGCCAGAACAAAACACATGGTTACCTTTTTTCCTAAAATCTTCACAAAAGTTGATTTTTGTCATTATAAGATTTCTTCGAAGTCAGAGTATTTTTTTTTTTATTAAAGTTGTATTTCATGGTACTTTAGTTGTGGGCTATTCCAAAGTTTAGTCATTTCCCCAAACTGGCAGTCTTTATTATTTTGAAATTGCAAAAAAATGAGCAATTATTTAATTGCCAATCTTAACAGCATTTTCTTTTAACAACTTAAGTAAATTTTCTGCATGTGAAGATTTGTAAAAATCTGTATCTTAGGTTTCTCTGTCACACTTAGCCTTTGTTTCTATGTTTTCTTAGCTTATTGGTTAGGCTAACTTGCTAAAAATGCCTTGATCAAGATTCTAGTACTCTTCTGGGCAAAATAGCTTTGTTAAATTTCCTACATAGATTGTCTTTTTATCCCCTTATAAAATATCTCTCCATAGAAGGGATGAAGGAAAAATATTTGGGTTAATTCATGTATAATAAAAGATAGCCCAAAGTGCTCTGTTATTGCTAGTGGGTCTATAGCATCATCTTAGAAAGATAATCAGTTATTGGCTTATTTTTTTATTGAGGTACAATTGACATATAACATTAGTTTCAGGTAGACAACATAACGATTTGCTATTTTATATACAGGCATACCTCATTTTATTGTGCTCTGCTTTATTGCACTTTTTATTGCAAATAATTCTGGTTGTTTTACAGATTGAAGATTTATGGCAGCTCTGTTCAGAGCAAATATATCAGTGCCATTTTTCCAACAGCATTGCTCACTTTTTGTCTCTGTCACATTTCTCAAAATTCTCATAATTCTTGCAGTATTCACACTTTGTCATTATCATATTTGGTATGATTATTAGTGATCAGTGATCTTTGATGGTTTTACTGTTGCAGTTGTTTTGGAGCACCACAAACAGCACCCATATAAGCTGGCGAAACTAATCTGTAAATGTTGTGTGTGTCCTGACTGCTCCACCAACTGGCCGTTCCCTCATTTCTTTCCCCCTCCTTGGGCCTCCCTATTCCATTCCTAATATTGAAATTATGCTAATTAATCTACAGCGGCCTCTAAATGTTCAATTGAAACGAAGAGTTGCATGTCTTTCACTTTAAATCAAAAGCTAGAAATGATTAAGTTTGGTGAGGAAGGTAGGTCAACAGCCAAGATAGGTTGAAAGCTATGCTTTGTGTGCCAGAGTTACCAAGTTGTGAATGCAAGGAAAAATTCTCGAAGGAAATTAAAAGTGCTCCTCTAAACACATGAATGATGAGAAAGCAAAACAGCCTTATTGCTGATATGGAGAAAGTTTTAGTGGTCTGGGTAGAAGAGCAAGCCAGCCACAACATTCTCTTAAGCCAAAGCCTAATCCAGAACAAGGTCCTAACTCTCTCCAATTCTATGAAGGCTGAGAGAGGTGAAGAAGCTGCAGAAGAAAAGTCTGAAGCTAGCAGAAGTTGGTTCATGAGGCTTAAAGAAAAAAGCTGTCTTCGTAACATCAAAATGAAAGGTGAAACAGCAAGTGCTAATGTAAAAGCTGCAGCAAGTTTTCCAGAAGATCTTGCTAAGATAATTAATGAAGGTGGCTACACTAAACAATTTTCAGTATAGACCAAACATCCTTCTATTGGAAGAAGATGCCATCTAGGACTTTCATAGCTAGAGAGGAGAAGTCAGTGCATGGCTTCAAACCTTCAAAGGACAGGCTGACTCTCTTGTTAGATACTAATAAAGCTGGTGACTTAAGTTGAAGCCAGTGCTCATTCACCATTCTGCAAATCCTAGGGCCCTTAAGAATCATGCTAAATCTACTCTGCCTGTGCCGAGATGACAGCACATCTGTTAACAACATGGTTTACCGAATATTTTAAGCCCACTCTTGAGACCTACTGCTCAGAAAAAAGATTCCTTTCAAAGTATTACTGCTCATTGACAAGGTACTTGGTCACTCAATAGCTCTAATGGAGATGTACAAGATAAATGTTTTCTTCACGCCTGCTAATACAACATCCATTCCGCAGTATGTAGATCAAGGAATAATTTCAACTTTCAATTCTTATTTCAGAAATACATTTTGCAAAGTTATAACTGCCGTAGATAGTGATCCCTTTGATGAGTCTGGGCAAAGTCAGTTGAATACCTTCTAGAAAGGATTCATCATTCTAGATACCATTAAGAATAATTGTGATTTGTGGGAAGAGATCAAAATGTCAACATTAATGAAAATTTGAAGAAGTTGATTACAACTCTCATGGATGACTTTGAGGGGTTCTAGTGGAAGAAGTAACTGCATGTGTGGTAGAAATAGCAAGAGAACTAGAATTAGAAGTGGAGCCTGAATATGTGGCTAAATTGCTCTACTCTTATGATAAAACTTCAACAGATGAGGAGTTGCTTCTTATGGACGAGCAAAGAAAGTGGTTTCTTGATTTGGAATCTACCCCTGGCCAAAGATGCTATGAAAATTATTAGAATGACAACAAAAGATTTAGAATATAACATAAACTTTGTTGATAAAGTAATGGCAAAGTTTGAGAGGATTGACTCCAATTTTGAAAGAAGTTCTACTGTGAGTAAAATGCTATCGCATCCTATAGAGAAATTGTGAAAGGAGGAGTCGACTCTTCATTGTCTTATTTTTAAAAATTGCCAAAAAAAAATATGTATATATATATAGAAATTGCACAGCTATCCTAGCCTTCAGCAACCATCACCCTTATCAGCCAGCAACCATTAACATCGAGGCAAAACTCTCCACCAGCAAAAAGAATATGACTCGCTGAGGCCTAAATGATGGTTAGTATTTTTTAGCAATAAAGTATTTTTTAATCAAGGTATGTACATTGTTTTTTTAGACATAATGCTATAGCACACTTCATAGACTACGGTATAGTGTAAACATAACTTTTATATGCACTGGGAAACCAAAAAAATTCATGTGACTTGCTTTATTGCGATATTTGTTTTATTGTGGTGGTCTGGAACTGAACTTGCAATATCTCTTGAGTTATGCTTGGTTTGGGAAATGATCACCACAGTAAGTCTAGTTAATGTCCATCACCATACATAGTTACAAAAATTTTTTTCTTTTGATGAGAACTTTTAAGATCTACTGTCTTGGCAACTTTCAAATATGCAATTCAGTATTAACTGTAGTTACCAACCTGTACAGTTATTGGCTCATTGCTATCATTGTACCAGTCCCTCCTCAGTATTGCTTTCTGTTTATCTAGGTGAGTGCTTCTCATGTTGTAAATTTGTGGTAATGCTTTTGGGATAATAAATATGCGTTCACAGCAAACTTGAGATTTCCAAACATATTGTACTCTAAATTTTCTTTGAATTGACTTTTTAAGAGAAGAGAGCAGTCATTTTTCTCTGCCTATTTGAAATAAATTGTACTTAATTTCCTAAAACAGTGAGAGGAAATTTCTTTCCTTCCTTTCTTTTTTTTTTGTTAGCTTTATTAAGATAAAATGCACATACCATCCCATCCAATATGCCCACTTAAATTGTGCAACTCAATGGTTTTTTAGTATATTGAAGAGTTTGCTTTCATGTCTTTGTCCATTCTGACTGCTATAACAAAATACCACAGACTGGGTAGCTTATAAACAACAAATTTATTTCTCACAGTTCTAGAGGTTGGAAGTCCAAGATCAGGGTGCCAGCATAGTCTGGTAAGGGCTCTCTTCCTATAGTAGACGTCTTGTATTTTCACATGGCAGAAAAGGGGCCAGGGATCTCTCTTGGGAGAGTTCTGCCCTCATGACCTCATCACTCCCCAAAGCCCTATCTCTTAATACCATTAACTGAAGGATTAACTTCATCATATCTTTTTGGAGGACACACTCAGACCATAGCAGATTTATATGTGCATTTTACTAAGGAGAGGTCATATATTCTAGGAATTTAAGCATCAGTGACCATCTTGCGTTAATTCAAATAATCCCTTCAAATCTTTGGGAAAATAAAGATAACCCTATTAAAAATGAGCAAAACTTGGTGGGCAGTTCACTGTAAGTAGAACAACAGGTGGTCAGTAAAACACATGAAAACATGTTTAACTCCTGTAGTAATTAATGATATGGAAATTTTAAAACTCAAGAATATTAAAACTAATTTATATTTTTAAATAAAAATACGTGAACATAATTTAAAAAAAACCAGAAGCATGCTAAAAGATGAACAAGAGAAACAATAGTCCTTTGCTTTTCCATCTCCCTTTTCAGGCACTTTTAACTACTTTGCTTCCTTCTCTTTGTTTTTTTTTTCTTTCCCTGAATAAAAGTCTGATTCCAGTCTCTCCCTGGTTGATATGGTTGATATGGTTGCCACATTACTTGAGATAGTTAATATCTTCTAGGACCTCGAACTGGATCAAATTGTCTAGTGTTATAGAACACACTACATGTAGAATGCCAAAATGCTTCAAACCCAAACATTAATTTTTAGAAATTGAAACTTTTAATATTTTTTAAAGAAAAGAGCTATTGCACTACTTAAATCAGAATCTGAATTAATATATTTCCTAAAATAGTTAATCTAGAACGAAATCAGAATATCAGATTTTTTTCCAAAGTGCATCAGTATTTCATCATTTAGTTTCACGTTTCTTAAGTTTCTTCATCTCCAGTTGCAGCTTTTTCATTTTTAAACAGGATAAGCGATCTTTAGTTGTGACCTATTTAATGATATACTCACAAAATCTTTCTACCCTGACATTATTCTCATTATTATTTCACTGATTAAATCTTAAATTAGATTCATTTCTTACGTGGCATTTAGTTAACCTCAGAGCTCCTGTTTTGATTTGTTTGCAGTGAATTTTAAATAAAAATTCTCACTATATATGTCCTTGGGAAATTTACCTTCCCTGTAATGAATTCTGGAGAGAAATATTGCTCTGAAAGGATACTATATCTTTGTTTCCTTTTTGTATTATCTGGCATGCCTCTTTCCTATTAAATGTCTCTCCTTCAGCTGGGGGTTTAATATCTTTTATTAAACTTATTCAATTTTTTATTAAACTTTACTGCTAGGAAATTCATTCTGGTGTTCCCAAGTACTTCTTGAAATACTTTTGAATTTTAATTTTTTAATGGCACAAACTCCAGAGTGTTTAAGTGATTGAACTTTGGTTGCTCTCGTTTGACTACAGGAAATGTTGAAAAATTGTTACCTTTTTAAAATTATTACAGGTTTTTTGTTTTAAACAATGAAGCTGGATTATTGGAATACTTTGTGAATGAACAATCTAGAAATCAAAAACCTAGAGGCACTTTGCAGCTTGCAGGAGCCGTAATATCACCCAGTGATGAAGACTCTCACACCTTCACTGTAAATGCTGCCAGTGGGGAACAGTATAAACTCAGAGGTATGATTGTGATATGAGAATTAATAGTGTGATGTCCTTTTTCCCTTGAGAAATCAGTGTACGTCCCTGCTTTCATTTGGGTTTTGGAAATTGAAACTACTGTCATTTGATGATGTAGACACAATATTCTAAATCTTGGAATTCCTTTAAGAATTTATGAAATCTGTTTTAATGAATAACTTTTTTTCTAGTGGGACAGTGAACAAGTCTAAGACTGATCCCTCCAAAATATTTGTGGAGATAAAACCCCGATTACTGAGAAATCTAAAAACATTGGCTTCTTTAAGTGATATTTTTTATGTCTGTCATGGATTTGTAGTTTACCCTTTTTCTTGATTTGATTTGCATATCCTCTGTGGTTTTCAAGAGCTAATATACATAATTGGAATTTATTAAAATGTTCATTAAAATAAAATATAACTTTTGTTTAGGTAAATTTAATTTGTGTAGACGTTTGTGTTTTTTTAATCTAATTAATACATATAATGTATAATGGTAATTTTAGCTGAGCATGCTGCTTAAGATCTGAAAGTATTAAGTACATGTTAAATGCTTAATAAAGGTTATTTTTTTACAAACATATTTTTATGAGAAACTTAAGACATGTCAAGTCTCATATCCCCATCTAGCTACACGTAATTAATTTGTCCTCCTTCTGAATTATCCACATCCAGCTACTGTGTTACCTAAAAAGGTTGATGTTTGGGCCTCTTTCCTACTTGTCTGCAGTCAGGGATATTTGCTCTAGGGAGAGTAAGACCAATCCCTGGTTTTCAATGATTTACTTTTCATGCCATAGACAATTGTATTCCAAAAATAAATATAAATGTGAATAACTTTTAGATTCTTTTTATCAGCCACTGATACTAAAGAGCGACAGCATTGGGTTAGCCGACTTCAGATATGTACACAACATCACACTGAAGCTATTGGAAAGGTATGTGGATTCATAAACTATATTAATGCACAAAAATGAAACAATTAAAATTTTTTTATGTTTTTAAATTGAGATACTATTTACATACCATAAAATTAACCCTTTTAAGTATAAAATTCTGAGATTTTTTAGTATATTCGCAGGATTGTGCAACCATTGCAACCATCTAATTCCAGAATATTTGCATCACTCTGCAAAAAAACCCATATCCATAAGCAGTCACTCCCTATTCTCCCCCTTCCAAGCCCCTGGCAAACACTAATATATTTTTTGTTTCTATGGATTTGTCTATTCTGGGCATTTCATATAAATGAAATCATGCAGTATGTGATTTTTTGTGTGTCTGATTTCTTGCACTTAGCGTAATGTTTTCAAGGTTCACCCATGTTGTTACATACATTTTATTCATTTTTATAGGTGAACAATATTCTATTGTATGGGTATGCCACATTTTGTTTATCTGTTCATCAGTTGATAGACATTTGGGTATCCATTTTGTGGCTATTCCGAATAATACTGCAGTGAATATTTGTGTTTAAGTTTCCATGTGAACACGTGGTTTCAGTTCTCTAGGGCAGGGGTTCTCAACCCCCAGGCCATGGACCGGTACAACCCCCAGGCCATGGACCGGTACCGTGGCTTTTTAGGAACCAGGCCGCAAAGCTGGAGGTGAGCGTTGGGCAAGTGAACAAAGCTTCATTTGTATTTGCAACTGTTCCCCATCTGTATCACTGCCTCAGCTCCACCTCAGATCTTCAGGCATGAGATTCTCCATAAGAGCACCAGTTTCTGGTGCCAAAAAGCCTCCAGGGTATATATTTAGGAGTGGAATTTCTGAGTCATATGGTAGTTCCCTGTTTAATTTTTTGAGGAACTGCTAAAAGTTTTCCAAAGCAGCTGAACCATTTTACATTCCCACCAGCAAGGCATAAAGGCTTCAGTTTTTCCACATCCTCAACAGTGCTTGTTATTGTCCCCTCCCCACTTTTTTTTTATGTTATAGCCATCCTAGTGGGGGTGAAATGGAATGTCACTGTGGTTTTGATTTTATTTCCCTAATGACTAATAATGTCGAGCATCTTTTCACGTGCTTAATGGTCGTTTGTATCTCTTCTTTGGAGTTTTATTTTTTAAGGTGAAAAGGACGGTCTCAATATTTGAAATCTAAGGTTAGAGACATCTAAAAACTAATACCTGGACAGCATAGTTAAAGGATTCCATGCTTAGGTGATAGTTTGACTTAAAATTTTTTTTTTCTTAGTGTTTTTCCCAATAAGTAAGTTTTTAAAAGTGGTTTGTGATTTAGGCCTCTTGCATAGTCTTCAGGAAACCCAACACAAAAGCTTTACCCGTACTGCAAGATTATAATCATTGGCAAAGATCAGAAAGCACTAGTTCATTTTGGAGTTACTTGCATGTTCCATTTAGAAAATTTATCATATTGAATATTTCTGAGTACAGTTTTTGCTTCAGTCATGGTGTTCAAATATCTGAAATTAGAAATTTCTTATCCTAAGATTTATAAAATGTGAAAAAATATTCTTGGCAGCACACCTGGAATTAAGTTTCTAAATAAATCACCAGTTTACTATGAGATGTCTGAAATGCGTAAACTTTGTGTCTTAAATTTTATCATTTTCAGAAACATTCTTGTAGTCACTTCCGAGGTTAATTTAATTTTTAAAACTGTTCATATGTAAGCTTCAAGTGTATGATAGGTTGAGAGTTAGCCTAAGTTATTTTAAAAAGAATGATTTTCTTTGTTTGTCTAATAGAATAATCCTCCTCTGAAATCACGGAGCTTCTCACTTGCATCTAGTGGTAATTCTCCTATTTCCCAGAGGAGACCAAGTCAAAATGCCATTTCTTTTTTTAATGTTGGACATTCCAAACTACAATCAGTGAACAAAAGAGCTCATTTACCTCCAGACCATCTTGTGGAAGTCAGAGAAGTAAGTATGAATTAAAGTCAAGTTAAAATGCACAAAATAATCTTACCTGCTTGGTTTTGTCACAAAAAAATTTTAAATTCTGTTTGCACTTTCGGGGCCCCTCAATGTTTTCCATCTAATGTGGTGATATAATTTTTTTTATTGGGCTAACATTGGTTAATACAATTATATAATTTTCAGGCATACATTATAATTTGACATCTATATATTTTATTGTGTAATTACCACCCAAAGTCCAGTTTCCTTCAGCTACCATATATTTGATTCCCTTTACCCATTTCACCCTCCCCTTACCCGACTATATTTGATCCCCTTTACCCGGTCTACCTCTGCTCTCCTGCCCCACCCCCTACCATCTGGTAACCACTAGTCCCTTGTCAATGTCCATGAGTCTGTTTGTTTGTCCTGTTCATTAGTTGCTTTTAGGTTTATGTCCCACATATAAGTGATATTAAGTGGTAAAAATTCCCTGATTATATATATGTAGTCCTAAGTTTCCTCAAGTCTGTCAACTACGTAATAGGTACACTCTCAGTTTTTACAAATCTGTATCTTTTATTTCTCAAATAAAACACAGGCTCCTTTGATATAAAATTTATGATTAAAGGGTTATTAAGCTTAGTAGAAAGACTATATGGCCAAGCAATTGACACTTCTTTAAAAAACTATGTATAAATTGCAATATACACAAAAATAAAATAGTTAAATTTTTGATGTTGCCTTATCTTACCATTTTCCTCTTTCTCTTTCATATTGAGAACCAAACAATCCCATTTAAGAAAGGATGAAGTTGTTAGGTTCCAAATATTCTAGGTTTTTGTTTGCTGTGTTAAATTTGATTGAGCTTCTAGAAAATTCTATAATGGCCTCACACAGATATGTGGTTGGAAATTAGAGGAATATTTTAGTAGCCTTTTAAGATTATTGTGGCTATTTTTCTTTGGTTCTGCATGATAACTTGACAGTGGTAGTTTCTTAAATGTTAGATATAGTATGGAATCTAATATAAATCAGTGAACTTATGTTCTGTTACATGAAAATTCATTGGTCTGTCTTGTACTTTGAATGGATCCTAACCTATGCATCATTTTCTAACACTGTGCATCAGTAATTTGGAAAACCTTAGTTCACAGAGTTATGAGGTCTTGCAAATGTTGATTTATTTTATTATATAATATCAAATTTCACTTTCATTAATATCCCCACTGATCTCATCAGAAAAGGCATTTAGTATTGGGAAGCTGTCAAACTTATAGTGACAGATATAGGTTTTCCAAATTTTTAAAGCTCAGATTTCATAATTGGTTAAAAAATACTGTCAGTTTTTCTTGAAGTGACAGGCTCATTTTGTTTAACTTTGAGAAACTGTCTCCCACAAACTCCTAAGTCTGAATATCTATAGTTTCTAGTAGTCGTTGTGTAAAGGAAAAACAGTCCTGTTGTTTCTCCTCTACTACAACACTCTACACTTCTGTACTCTGGTTACCAAATGTATGTAGGTTTTCCCCACACCGAGCAATTCTCTAATTCTCTGGGTATCCTACAATTTAATTCAATTCTGACACTATCTACCTGATAGTGTCTGATCCCACAAGACTGCCCCCACTTCAGATACCAGTTACAAGTCCAGGTTGTCACCTTTGCCTCTGATTAACCAGCAATAAATCTGAGGTTTCTACTACTCCTTCAGGTACAATCATTTGCTAGTACAACTCATAGAAATCAAGAAAACAGTTTACTGACGATGTTACCAGTGTATTATAAAAGAATGTAACTCAGGACAGCCAGCTGGAAGAGTTGCTTAGGGCAATATATGGGTAAGGGGCATGGAGCTTTCATGCCCTCTCCGGTCATACACCTTCCCAGTACCTCTGAGTATTCATCAACAAGAAGCTCTCTGAATCTCTTCCTTTAGGATTTTATGGAGACTTCATTACGTAGCCATGATTGAGTAAATCACTGGCCATTCGTGAGTAATTCAACCTCCAGCTCCTCTCTTAGACATGGGTGGGGCCTGAAACATCTCACTCTCTAATCAGGAGGTTGTAACGCAAGGATATAACTCAGAGTGAGTTTGAAAGGACCATTTCAATCAAAGTCCATGGGTAAGTCCAGCTATAGATTAAGTAACAGTTGGCAAAAGCATCTGACTATTGAGAATAGTCATATTGTGTTTGAACCTGAATTTATTACTAAAGCTTTATCTAATTAAAATGACCTATTTTAGTATTTGTTGTTTATTTTTAGTACAGTTTATGAAATCACTCCATTATTCAGTGCATGCTTTGTGCTGGTGCTATTCTGTGCCCTAGGAATCACTAAAATGACCAGGCTTGTAAGGGGGACAGACAAAATACAAGTGATAAAATACAAGTGATGATTCTCATCTGGTTTTCAGACAAACTATAGATGCTTCCTAAGTGACGTACTACAATCACCATAATTATCATAACTAGCTACAAAACACAGATTAAGAAGTTTTCAACTTTCCTAAAGTTTTCTCTTTCTTGAGGAATTGGTTTTATGGTGTTAGGAAGAGTTACTAAAATAGCTTCACAAATCAGTTTCTATTTCTTTGTAAATATATGATCAACTCATTTGTTTTCTTTGGAAAGAGCCATTACCAAAATTTAACATTTATGCTATAATTATATTTTAAAGTTAATTTTTTTCTAGCCAGAAATATCACTTTCTTAAGCCTCTTCACATCAGCACCAGCAGGTAGTTTTTCGAGGCCATCAGCATAAAGAGGCACTTTTTTTCCCTCTTAAATGTTAAGTCGCAGTAGCTCATTATTTATGTTGTGATATCCTACTTATGATTTTTTCTTTATAAACTTTTGTTGGCTTATAAGATAGAGAGTACATAAATTATAAGTGTACCTCATCTTGATGTCAATTTCCATGTAATTCCTGGATCAGAAATTAAATATATCCAGCACCTTAGAAGACCCTATCATGTCTCTTCATCACTATACCCTTCCCCACTATCTTGACATCTATCACCATAGAATTATTTTGACTATTTTTGAAATTTCTACTGGAATCATAGTATGTATTCCTTTGGTTATGGCTGCTTTTCAATGAACATTATTCGTTTGAGATTTACTTATGATGTTGAGTGTAGCAGTTTGTTTTCTTTGTTGTATAGTATTTATTGTGTGAATGTACCTTGATTTTATTTATCCATTCTAATGTTGATGGACATTTGAGTTGATGAACATGTGTATTCACATATCTTTTGTTACATATCTAAAAGTATATTTGTTCGATCTTGGATTATGTTTATTTAGCTCTGTAAAGTTAACTCTAGTAGATATTGTCAAACTGTTTTCCAAAGTGATTGTACTTATTCATAAAATTGGATTATTGGAGGTTAGTCTCAAAATTTATATACAAAAACATTTGCACACACACGAAGTATACATATTTCTGTATGTGTAAATGTGTGTATATAGTGTATACTTTCATACTGACACTTTTCATTTAAAAACTTTTTCTCTGGTAGGGGTGAATGTTTGATCCAATACTATGACAAATGTTTTCAGGGGCTATTTCATGTATGACACACTTGATTTGCTTGGTAGGATCATTTTACATCTCTTTCACTAGCCCTATGATGAACTGTGTTAAAAATTATCTGGAGCAGAGCCTCTGAAGGCCAAAAGAATCTCTCCACTGTAGAGTTTCCGTGTGAATTAAAATAGTGTCCAGAAGATGGGCAATCTGAGAACCTTCTCATAATTTGAAGTAATTCAGTTTTCATCTTTAAAAATTGGGTTGCTTATCATTGTTATTCCGTTGGCTCTGTTAGGAAAAGTTGATGGGCTCTGTCAACAAAAAGAACCTGAATTTGTGAAAATACTAGAAATAATTTTATTTGGGCCTATCTGAGGACTATAGCCTGAGAGCAGATCTTTAAGAAACCTTGAAACAGTGTTCTAACTTCTGGAAAAATAGGAGATGTAAATGAAAAGTACATCTGGTGCATCAGAAGTTTCAATTAGGGTGTGTACAGTTCATTGATTTAACAGCTTTACACCAAAGGGAAGGAATGTATAAGGAAGATAAGGTTGGGTCATCATGCCTCCTGGTTAGGGAGCCTGGTGATAGAGTCTGGAAATAATTAAACTGCTTTGAAACTCCTTGAGGTGAATTTTTAGCAGGATATTGAAAGAACAGGCACTGTTTTCTGAACTCATTGATCTTTAGTGTTAAAACTATATAGGTTGAATATATATATATATGTGACTATCTCCCATAGTTTGCCTAAGGAGGAATTTAGATAGGCCCATTATTCTCTCCTGGTTTTGATTTAGTCAAAGGAGCTTACTCACCCTTTCCTTTCCTCAGCTCCTAAGGAAAGCAGAGTGTATTAAACTCTTTTAACCTGAAAAGCTTGTATGTAGTACTTGCTCCAGAATCAGGCTAATGGGACCAGAAAGATTAGGAAAGTGGAAATAAGTAAACCGTTGGGTTCTTAATGTAGGTTCAAACTGAGCCTGACCAGAGGTGCTGAGAAGAAAGTAGTTGAGAGCCCACACTGGGAATTAATTTTACTTTAGAATGAAATATTTAATAGTACTCTTAAAGATAATCTGGAATGTTCTTTTGACAATGTATAAATTTATGCTGTTAATAAAAGGTTTATCAAGGTTTCTGAGCTTTGTTGCTTCCAAAAAAGAGTGCAGCCACTAAAGTTCACCATCTTTTACTCGGTTGTTAAGCACTGTTAAGTACTCATTAATTGAGACTAGCCAAACAAACTTAACACAGATTTCTGAGCCTAATATATCCTCCTAAAAGTGGCTCAAAAGCTGAGGTTGGTGGTTAAAATGGCAACTGTATATATATACAAAAATCATGAATGGTTACACACAGAATTGTTGTTTTCCTCAGATGATGTCTCATGCTGAAGGACAACAAAGAGACTTAATTAGACGAATAGAATGCCTTCCTGCTTCTGGCCATCTTAGTTCCTTGGACCAGGATCTCTTAATGCTCAAAGCTACTTCCATGGCAACTATGAACTGCTTAAATGACTGCTTTCATATTCTACAGTTGCAGCATGCATCACATCAGAAGGGCTCATTGCCTTCAGGTAAGTTATAGATTAAAGGTAGGACTTAATATTAAGAGCCAAAAACATGGAAAGGACTGCATTTGTTGTAATTCTAGCTCCCGAAAATCTTAATTAAAAACCAAACAAACAAATAGAAAACCAGCAAGCCTCTTTTAATGATCATACTAATGTTATAGAAATTCTTTTATTTTGCCCTTTTTTGAATCTAAAATAACTTGGGGTCTAATGTTTAATATCATTCAATATCTCTTTAGAGACCTCAAACTCAACAAAAACTGAACTCAAAACCCACAGCTCTGTATTTCTGTTAAAGTTGGTGACATCACTATTCGTTGACTTGACCGAAGTAGAAATGTTGGGATCATTTCTTGAGTTTTGGTTCAGTTCACTGAACTTCTGCATTGAGTTATTGAGATAAAAGTTTATCAGTCACCTTTCAGTTTGAAAAATGAGATATACATCTAGTATTTGAGAGCACCTGTTTGTTGAAATTAATTTACTGGGGAAAGGATGTTATTGCAGTGGGAGAACCAAAAAAATGAGTTTTTCTATTAAATGAGATTAAACTCATCACATTGGGTTTTTTATTGAGATATAATTGACATATAACATTGTGTAAGCTTAAAGTATACAAGTGTTGATTTGATACATATATTACAGCATATATGACCCATATATATATATATTATTACCACTGAAACATTACCTAACACCTCAGTCATGTCACATAATTATCATTTCTTTTTTATGATGAGGACATTCAGGATCTCCTCTCTTAGCAGCTTTGAAGTATAGGTGACTATAACTACTATTCTGTGCACTAAATCTCCAGAACTTACTCATCTTCTAGTTGCAAGTTTGCACCCGTTAACATCTCTCCAATTCCCTTACTCCCCTCACATTGTGTTAATAGTATTAACTTAGTTTTTCACAGTAATTCATTCTCTTTTTTTTCAAGTAATTGTTGTTATTACTTTTTAAAATTTTTTATTTTATTATTAGTTTTAAGTATACAGTACATTGGTTAGACATTGATATAGTTTATAAAATGATCCTGTTATTGCTCCTTCCTCTGGCTCTCCACCTAGCCATTAAATTAACGCTAACTGCATTCCCTATGCCGTGCTCCCTGTCCCTGTGTCCATCTATCAACTACTAATTTGTACTTCTTTAACCCTTCACCCCTTTCTCTTAGCCACCTCTGGCCATGATCAGATTGTCTTCTATATTTGCGAGTCTGTTTTTGATTAGTTCGTTCTCTTTGTTCAAGTGAAGTCATATGATATTTATTTTTCTCGGTCTGACTTATTTCACTCAGCATAATAACCTATAGGTCCATCTATGTTGTTGCAAATGATAGGATTTCATTTTTTTAATGGCTGAGTAATATTTCATTGTATAAATGAACCATAACTCCTTTATCCAGTCATCTTTTGATGGGCATTTAGGTTGCTTTCATATCTTGGCTATTGTAAATTGTGCTGCTGTGAACATAGGGGTGCATAGATCCTTACGAATTATTGTTTTGGTTTTCTTTGGATAAATACCCAGAAGTGTAATTGCTGGGTCAAAGGTATATCCATTTTTAATTTTTGGAGAAACCTCCAGACTGTTTTCCACAGTGGCTGTACCAATTTGCAATCCCACCAACAGTGTATGAGGGTTCCCTTTTCTCCATCTCCTTGCCAACACTTGTTGTTCTTTGATTTATTGATGATAGCCATTCTGACAGGTGTGAGGTGATATCTCATTGTGGTTTTAATTTGCGTTTCTCTGATGATTAGTGACCTCGAGCATCTTTTCATATGTATTGGCCATCTGTATTTCCATTTCGGAGAAATATCTGTTTAGGTCTTCTGCCCATTTTTTAATAGGATTGTTTGTTTTTTTGTTGTTGAGTTGTATGAGTTCTTTATATAGTTTGGATATTAACCTCATCACATGTATCATAAGTGAATATCTTCTACCAGTTAGTTGGTTGTCTTTTTGTTTTATTGATGGTTTTCTTTGCTATACAAAAACTTTTAGTTTGATGTAGTCCCATTTGTTTATTTTTTTGTTTACCTTGCCCAAGGAGATATGTCCAAAAATAGCAATACCGGAGAGATTACTACTTATATTTTCTTCTAGAGTTTTTATGGTTTGGGGTCTTACATTTAAGTCTTTAATCCATTTTGAGTCTATTATATAGTATAAGAAGGTGGTCCGATTTCTTTCTTTCTTTTCTTTTCTTTTTTTTCTTTTTGCTTGTATCCCCAATTTTCCAAGCACCATTTATCAAAGACTGTCTTTACCCCATTATATAGTCTTGCCTCCTTTGTCATATATTAAGTGAGCATATAGGCATGGATTTATTTCTGGGCTCTCTGTTCTGCTCCATTGATCAATGAATCTGTTTTTATGACAGTACCATGCTGTTTTGACTATTGTACTCAATCTCTTAAACAATTTCCTCTCTTTACTTGTGAAAGAAAGATATTTTAGAGAGATATTGAGACTCTGCTCAGGAAAACGTTTACCATAATCAGATCTTGATATGGATATAGTATGTATCTCATCCTCACATGTGCTTAAATTCAATATTTCAAGTTAACAAACTTTTTAATGTCAATTGTAGGTATAGGTCAGGGTAATATTACAGAAGCTAATAAATTAAGTATGTTCCCCTTAAGGAACTCATAGTCCAGTTGAGGAGAATATGTAAATACTTAACTATAATATGTAAAATGCCACTTAAATGGGAACAAAGTACTGTAGGAGCATATATGTATGAACTAATTCTTCTGATAGAAAAAGGTCTGGGAAAGGCACAGAAAAACTATGAAAACCAGTTAATTAGCTTGGGGGGGGTAGGTAGGGGAGAAGTTATTCCAAAGAGATAGTGTAGCCAAAATTATGAGTTGTAGACATGGATTTCTGCTTTGGAGGAATTCTAAGAAGTCCAATATAAATTTTCTCCTATTGTAGAGAAACACACACTTATAAAAAACTTAGGAACAACCATACAATTGAAAGAAACAAAAATATATTGTTCTATCAACCAGAAACTTTCACAATTAATATATTAGTACACTCCCCACCAGTTTTTTCTATATTTTCTTACTTTTTGTTTGTTTTACCCCATTGTTATTAGAAAATATGTTTGTAGCTTATACTTTTCACTTAATATCAATAATATTTTCCAATGTGTGATATGCTTTTGGTAAACATAATTTTTATTGACTGCATTATAGTCCTTTGAGGGGATAATTTTTATTGACTGCAGTATAGTCCTTTGAGGGGATAGATAGGCTTTGATTTACATAACTATTCCCCTGTGTTTAACATTGGATGAGTTACCCTGAGCTATGAAATTTGGGTTAATTCTAGTTTGGTAAGAGTTATTTTGTCTGTAAAATCAAACTATTTGTTTCCAGTTTATGCTACTTAATTTTTAAAAAGTATATTAAGTAGCACAGTGCTAGCTACTAGATGCTCAATAAATACTTGATTAATTAAATACTATATAATTTTAAAAATTCTTAGAAGTTTTGTTTGTATAGTTTAAATTAATACAAAGTTATTTTTAAATAATTGCTTTATGGTTAATGAAGTATGTACAGACTTTAAAATTAAAATGTGAAACATCGTAAACTTTACAGAGTGTTCGAAGTAAAAGTTCTCCTACATCACTTTTTTTGGAGCACAGATTTGTGGTTTTTTGAGGTAACTAATTAACTGACATTGGTATTTCTCACCTTAAATTGCCATATTTCCCAAATTAGATCTGTAGAAATTTATCCTCAAGTCATTCGAGAATGAAAATATAACTGAAAAGAAAAATTAAATTACCTTTCCACTCAAATTTTGAGATGACATAAAAAAAATGAAATCTAAATTCAAATTAGTGTTTATTAAGTCTCATAAAGTCTTAATGTGTGTTATCCGAAGACTGAAGTGATCTTGATTTAGAGGGATCCTGAGACCAAATGATTGGTTTGATAAAGACCTTTGTTTTGTTGAGTGACCTCTTAAAACGTATCTCATAAATTTAGTGTTTTATGCATTTTATTTTTAGAAGTAAAGAAATCTAGATGTCGATATTAAAAATAAACATTTTAAGGTAGGAGCAAAGTGTTTCCATTTCTTTGGAATTTTGAAACAGCCCCCAGGAACTTATCCAGGGCATTCCCCCGATGGTGAATTTCTTAGTACCAAGTGAGACTGAACTGAATAGTAAGGCAAGATGCTCTGGTAGCCTGGTAACTTTGTAATTTATTTCTCTACAGAAGACTGGGGTTTTCTTGTAGACTGAGTAAATTCCATTCTTAAAAAAATTTCTCCTTAATAGACTGAATCTCCCTTATTGTAGCACTCTATCACCAAGCTTCTGTGAAACCTAGATCAGCCTCTGAAATCAAATGGAACGTTTTCCATTATTGATTAGGCATAGAATCCACTTTGTTAAACTAGTTGAGGGTAATAAGAGACATTTGAGTCATTAATTGAGAAGATGACAGGTCTCTAAATGTGACTACTGTCTTTCACTGGGTCAGCTATTACTTATTCAGTAGAAGAGCCTTTCAGTTTAAAGGTATAAGAGACTTTTTCATATGATTGAAAAAAAAGAATGGACATGTATTTGCAATTCTTAAATTAGATCAAGGGAGTTATATTGCTTGATTAGAAAGTTGTTGCTGAGAGTAAGGTTCGACCCAAATTGAAGCAAATTTTACTTCAGGATCCTCCTGTAATTTTGACTCCCTAAAGCCCAATTTCATACTTTTTTGATCTCTAGAGAGACAAGGTTCATGTGGAAAGGACAGCAAATCAACAGTTAGAGTGGGAATATACTTTATGATTCACAGATTTGCCCTAGAAGTAAGTTCAGTCCCATTCAGGGTTGATTCTTTTATACAATGGTATCTGATTTCAAGTTCTAAGTTGCTCTTTTGTAAACACCCAATCATGATGCTCATGCTAATGAGATACACATGGCTGTCTTGCAGAGTCTCTTAACAGGTTGAATTGCTTTTAGTCTGGTAGGCTCAAAACAAAATTGTTTAGTAAAACCCACATCTGCTGAACTTTCCAGATTATGAGCAAGTTTCAGCGAAAGTTTTCTCTTACTTCATCAGGAACGACAATCGAATGGTTAGAACCAAAGATACCTTTATCCAACCACTATAAAGATGGAGCTGACCAGTCTTTTGCAACTGAGCAGAGTAAGCCAGTGGCAGTCCCAGAAGAGCAGTGTGTTGCAGAATCTGGACTGTTAGCAAGGGTAAGGTAATGTGAAAATATGGTTTTGGCATAAAAATTAGGAATCACTGAAAAGAGTCAGTTCTCTTTTCATTGTCAGCATATGCAAGTCAACCGAACACCAGAGCAGCATTCTTGTAGACTCTTAACTGCATTGACTTTGGAAGCGGTCTGTTGTATACTTGTACATGTTGTGTTTTCTAGGTTAAATTATGTGCTCTTTTTAGTTCGGGCTTAATTTTACTTGATAAAAATGTATTTAAAAATTAAAATTTGCATGTTTTTTTTCTAGAAAATAGCTTATCTAATATAAGATTATTTGCATATTTACCTCTTACATTTTTTAATTTAACATTTACTAGATTACATTTACACATTTAAAAGTTCACTATTAAGTCTTTTCGATTGTACTTTACCAAATGAAATTTTAAAAGTGTTATTCTACTTAAAATAGCACACAGTCTTAGGGTTTAATGTTTTTATAAAGTATTATTTATTCTGCGTTTCTCAGAAGCTAAAGACTGTTATTCTATTCATAGTTTCACTACTGTAGCAAATCATCTTGGATTTTTGCCTTTTGAATTCACATCTGTTATTTTTATGGTTATCATAATTATATAACTAGTTTTATTTTAAGCTCCTTTTACTTGATACTTCTCATAGGCACTTTTCTATGTTATTCTGGCCTATATAATTAATATTTTAAAGGTTTAAATAGGCTATTGAATCTCCAGGTTGTTATTTTTTGTTGTTATAAGTAGCACTGTTTCATCTTGTTTACTGTGTTTTTTCTTCCCCTTTATTTGGATTATATCTTCAGGTTATATTCCCAAGTAGAATTAGTGAGTCAAGAGTAATACATAGTTTACAGTTATTTATAGTTTAGCGAATTATTTCTTAAATATGACACAGAGACTTCCAAAGCTGACAAAGACCTTAATGAGGCAGGTAATAGCAGCAGAGCGGGCAGGGGAGAAAGAAAAAAAAAAAGTATATAATGCTTTTTTTCTATAGATTTTTGACTAGCTCATTTGTGGAATCAATCAGTTAGTAAATATTTATTAAGCTATCTAGTATATGACAGGTCCAATATTAAGAATTAGAAGACAGAAAAATAGAAGACAGTTCTTTCACTGAAGAGACTTAGAATCACACACATACAATGAAACAATGAGATAATATGAAGCAGTATTTTTTTTTTCCATCTTGATTGGTATTGTTTAGAGACTGTTGGGATATGGGCATTTAAAAAAAGAGATATACTGAGTAGACTGGATAAGGAATGTTTTAGAGAGAAAGTGGAATTGGAATTGACCTTTGAAAGAAGATGAGATTTGAAGAGAAGAGGAATAGTGAGAGAATCTCAAAAGATGGGGGCATAACACAACCAGGAATACTGAAGCTTATATACTTATTGTGGAGATTGCTTGCCTAATAATTTTGAAGCCAGATCTTGTCATTTACCAATATGTGGATCAACTAACCACCCTTAGCTTCAATTTCCTCATCTGTAAAGCAGGGATATCTTATAGTATTGTTATAATATCTTATAATATTGTTATGAAGATAAAATGAATTGAATAGAGCACCTGGTTTATAAAAAATGATCACAGGGTTGTTGGATTTTACAATTTCCAGATGACTGTTCATATTGCATTCTATGTGGAATGATAATCCCTGGAGCACTGCTCCATAGTATACAGTGCAAACTGTGTCCCCAAGGAACATAAAAATCATGCAGAAGAATTTAGTCTTAATGGATAGGTAATAAGGTCATGAGCAAGGAGAGGGATGGGATATGTTTAAGAAGATTGGTGTATGACATGACTTGGAATTAAAGTGTAGATAGAAGGCTGTAGAAGTGGAAATGAAGACAAACGAATTGGTACTATGCATTTCAAATGAAAAATCAGTTGGAGTTGTGATAAACTGGATAAAGGGTTGGATCAAAGATGACTCCAAGTTTTTGAGCCTAAAAAAACTAGGTAAAATTGTCGTGCCATTTACAAAGCTAGGAAAATTAGAAAGAAAGTTTTTTTGAGAGGGTTTAGTATGGTTTATGACCATGTCGTTTTTATGTGAGAAGAGGATATATGATTGTATATAAAAAGGAATTGGAAATTCCATCTTCATATTTCTAAATGAGAATACAAAGCATGCTGGAGGTCAGGATAGAGGTATGTTAGATGAGGGACACAGCAGTAGGGAGGAGAGGATTACTGTGTTTTCAAATCCTTTGAAGCAGTGAGTCCACCAAGTATGCCACATAGTATAAGCAGAAAAAATAAGCGCATAAGTTGCAAGGCATTAGACTCCACTCAAGCATACCAGAATAGACCTTAATTTTAAAAAATTTTTCATATTTTTTTGTGAAATATGAATATCAATGCAAGCAGGACACATTTATTATAGTAGTGGAGATTTTTCTGTCAGGTGATGGAGGAAATAAACCCCAGTGAGGCTAGAGTGAAACTCATGCTTCCATTGTGCCCAAGTCAGAGATGCAACGCCGCCCCCACGAAAACATGGAAAGTGACATCTGCTAAGGTTCTATAGAATCTTGGGATTTGAAACTTATTTGTTATTCAAATAGAAATAAATAAGAAATTATGTTTCTCATAACCAGTTATTTGGAGCTGAGACCCTATTGAGATGAAAATAAACATTTTCATTTTTCCAATGGGTGGTTTTATTGATTGATTGATTAATTGATTAGTTGATTGAAGAGCTACGAGAGAACTTTTTGTAGCATTGACGAACTACAGTATTTTTATACTTGTACCTAGAATTACCTTTAATCCTAAGGTTTCTTCCTTGACAGCTCCAAGAATGAATGAATAAATATAGATTATAGTAAATTTGACATATACAGTCACTTTAAAAATTTACTTTTATAGTTTTAGCTTAAAAATAGGGCAAATATTTAAGTCTCAAAATATCTTGAACTTAAATTGTAGGTATGGTGGTGTGCCTGGGCAGATGGTCAAAGCCTGCAAAGCCAAAGATTTGGATAAAATATTTTTCACTCAAAAAGAAAAATTTTTTTTTCACTCTTTTTGAAAAAATATTTTTACAAAATACGTATGTTTTGTATGTGGTACATATGGCAAAACCACAATATATTCAATGTCAGCGATAATGGGTTCACTGAAGGAAATCTATGGAGGTTACATTTTCAGAAAGATTTTTGTTCATTCTCAGATTCATTTAGGTCCAGCATAAATGCCTTCAAGTCTCTTGTTTATACTTTTATTCTTAATGGATATAAATAAGCATTTATAACAATAGGCTTGTTTTGCATCAAGGAACCTGAAGAAGTAAATGCAGATGATGAGGTGGAGGATACTTATGACAACAAGGAGGATGACCTGGGAGCTGTGGAAGAGCAACGCAGTGTTATCCTGCATCTCTTGTCACAGCTCAAGCTGGGCATGGATTTAACAAGAGTAAGTAGTGGGATAAACTGTCTGTGTAGATCAGTGGGTCAGGACTATACCTGTAATCGTTAATATTGTCAGGGCTTTTTGTTTTTTATTTCTTTGTCTCTTGATTAGCATTTCTACTTTTAATAAATATATTTCTTATTTTCAAAAAAATGCCAACAGAAATTTGCATAGCAAATAAAGATCTATAGTCTTCTTGTTTCTGTACAGAATTAAAGGGGTCTATTGGTAGAACTGGAAGGATATAATCCCACAAAATCATGAAGGGCATTTATATTTCTACTTTACTCTTAATCTCCCATTTTAGATAGTACATTTTGAATATTATCTATAACAGAGGTCAGCAGATATTTTCTGTAAAGGGACAAAAAGTAAATATTTTCTGCTATATGAGCATAAGTCTCTGTTGGAACTATTCTACTCTGCCTTTGTAGTATGAAAGTAGCCATAGATAATATGTTAGATTAGACATGGCTGTGTTTCAGCAGAACTTTATTTACAAGAACAGGTGGCCAGATTTGGCCCAAAGGCCATAATTTGCAGACTGTCTGAATTAACTAGATGATGGGAATCCTTTCGTAATATGTGTGTATCAAATCAACACAATTTGTCAATTATACCTCAGAAAAACTGAGGAGGGGAAATGTGGTCTGAAGACCAGCAGCATCACTGTCACCTGAGAACTTGTTAGAAATGCAGAATCTCAGCCCACGATCCCAGATTTAGGGGATCAGAATCTGCATTTTAATAAGATCTCTGTGTGGCTTATATATACATTAAAGTTTGATTAGCACTGACCTATAGTTTTTAATTTTAAGCCAGTCTTCTCCGCTCCTAGTTTATCTAATGTCCCTTAATTTGTGTTTAATAATCAATCTATGACATTAATTTAAAAAGCCAATCAGGTTCAAAACCTGTATATGTTAAATATTTACTATTGTGAGATTATGTACTTTGAATTACTACTTACACTACTTTGCATTAGTATGAGATTTCAAAATTGAATTTAGGAAGTGTTTTTCACATTGAGGTTTTTGATGCCAGCGAAGGTGGTGAAAGTATAGTTTAAAAGGTTGTTTGATTCCAATGAATTATTCACCTGAAAATATAATTTAAATAGAAAGCATATTGCCTTTTGCATTCACTTGGAAGCATTCAGAATCAAAAACAATTTTTTCTTTACTCAGGCTTAGGAGGGTTTAAAATTGAGGAATTCTAGTTGCTAGATGAGATGCTGCCTGATTCATGCTTAATAAAGTCTCTTAGATCTTAAATAAATAAATAAATAAATAAATAAATAAATAAATAAATAAACAAACAAATGGATTGAATTAATAGCCTATTAAGAAGCAGATATTTTAGGAATTAATAAAGAAACCCATTAATTTTTCAACTTGGTACTAGAAATATTTCCATTTTAGTGGTTCAGAAAAGACAATTAGTTGTAAAATTCATTTAAATGAATAGTCATTTAAGGGACTTGTTTGGTTATTATGATATTGCTGTCTCTCAGTAGATTTAGCTTTATAAGGCGTAAGTAGTGTTTGGGGTTTATGAGGCATAAGAACATTTGAAAAGAATGTGCTATGATAGTAATGCAGATAGTAAAGCTCACACTTAGCATGAATAACTATATATAATATAGTTTCCCCACATTTGTGTGTTGTTAATTAAAAAGATATATACATTTTTTTTACATTTATACATAATCATTAACATTAATCAATCACAAGCTATGAACATTTGCATAACACTTAAAAGAATGGTGCTTTTTGAGCAATATTAAAGAACCTGATGATTAAACTGCAGTCACAGCCACCTCCTATGAATAATAACTCTGATACAAACAATATTCATTGAGCTCCTCTCATGTTCCAGACAGTAGATAGGTGTTAGGACTGTGGCAACAAAGAAGACAGCCATGTCCCCAGTCTGCTTGTTGTGAATAAGTAACATACATTTTCTCCACTGTTCATTTTGTTCCTTTTTAAATAATACTTTGAAGTTAGTATAATTAAACACTTTACAGAAAGTTTTGGAAAATAAAAGGAAAATACCTATGGTTCCATGGCCTTAATACAACTCTCACTTTCTGAAATTCCCTTCCAGTCTTTCCTCATGTAATTTTAGTTTATATCTAATTTTGTTATGTTTCCTTTTTTCAGTTAATGTCTTTGTGAAATGTATTATACACACAGAAGACTGAATAGAATGCATATAAACATTTCAAAGAACAGTAGTAAAACGAATACCCATGTACTCACAGCTCAGAATAAATTATAGAACATTGTCAGAATTTGTAAGAGCTCTGAGTGCCCGTCCTGGGTGTAGTTCCCTACTTTTTCATAGCTGCTACCACTTTCTTAACTTTTGTGTTAATCATCCTAGTTTTCTTTATAGTTTATTACCTACATATATACCCCACAGCAATGTTACTTAGTTTAGTAAAAAGTGAATAACTCACACAAGCTTAGCTATGTAAGGAAAGGGCTATATTGACATTCATAGAAGAAGATAAACAGTCTCTCTGGCTTCAACTTTTTATAAATTATCGAGAAAGGTTAGAAGAGCCCTTTCTGAAGAAATCAGGAAGCATAGTCGTGAACGAGTCCTGTGAAATATTCAGCTCACGGAGTTAGTATTTGATATGGGCAAGATGCTGGGCCTTTATCAGGAGTGTAGGCAGAGGGAGTGAGCTCAGTATTTTCTGCTTCTAAGCCAAATTGTGACCTGCCTCCAACTCTCACCGGTAAATTGAAGCCACAACACATTTGTGGGTGAAATGAGTGTCTTCAGCCAATCCAGATAGCAGTGACATATCTTGGTATAGGATTCTTTTTATTCATTGTCTCCAGGCATTTGGTGGGCCTTTGCAGTATGACAACTCATATTTTCCAATTCTCCGAAATCTTCTTGAATTATTTCATTGATGATTTTTTCTCTCTCTCTATATATATTTTTTCTATTCTCTCTCTGAAACACTTATTACATGGCTTTTGGACTTCCTGGTCCACTCTTTCTCTTTTCTCTCCATTTGGGAAGGCATTCATTCTTTAAACATGCTTTTAAATTTTTAAAAAATTTTATTTATATATAGTTGATAAAAGCATGCTTATCTTCAGATACTTTTTTTTCGTGACTTTGTTTTTATTGCCCATCTAGAACGATATGTTTTCAGAGAAATAGAATAGTGTCTACAGATAAACATATTGGATTAAAATTTCCCTCTTTGGTTGATTTTGTTGTTGTTGTTATTTTAGGTGGTGCTTCCTACATTTATCCTAGAGAAGCGTTCCTTGCTGGAAATGTATGCAGACTTTATGTCTCATCCAGACCTATTTATAGCCATCACTAATGGAGCCACAGCTGAGGACAGAATGATTCGTTTTGTTGAGTACTACCTTACCTCGTTTCATGAAGGCCGTAAGGGAGCCATTGCTAAGAAACCGTACAATCCTATCATTGGAGAAACATTTCACTGTTCCTGGAGAATGCCAAAAAGCGAGGTAGCATCCAGTGTTACCAGCAACTCTTCCACCCAGGCAATCACAAATCATGCTCTTCTATCAGAGGAGGCTTTGAGCCAGGTGGGATCAGACTGTTATACAGTCAGATTTGTTGCTGAGCAGGTTTCCCATCATCCTCCAGTCTCAGGATTTTATGCAGAATGTGCAGAGAGGAAGATGTGTGTAAATGCGCATGTCTGGACTAAGAGCAAATTCTTAGGCATGTCGATAGGTGTGACAATGGTTGGAGAAGGTAAGTAGAAAAATTGTTTTTCAATTAATATCAAACTATAATCTTAAATTTTGTGAAGCTAGATAAATATTAATTATAAATTTGAAATGTTGTCTATACTACTTTTTTCCCCTAATTCCTAGTATGTTCCAGAATGCTGGTGAGAGAGGGAGGCTTAGCTGTGAAAAAATAAAAATTCTCTTTTTACATGATTTTTTAATGATTGTAAATGTAAAATATTTTTATTGTAGAAAATTTGGAAAACTTAGAAAAGTATCAAGGAGAAAATAAAACCATCTCTAATCCCTCTATCCAGAGATGGATAGATTTAGCTAGTATTTTGTATTTTTTCTGTGTGTATATGTTCATACTTGTATTTTAGTTTTATGAAATTAGGAATAATTCTATGTAATTTTGTGTCCAACTTTTTCATTAAATATTTATTTTCCAGTGTCATTGATAATACTTTAAAATATGTTTTTTGTTATATTTTTTATAAATATATTCATATTTATAAGGAGATATTCATAGAATATTTAAAATACATTGCCAAACTTTAATTCTACTTTGGAAAAGATTATGAAAAAATAATTTAAGGAAATACAGTGTTTTTTTGGCCAAGAATACAAAAAAGTCAACAACAACAAAACTTCCACAGAAGTCATTGTGGAGTTAATGTAAATACAATGGCAGGGAAAAAAACTACCATTTTAATATTAAAGGAACATTCTTGTGCATAGAATAATTTGTTCTGAATGTAAATTTAACAGTATAAGCATGGGATAATTAACCCTATGACTAATATTTGAGTTTGTGTTATTGTAGCTCTAAAGAGAACATTTTATCCCCTTTTCAGTTTTCCCTATTTTTAACATCTGTTGTGATGAATCTTACCAATTTCCAAGTAATGTTTCAAACTAATCAAAACTTTTATAACATCAGAAAATATTTTATTAGTTTTAAAAGAGTTTGCCACCTTCAGTTATAAGCTTTTAACATTAGCCCTAAGCTCTTCATAAATCAATATATTTTATAGATGGAAAATGAAGTCTAGAGGTAATGGGACATGTCCAGGCTCATAAAGATTAAGGCATAGCCAGAAGGAGGCATAGACCCTCATTCTTTGACACACTCACCCCAAGGACAGTTAACCTTACAGCTCGTAGAACAGAAGGAATCTCGTAGTGGTAGTCTCTCTCCTGCTCAAGAAAGAAAATACCTCAAGAAATGAGGAAAAGCATTAATATCTTTTACCATGCTTTAATTGTGGAGAAGGTATATAATAGTTAATTTTTTATTAAGTCTTAATTGTATATTTATGGATTGCCTTTTAGAAATTAAATTACTGTTGGTACCATAAACAGAAAGAAAATAAACCAGGGAATGGGACTTAAGACAATTCATTTTGCTCCTATTAGCAGCCATGTTTTTTATCTAATAGTGGGAAATTCTCTTTAATTATTAAATAAATGAGATTTTAGAGTTCTTTGAACCTCAGTTATTTTAACTAGTCTATTATCACAAATATTCAAAACCGGTTGTGTATTTCTTCAGATCTTAAGTTCCATAATATATTCGACTAATGTTAAATATATTCTTAGAAATCAAAGATCATAAACCCATTTTATAAGATCATGTTTTTAGAAAATAATAATATACCTTTTCCAACTTAGAATTAATCAAGTTATTATTAACACTTGAAGTATACCCCAATATGTTATCTTTATGTCTTCTGACATTTCCCATTACATGTAAATATATTATAGCCAGAACCATGTTGCCAATAAAATGGCTCCATAATTCTTGATTTATTGTTGCCCTTACTGAGAACTGTTAAGGGCAATACAAAAAAAATAGTTGATATTGCTTTATGTAGACTACTTTAGAATCTGTTTGTTTATTTGCTTTTCCTAAAAATTAACTGTTAAAACATCATAACTCTTGCCCTTATTTGCGAATATTAAAAACAGAGTGCTTAATGAACATTCTTTAAGAGAGAGATACCATAATTATTCAGACCAGTAGTACAAATCCCATTCAGTATTTGTTTTGAATGTGAACTAGCTAATAAGCTTAGATTAGTAATGTAGCTAGCCGAAGTGTCTCCTTAGTGTCTCTTAAATATTTAGTATAGATCAACTATTCATTAATATATTTCCCTTTTTATGTTTTTTAAAACCTTTAATATAACACCACTCACTATGTAACAAGCCCTATTAGAATAATATTTGTTTGAAAACTACCTCCTCTACCACTTGTAGCTTTACTGTAAATATTTCAGAATTTTGCAAACAAAATTATTAAGATCATAATTTTATCATAAAATTACTTTTTAAAAATATACATAAAATAGAATGAAGAACACTTTTTTTTATCAGACCGTCTGAGATTAAGGTCTGTGACTATATAACATTAAACATTTAGTTATTCCCAAACTGCTGAAAAAGTTATTAGTACTAACTGATGATCAGATCTTAACACTGTAGAATATATCATGGCCTTAATCTCTGACTTAAGGTTTTATTTTATTCTTAAGAGTGTTAGAGGGGACTCTTGAACTGTTTTCACTATAACATTTCCTGATTCTATGAACCTCAAAGGGATAGTAAGGTCATAGTGATAGTAACCTTGGTTCACTTTTACTAGGAATTGTTATCAAATACAGCTGTAAATGAAGCCAATTTCATCCAAAGCTAAACGAAAATTAAGTGAAATTATGATGTTTATTTACTAGACAAGAGAAAACAATATAGATTTTTCATAGCTGTCTTTTAAAGATATTAACAGTCTTCATGTTTTCACATTCAGGTATCCTCAGTCTATTGGAACATGGAGAAGAGTACACATTTTCTCTACCTTGTGCTTATGCCCGGTCAATTTTAACTGTTCCTTGGGTAGAACTGGGTGGCAAAGTCAGTGTCAACTGTGTAAAAACTGGGTATTCAGCAAACATCACTTTTCACACTAAGCCATTTTATGGTGGCAAACTGCACCGGTAAGAACATTTTAATGATACCTGGCTCTTATTCTATCAGTCTAATATTTTATTATAGTGCCTATTCTTTCTCTGGTTTATGTGAAATGGGATTGGATTTTTATTCATGTCTATTTTTTGTTTAATTCATCTTTCAAGGCATTCTGGAAATCATGATGTGCTTTTATATTTTTATTTTTATTATTTTATTTTTTGATGGTGGAAGATGGTTGAAGTTTATTAGGTTGTAAGAAATTAAAGAGAAAATAGATTTCATTATACGAAAATTTCAGTTTCCCTGGTAGCTCTTATGTGCAGATCCCACACTCAGACATGCTGGTGTGCAGTTTGGGTGTTTTTTGTTGAGTTTTAGATGTTCAGCTTATTGTTGTTTCAAGGGGAAAGATCTGGGGATGTCTCTCACTCCGCCCTGTTTCTCCAAACTCCTCATCATATATGCTTTTAAAACACAGTGACATTTCTATCTACTCTTAAAAAATTTTCCTGGTTAACTAGCTAATGTGATGTTGAATAGAATTCATAACAAATGAATATGTAGCCTCTGGCCCAATTTCTGCCTTTAAAGGGAATCAGACTTGGATCCAGACCTCCATGGAGGCAGCTGTTGCTACAAGTTAGGGTGAAAAATACATCTAGTCATAAGAAATAGTTCAAGAAATACAATGATGGAAGCCAGTGTCTTTAGGCACCAATATTGAATCGTGGCTTTGTTCTAATTCCATCTAAGAAGTAGCCAGTTACTATACTCCTTTCATGGCTTGTTGGTCTCTTCAGCACTTGTACAGATCATCTACACTATATGAAGACATGGGATTCTCAATAGGTTACTGACTTTTTCCCTAAACTTTCGATGTCTATTCTGACTGTTCCTGAACTAGGGTTAGTGTTCTTTTTCTATAAAGTTTTTAATGAAGAATAACATATACAAAAGTATACAAGATGATTTAACTTTGTGAAAATTTGAGCACTTCGATTTAGACATGGAACATTACTGGCATCCCAGAAGCCTTCTTCATACCCTGTTATAGTCATACACACACACACACACACATACACATACACATAAACACACTCTTAGATTAACCACTTACATCCTTCTCATTTAAGGTAGCCACTATCCTGATTTCTAATACCGTAGATGAGTTTTGCTTGTTTTTGTAGTGTATATAAATGAAATAGTACACTATGTGCTCTTTATACCTGACTTATTTTGCTCAACATTATGTTTTTGAGATTCATCCATGTAAACTTGCAGTTTATTCTCCTTACTGACTGTTTTCCATTCTACAACTATGCCACAATTCATTTATTCATTCTAATATTGATGAGCATCTTGGCAGTTTCCAATTTTTTGGCTATTATAAATAGTGCTGCTAGATCATTGCTTGGTAAATGTATGTAGGAATTTCTTGTGTAGATAGTTAGGAGTAGAATTGCTGGGTTGTAGCATACGAAGTTGAACTTTATTAGAAACTGCCATACAGTTTTCTTAATTGATTATACCAAAATACACCCCCTCATTCAATTATATATTTTACTTCTCCACTCAATGACTAGTACTTGGCAATCTTAGAAGTGGAAATAAAGATTTATTGGCTCTCAGGCGTTGAATGGGCCTTTAAAAATATGGATTTCAAAACATCAAAGCAGAGAATTAAAAAAACAAAACAGGTCACCCAAACAGACCAATAGACATTGTCAGAATAGTCACCTTTTACCCTTAGAGATGATATTAGTATGGTTCACACTTTGTTTTTATGTGCTTCTACTTCATAGTCATGATAGGATTCAAACCTTAAAATTAGAAGAGACTTTAGAAGTCACTACACCAACATTTACTAGATACATAAATCCCTTTGCAGCATGCCTGATAACTGATTGTTCAACATGTACAGTAACATTATTATTAGCACAGAACTCAGTGGATGAGGCAACCCACTCCATTTTCAGACTTCCTTTATTTATATGAAGTTAGAGCTGAAATCTACATCTCTGTAACATTCTTGCATTGGTGAAACCACTTTTCAAAGTATATAATTGAGTAAAATGCTTTGGGGATAACAACTATAGTGATAAATTTTCCAAATCCAGTACTTTTTATTGTCAATATTGATGTACTTCTAGTGGCTTTTTTTTTTTTTTCCTCTTAAGTATTATTTTCTGGAAAAAAGACATGGAGCAATTTTAGTTTTCTTTTTCTTTTTCTTTTTTTGGCAAACTCTCTCTGGTCCCTGAAACTTAATTCTGAGAGTACATGTGGGTGTGTATTGGGGAGGTGTTATTTGAAATCCTATAGGACTTATTATCTATAAAAACATTTAAAAGAAAAAGAACATGTTTATATACAAACTTATTTTTTTGTTTTGTTTTATTTCACCCAATTTTGCTGTAAGCTTTTGACTGGTACTGATTTGGACCTTCCATTGTATCTGTACAGTGTTGTGTGTGAAGTAAGTGATTTGTAAATATTTGCATATTTTTCTTGGGAAGTACGGTAAATATGAGTTTTCTTCTTAGAGTCTATTCCACCCTATCAAATTGTAACTATTTCCAATGATCCTTTGACCTACACTGGTTAATTTCTTAGATATGAACCCTTATATTTGATTTTTTGGAGCTTCATACAAATAATATCTCTTTTGTCCTCTAGTATAACCGTTCAGAGATTTGAAAATAGCTGTTGTGGACTTTCTGTGTTTAATAAACTGAGAGTTCCACCTACAGGCTTTTCTCTCTAGGGCGAGATCTTTAATGTTATAAGGTGTCTAATGAATAGTTACTGAAGACTTTCCTTCATTCATTATATTCAAAACGTTGTTCACCAGTATGAATTCTCATGCTTTGCCAATGTGGCTCAGTGAGTAAAGGGTTTCCCGTATTCATTTTATTTAATTTGTGTCTTCTGTATGAATTCTCTGGTATTCATCAAGAGACTTTCTCCTGTTAAAGACTTCTCCGCATTTATTATGTGTATAGGATTCTCCCCAATACAAATTGTCACGTGAAGCCTTGACCACATTCATTACATTTTTAGGGTTTCTCTACTTCATAAATTTTCCTGTTTTAGCCTCAAAGCTAAAATTTTGTTCGAATATTCTCTCACATTGATTAGACATGTCAAATCAATAAGAATTCTCTGGTGAATAAAAGAAAGAGCTCTGGCCAAAATCTTGTCCACAATTACTACATTTAGAGGGTTTTTCTCCAGCGTGAATTCTCTGTGTTATCTGAGTTGAGTACTGACTAAAGGGGTGTGTGAATTCTTTCATGTTGTTTAAGAAGTGAATGATTATGGAGAGTTGCCTCACAATGTTTGGCATCATATGATTTTCTTCGATATGTTTTTTTCTCTTGTGCCATTTAAGGTATATATGATTAATAATGTTTTTCTTCATTGTGAGTTCTCCCATGTCTCTGAGTAAATAATGACTATAGGATTTTTCAAAATCACTATTTGTCATAAGGTTTCTCGTCTCTGTAAACTTTCTTGGGTTGGTTAAGGGATAAAATCCTTTTTAAGAATATCTCATATTCCATCCATGTGGGTTATCATATTTTAAGCTAATGTTGAGCCATGAGTGGAAACTTTCCTATATTTGTTACAATTCAGTGTTTGTTTCCAATATTAAATCTCTGCTACTGAGAGGGAAATACGAGGCCTGTATTTGTAAATATGAATTCTCTGATACTCTTGTTAAAATCTTAATCCACATTTAGTGCACATAGTGTTACCTCTCGCATGTTCAGAATTTTCTTCTAACAGCTTAACAATATAGCTATCCTGGTTAAATTTTGAGTCTTAATTATGTTTTAAACACTAGATATATGAATTACATTTATGCAAGTTTCTCTCGATAAAAACTCAGATTAGTTTTGAACTCAGTTTTTTCCACAAATGCAACATATCCAAGACTTAACCTGAACCAGCTTTATCTTGCCTTGTATTATAATAATAAATACAAATTATAATAATTTATTGTATTGCAAGGACTACCTTAATGTGTAGAATAAGAATTCATCTCCTAAATCTCACCGTTGCTGTGACATTTAGATAATTCCTGGCCACAGATATCCTGCGTAGACATTTTCTCCTGGTTTTTAGGTCCCTCTTCAGTACTTACACTTGTGCCTTGGAGATATCTTGTTTTTTCTCTTCATAGCTCTTCTTGCTCCAACAGGGAAGTCATATTTTTTTTCAGAGCTGATGCTTCGCTGAGGCTAGATTACTCACATTCTCCAGTGTCACCGCTCTTTTTAAGTTTCTGTAATGCTCAGCAATGCTCAGTCTTCCTGATGAAGTCCATAACCACATTCTTGGGCTTCCTGTGTCTACATTGTTAAGAACTCAGCTGTCCGCTTTCTCATTCTGTAGTCCCTGCTGGGGCAGGCAGAGCAATAAGCAAGCAAAGTGGAGATGTACTTATAGATCCATCCATGGCGGGATCTATAACGGCATCTTTGGAGGGTGGATCTGAGGCCAAGGGATTAGGATGCAGTTTGCCCAGTAGGAGAGAAGGTGTCCAATTCTATAGTGCTTTTTTATTCCCTGCATAGCTTTCATAGCCCTTCTATTCAAAAATTGTTTCATCTATTTAACTACTTTATGTCCACTGTTTTCTTGAGACAGAATCTATTTGAAGAGTTTTAGGGACTTCAAAAGAATAGGGCTGGTTCAGGCTTCTTTTAATAATAAACTTAACATTCCCATCATATTATCTGTAGCGACTTCTTTGTTGACAAATTTGATCTGCATTCTGAAGGCAGTGGGGAGCCAATTAAGCTTTTAAGCATGGAAGTGATATATTTTATTTATTTTTATCTTTTACAATAATTTTAAACCCACAGAAAAGATGTAAAAACATTAGATTTATCAAAATTTCTCTCTCTCTCTGCACAAACACTTTGTTATTGTTTTACTATTACTTATTATTTACCGTTATCATTCCTGAAACATTTGAGAGTTAAAGACATTATGATACTTGACCCAAAAGTATTTTAGCCTGAATTTCCTAAGAACAGGAAATTCTCTTACATAATCACAGAACAGTTGTTAAATTCGGGAAACTTAGCATTGACATAATAATACTGTTATCTAATGTACAATCCATATTAAAATTTTTGTCAATTGTCCAAATAATTGACATTGTTTTTACTGCTGACCCAGGATCATACGTTACATTTTATTATGTCTCTTTAGTCTTTAATCTGCAATATTGCCTCAGCCTTTCTTAAGATGTTGACATTTTTGAAGAATACAGATCAATTTTATAGAATGCTCATCAATTTGGGTTTGTTTGGTTTTTTGAATCAGGTTTGCCTTATACATTTTTGACAGGAATATAATTTAAGCAGTGTTGTACCCGGAAGTGATATATTTTAAATCAATTTTGAAAAAGGTCAAATGGTGGCAGGTGAAGATTGTGTTGGGGAACAGGGAGGTGGTGAGAGAAGATTAGAAGTTAGGAGACCAGTTAGAGATTCAGACTTGACAGACTTCAAGAAATAGCTGATTGGGTAACTAAGATAACTTTGGATGATGTCCTGATTATCTACTGCTAATAATAAATAAACCTCTCTAAAGTGTAGTGCTTAAAACAGCAATTTGTATCATCTGTTATAATTCTGTGGATTACTCAGGCTCTGCTGAATGATTCTTACCTGGCATCTTTCACGTGGTTGTAGTTGGATTATGGTTGGGTCTTCAGTCATTTAAGAGCTCGACTCAGGTGGATACCCAAGATAGCCCCTCACTTGAGAGGCAGTAGATTTGGCTGTTGACCAGGAGCTCATCTGGGGCTCTCAGCAGGAGGTCTACATATAGCTTTCTCACACGTCTAGAGCTTCTCTCATCTTGGCAGCTAAGTTCTTAAGAGGGAGCATCCAAAAGCAATCATTCCAAAAACTTTACTGAGTTTTGATACCTGGTTTTCATATTTTGACATTTTTAAGATTCCTAATAATTTCATATAGACATCCTCATTTTTATTAGTGACCAGTCATTATATTTACTATCTTATTTCCTTGAATTTCTTATTTAAATTAGCTTCTTTTCTCCCTTCATATTCTTACCTATCTACAAGGCCACAGTCATGGGCTCTTCTTGTTACTTAGAAGTATAACACTTTTCCTTAACATAGTCTCTCTCTCTATCTCTTTTACATTCACATACATTCTTTCTTTAACTCTTGAGGGATGTCTTTGGCTGACCCCAAAGTTTCCTCATTATTTCCATTCCGATCTCCCTTAGGACCAATGGTTTCACTTACTTTCTCATTTAAAAGATTCGTGTTTGAAACAGAGTTTCCTATTTTGGCATCTTTTCTTCTTTGATTTTACAGAATATTATAACTAAAGCCTTCTTTCATGCCTTTATTAATGGCCATGCCTCCCTTCTCAGACATAGCCTAGTTTTTTTTTACTGCTGTCTGCAATCAGAACAGACACATTATCTGCCGTCTGCATTTGATATAAATATATTATCTTCCACTTGTCTTTCCTTACTCCCTCATTTTCCACAACTATCTCTGTTGCAGCCAAGCAAGCTTACTTAACTATTCTTCATGCTCTTGTCTACCTCCTCATCCCATTTTCCGCACTCATGTAAGATGATAATTTTATATAAATACTGATATGATGTCATTATGTTTACTATTTTCTAAGTGACATACTTTTCTGCGTACTGGAGAAGGAAAAAGACTGTCTCTGCCTTTAAGAAACTTTTAGTCTAATATTAGAATCCAGGACCCTAACCTTGAAAAGAATATGTAAGGCTTTTAGGAAAAACTCATAGATAATAGACAGTTAAAAATAAAATCTGTTATTATAATGACCATAATGATGGAAAAGGACAATAATACTGTGAAGTTGGGATTAGATAATTACTTTATCTGAAAATAACATTTAATTCTAACTTCTCTTAGAGTAAAAAAAAGAAACATGATGCTCAACATACTTCTCATATTCTGATAAAGGAAGCCTATCACTTTTTCAAGAGAGATGAACTATTTCCCTGGTATTAAATTCTAAAGGGATTTGTTGCAGGTATCCTTATATAGTGGCATCGAGTAACAGAATAGTGTCTTCTTTAGTTCTGCATAAAATAAATTACCTCTCAGGTGAGTACTTCTTATATATACATCAATGAAACCCAAATCTAAAGTCTTAACTTATAGTCAGTAAAAGCTTTCTATATGAAGCCAGATTAACGTAGTTAGTGGTTTTGTATTCAAATAGCTATAGAGACAGGGTCTAGACAATCTAAAAAGCCAACTTAAGGTCAAGTTTTTAGAAAATGAGAGAGCAAATACCTTATCAATTATCAATTATCTTCACTTTAAATATAAGTAGGATGACAACTTAAGATTTAGCTCTTTGGCAAGTGTCTTAAGGGCAACATATTCTATGTCATTGGTTGATACCATATCTAGATCTATATACTTTAGATATTTAGATATTCATTTACTTATTATCTATGATTGCTTTCATGCTACAGTGACAGGGTTAAGTAGTTGTGACAGAGACATTCTGGCCCACGAATCCTAAGATATTTACCTTTGGTCCTTCACAAAAAAAGTTTGCCAACCCTGCATTAGACTGTTATGAAGAACTATTTTAAGCAAAATGAGACGAGGCCCTTCTTCTTTCTTGTGCTCCTTTTGCAAGTTTCTCTAGTATACGTGATTCTTGTTCCCTGCCTCGGTTCTTATGCTGCTCTTGCTGTGTAGATACACTAAGCAGCAAGGACCCTCTGTAACCCAGTATGCATGAATAGGGATCTAGGGCTTGTTATTTGTCAAGTGGAAAGGCTTATGAAGGAGATAATGTTAACTTAAAAGATTGTGATGTGGCAGTAAAAAAGAGAGATCAAGTGAGGAACGGATTATTGTTCCTCGGTTCTCAGAATACAGTTCTGGGTATGTGTGGATAGAGAAAGGAAGAGATAAGTGTTCAGTGTGTCATCTCTTCATATCCTGTTTGGTTAGAAATAAATTTTCAAGGAAGGGAGCAATTTTGGCAAGTGGGATCAGAGAGGAAACATAGATATCACAAGAAACATTCAGTCAGGCAAAAGCCCTTAGCAGTGAACTTATTTAAGTTCAGATGCTTTGAAGTATAACCCAGAGTTCCCACCCTTGCTGTAATCAAGGGGACTTGTAGTCCTGGTGTTCTTTGGGTCCGCTGAGCTACAATTATCCCTAATTTTTTATTCTAAATGTTTGGTTTGCTCCTAGATTCCAAACCTTTATACACCTTAATCTTTAAGATCTGGTTCATAGATCCTTTGTTTATTGGCTGCTATGCCTCTGCCTTGAACTCTGAGTTTGTACACTGTTGACATTTCCTGATTAAAAACTACGGACTCACTGAATTCAACTATGTCCTTTCGACGTCCAGGCCCTTGGCTTATACCTGAAAAATGTTTCTTAGGGTCCCTGAGCTGTTGCCTGTGGGCTTTGGTCCTCTGGATTCCCTTGTGAATCCAGATAAACCATAATCTCTGGCACACTGATTAGACCCTAACTTTTACCCACTACTTTCTGAGTTCTGAATGTCTGTCTAATTTAACCCTGTTGTTATTTGTGTCCTTCAGTGACTATAAAATGCTTCATTAAAAATAATTAGACCTGTTCCTGTTCCAGCATTCATTTGAGCTGCATCCTGTCTGTTAATAAACCAGTCAGATAACTCTTCATTAAATTTTCAACAACAGTCGTGTTTGAGTTCTCTCTGAATTCTGTGTTGATAACATTTTTTGTGTACCAGTGCTCTTTTAATTTTACCGTTTTGTCAAGAGTTAAAAATTTTTTGAAGTATCTTTTCTATTTTTTTTTTACCTCTTACTGATTTGTCTGGTTTCTATATTTAATTTAAAATTAAGCTTAATTTAAAATGCGAATTTATATAGAATTGATATAGCCAGAACTTCAAATACAAGGACTCCGAACTTTTAAATAGATAAGACTAGTTTGTTTAAAAAGTTAGATTGTGATATTATAACATTTTTCAACTATGATAAAAAATAAATGTTACTGTTTTTTGTGTTTCTATTTAGTTTTAATGTTATAATAGTTTTGTTTGCAGCACGCATTTTAAAGATCACATTTCATAATCATTTATGGTAATTAAGTCTCTACTTTGATTCCCAGTGTTCTTTTTAAAGATTAAAGTTGATATTTGAAAAAATTATCTAGGAAGCTAACCTAGATTTACCAAAAGTCTGACTTTGGCACTGGCAAATTGAAATGAGCTGTATAACTAATATAAACAATTCACAAAGTACTTTCTTGGGTTTCAGAATCTTAATTAGCCCAATATCGCTTATTAGAACATATCTTATTTTCTACTTGCTTCTAGGGTTACAGGTGAAGTAAAGCACAACCTCAACACTGTGGCATGCAGAGTCCAAGGGGAATGGAATAGTGTTCTTGAGTTCACTTACAGCAATGGAGAGACAAAGAATGTGGACTTGACTAAACTGGCAGTGACGAAAAAAAGAGTAAGACCTCTGGAGAAGCAGGATCCATTTGAATCCAGGTATGTCATCCATGCATCCATCTAGGAAAGAGTCAGGAACTCTGGATCTTAATCTAATCTTTTTCACTAACTTGCAACCTTTGGCAAATCACTTAACCAATTTGTATTAGCTTTCTCACCTGGAAATTGAAAAGGTTTGGTCTGATCTGATGCTTTTAACACTCCCTTACCAACTATGACATTATATGACACACAGTCACATTTTAGCAAAAATCAAACTTTTATAAACTGGGCAAAAATATTAACATTTAATAAAGGATTATATCCTTATCATAGAAACTCTTACACATTAACATTATTTGCCCAATAGAAAAATGGGCAAAAGACATAAAGAGGTAGTTCACAAAAATAGGAAAAAAAATGCCCATTAAGAAAATGAAAAAAATGTTCAGAGTAATTAGAATTCAAAGAAATAAGAATAAGACAAATTAGTTTTAAAAATCATACCTCTTTGGGGAAAAAGTACGAGCAAATAGTCATTTTCATATTGTTGATTAGAAGATAAACTGGAACAACCTTCCTAGAAGGTATTTTGGCAATATATGTCATAGGCCTTTGAAAGTGAAGTGGATCTATATGTGTTAATTAAGTTACAGTCTCCAAAATGCGGTCACAGTGGTTGCTTCTGGAAAGGTATATAGGGGTCTGGGATTGGAAAGAGACTTACTTTTCCAGACTGCCCTTTTGAACTGTTGAAATTTTTTATCATGTGGAAGTATTACTGTATCAGTTTTTAAAAAGATAAAGGAAATACAAGGGATTATTAAATATCTTGATCACTTAAATGGAACCAGTTTATAAATAGATGAGTAAAGAGATTAAATGCCCATTAGCCAAAGACTCAAGTTGGATCAAAGATTAAACAATAGTGATTAAAAAATTTTCTTTTTTAGGGATTCATCCTGAAGGAGAGGTTCTCTGAGATCCTAGATCTTTTCAGGGGATGTACAATTTCAAAACTTTTTTGTAATATTGCTGAGCTGTTATTTGCCATTTTCACTGTCGATACTTGCTTTGGTGGTACAAAAGCAATGGTGGGTAGCACTGTTGGGCCTTAGCACGTATCAAGACAGTGACACCAAGTTGTATAAGTAGTTATTGTATTCTTCACTGCCATGTGCTTGCAATTTTTAAAATGCTAGTTTCTTTTTAAATGTCTTAAAAAAAAAAGTTTTTGAATATTCTGCATGACAAATTGGGAGTAGGCATAAAGCACTTGTGCTAGATACTGAAGTACAGTAGTTATCTGAAGGAAAAGCATTTGTGCAGTTTTTTGAGTTAGAAGCAAATTACTCTTTTCATAAAATACCATTTTTACTTAAAAGAATGATTGACAAACTATAGCTGTTCTAATTTAAATACTAGATTTTTCTTATAAACGATTGACATGAAAATGGCATTTCAAGGAAAACAATTAATATTTTTTGCTAATAATAAAATTTAAATGAAAATAACTCAAGTGTCCATTGACAGATAAATACATATAAAGAAGTTATGGTGTACACATGCACGCATGCATGTGGGAATATTATTCAGCCATAAAGAAGAGTAAAATCATGCTACAATAGGGATGGGCTTTTCAGGCATTATGCTAAGTGAAGTAAGTCAGACAAAGACAAATTCTGGATGATCTCATTTATATGTGGAATCTAGAACAAAATAAACAAAAAAAAATCAAACTGATAGATACAGAAAACAGGTTGGTGATCCTGGAAGCAGGCTTTAGGGGGTGGGCGAAATGGGTGAAGTGAGTCAAAAAGTACAAACTTTCAGTTATGAAATAAGTCATGGGGATGTAACGTACAGTGTGGTGACTATAGTTAATAATACTGTATTGCATATTTGAAAGTGCTAACAGTAGATCTTAAAAGTCCTCCTGTCCAGAACAAAATTTTTTGCATCTATGTATGATGATTGACGTTAACTAGACTTATTGTGATCATTTTACAGTAAATACAGATATTGAATCATTATGTTGTACATGTGAAACCAATATAGCATTATATGTCAATTATACCTCAATTGAAAAATTTTCATATAAGAAAAAGAACCTCATAGAAAAATAGGTCAGATTTGTGGTAACCAGAGGCAGGGGTTGGGAGTGAGAGAATTGGGTGGAGGAGGTCATAGGTTTAAACTTCCAGTTATGTGATAAATAAGTCCTGGGGATGTGATGTAATCCATGATGACTGTAGTTAACACTTATACGGTATATTTTGAAAGTTGTTAAGAGAATAGATCCTGAAAGTTCTTATCACAAGGGAAAAAAATTTTTTTTGTATCTATATGAAATGGAAGTTAATTAAACTTATTATGGTAATCGCAATGTAAGTCAAGTCACTGTGCCATACGCTTTAAACTTACACAGTGCTGTATGTCAATAGAACTGCAAAAAAAATTGAGCTTCAAGGCAAATCAAAATTTTGTATCTTGTATCTGCCACAGTGAGCTCGAAAACTTCCCAAGCTGAGTTTTCTGATGAAATTGGTGGCGATATTAAAAAGTGTGCTTTTTAAATATTACATAATAAAATGTCAAAATCTGTAAGATCATGTTTCAAATGATCAATGCATGATATTGCAGAATTATGCATGGATGAAAATTCTATTCAAGATGCAAATTAGACCAGTAGATTTCCATGTAGCAGAGTGTGAAAAATTCATTGACATTTTTCAGTTTCCACATTGCATCTAAATTTCAAAAACTACCACTTACTGAGTTTTGATACTGTATCAAAGAATTGAATTATTTGAAAATCTATTAAAATATTCTTCCCTTTTCCAACTATATATTGTGTGAGGCCATATTTTCTTTATGTATTTTAACTAAATATGTCACAACAGATTAAATGTAGAAGCAGATAATAAGAATCTGGCTATTATTAAACAAGGTAGTTAAGAGACACCAAATTATCATAAAAATTTATTAAGAAATTTTTATGTCTGTGTTCATAGGAATATCCATCTATTGTTTTCTTTGGGGAAAGTCTTTAACTACAAACAACTTCAATATCTTTAGTACTTAGGGCTGTTGAGGTTATCTATTTTTTCTTGAGTGAACTTTGGTAGTTTGTGTCTTTCAAAGAACTGGTCTGTTTCATAAAATTGCCAAATTTCTTAGCGTATAGTTCATAATATTCCCTTATACTGTGTGTAGGATTTGTGGTGATGTCACCACACTCTTTCCTTATATTGGTAATAACTTCTTTTCCTGATTGATGTGATTAAATGTTTATTAATTTTACTCAAAGAACTAGTTTCATTGATTTTTTTGTCTATACTTCTGTTCTTTCTCATTGATTTCTGTTCTTATTGTTTTAATTTTCTTTGTTCTGCTTACTTTGTGCATCATTTGCTGTTCTTTTTTCTGCTTTCTTAAAAATGAAAATTTAGGTCAAGGATCAGCAAACTTCTTTTGTAAAAAGCCAGAGAGTAAATATCTTAGGCTTGATGGACCGGATAGCCTGTACCACAACTACTCAACTCTGCCATTGTAGTACAAAAGTAGTGATTGATGTTGCTATATTAAAATAAAAATTTATTAACAAAATGGGCAGTGGACCATAGTTTGACTCCCGGTTTAGGTTGTTAATTTTTTTTCTTTCTTAATATAAACGTTTAATGCTGTGTATTTTCCTTTAAGTCTGCCTTATCTTTGTCCTGCAACTTTTGAACTTTTGATATTTATTTTTTAATTTCCCTTGTGATTTTTTTTGACTCATGAAGTTATTTAGTAATGTGTTGTTTAATTTCCAAATATTTGGAGATTTTCCAGCTATCTGCCCATTATTCATTTCTTATTTAATTTCATTTGATCAAAGAATGTATTTTGTATGGTTTCAGTCCTTTAAATTTATTGAAATTTGTTTTGTGGCCTTGGTAAATTATGTCTTGGTAAATGTTTCATGTGCACTTGACAAGAATGTATATCCTGTTGATGTTTGGTGAGAGTAATTCTATAAATGTCAATTAGGTCAAGTGGGTTGATAGTATTTTTCTAGTCCTCTATATCTTTGCTGATTTTCTGAGTACCTGTTCTATCAGCAGAGATCAGTTATTGAAATCAGTTACTGAAATTACTAATTATAATTGAATATTTCTCTTTGTAGTTCTAAAAGTTTTTACTTTTATGTTATTTGAGGTTCGGTTATAAGGGGCATACATGTTTAGGATTGTATATCTTCATGCATTGATCCTTGATTATTACGAAATGATCTTCTTTATCCCTGGTCATAGTTCTTGCTTTGAATTTTATTTTGATATCAAATTGCCACTTAAAAAATAACTTTATTGAGATATATTTTACTTATCATAAAATTCACCTGTTTCCTGAGTGGTGCAGTCATCACCATAAATCAGTTTTAGAATCTTTTCATCTTCCCATAAGATCCCTCATGCTCATTTACAGTTAATCCCCAATCCTACCCCCAGTCTCAGAGAAACTGCATGCTGTCTCTATAAATGGACCTTCTCTGGATATTTCAGATAAATGGGATTATACAAAATGGGATCTCCTGTGCCTAGCATTTTTCACTTAGCATGTTGTTGAAGTTCATCCATGATATATAGCATGCATCAGTAGGTCATTCCATTTTATTGCTGTACAATGTTATATATTTTCCTCTAAGTTTCATATAATTCCATTGTATAATACCACGTTGTGTCTTCCATTTACCAGTTGATGGACATTTCCAATTTTGAACTAAGATGATTAATAGTGCTATGAATATCCTCATGCATATCTTTGTGTGGACATGTTTTCATTTGGGTAAATACTAGGAGTGAAATTGCTGGTTTGTGTGGTAGTTTTATATCTAACTTTTCAAAAAAACTGCTGAACTATTTTCCAAAATGGCTGCACCATTTTACATTTCCTAACAGCAATTTATGAGGGTTCCAATTCTCCACATTCTCATCAACATCTGTTACTGTCTTATTTAATATACCTATCTAGTTGGTTTAAAATAGTATCTCATTGTGATTTTAATTTTTATTTCCCTAATGACTATTGATATTGAGCATGTTTTCATGTGCTAGTCATTTGTTTATCTTCTCTGGTGAGATGTGTGCTTATATCTTTTCACCCATTTTTATAAATTGAATTGTTTATCTTATTGTGTTATAGAGTTCTTTGTAAATTCTGGATATAAATCCTTTATCGGATATGTGTTTCTCAAATATTTTCTCTTAGTCTATTGCTCGTCTTTTAATTTTTTAATTTTTTTTTTTTCAGTAAAGTTTTTAATTTTGATGAGGTGACATAGCAATGATTTCTTTTATGGATTATGGTTTTGGTGTTGCATCTAAGAAATCTTTGCATAACCCAAAATCCCAAAGATTTTCTCTTGTATCTTCTTGTAAAAGTTTTATTGTGAGGTAAGGGTCTAAGGTCGACTTTTTGCGTATGGATATCCAGTTGCCCCAATACCACTTGTTGAACAGACTATAGACTACTTTCCCCAAAGAACTGTCTTGACAGTTTTCTTTTGCTTGGAGTTTGTTGAGCTTCTCTCCTCCCTATGCTGTACTTGTAAACTCTCTCTAGCCCAGTGAGTTGGAGTTCTTTCTCTACTCTCAGGGTTCGCTGTCCTGTGCTGCCTTTTGCTCAATATCTGAAAATCATTGTTTCATTACTTTTGATCTCGTTTCCTAGTTGATTAAAGGAAGGAGGGTAAATCTGGTGCCTGTTATTTCATCATGTCCAGCAGCAGAAGTGGTTTCTATTGTATTTCAGCTTAAAAATATTTTGTTAATATCTTTTAAAATCTTTTAAAAATCTTTTTGTTTAGTATTTCTTAAGTTTCTTAAAAATAAAAATCTTAGTTTTATAAATTGAAAATATAAATTATTTTTAATTGAAAAAGAAGTAGAAGCAGTAGCATCTTGGACATTAACATGCAATATAGCGTCAGTGTTCTTGTAACTAACTCTGGCATGAAATTACAGATCTGATTTAGGAAATGTAATTTTTAAAAATGACTGTTAATTTTGAGAGTATCAGTTTTATTTATCTTTTTTTGAAGAATGTTTGTAAAAATGTGTGGTTTTCCTGTTTCAGGCGATTGTGGAAAAATGTGACAGACGCTCTGAGGGAATCTGAAATTGATAAGGCCACAGAGCATAAACGTACCCTAGAAGAACGCCAGAGGACTGAAGAAAGGCATCGTACTGAAACAGGCACACCCTGGAAAACCAAATATTTTATTAAAGAGGTATGTCCTACCTGCCTTCAGACCAAAACTCATTATCTACTTAGAACTTCAGCGTACTAGGTTTTCTTAAATTGTTACCACTTATGCATCTCCCTTTCTGAAAATACTCTAGCTTAATCCTGAGCTTTTTAATGAACTTTTCATAATTTGTCAATAGTTAACCAGCAATTCAAATGAAATAGATTTAGGGATTTAATTGGCCACAAATGAAAATGCTAACAAAATCTTGTATCATAATAATAGACTATGCAATTTACAATTTTATTGCCTTTTGTACCACACTGAAATTCTGTTTGCTTCCAGAAACCGCATTTTAAGGGAGACATGAGAAACTTAACTGGCTACACAAAGGATAGTGAAGTGACTAGCATCTTTGCAACATTTAAGGAAAAAAGAATGAAATAGGGGTGTTTAGCCTGAAAAACAGAAAACGGGCCATTCATTATAACTTTCTTAAGGCTTATCACTTAGAACTTTTTAAATCAGTTCTAATAGCAAACTTGAGCTAAGCCCTAACTACCAAAAAGTACATTTTGAGTTTAACATAAGAAGGCATTGTATAACAATAAAAAACATCCAGTAAAACAGAGTACATCTTATAGTGATGTGTTTCCCATCGCTAGACCTATATAAAAGACTGTGGCTTATTTAGAAGAGTTTAATGCACTGGTTTTCAGTTGCACTAAATGATTTCTGAAGTTTTCTAAATTAAAGATTTTTGTTTTTTTGTTTTTTGTTTTATTACTTTCTGGTAGAACTCAGAAAGGTAAATAATGAACCATATCTGATAGCAAGAAGAGATTTGTCGATTGCCAAGTGTTAGGAAACCTTTTGAATTTTATTATTGGTCCATCAGGATAGACTCTGGAAAAAGTAATTTGAATGCGATTTTTGCAGAGTTATTATTCTTAAAAAACCCAAAATTTATTATAGTAATTTTATTACTTTCCTTTTTCTAATCTTTGGGTATCTGATACAAATTACCAACTGTTTTCATGGATAGACATAAGGAAAACTGCTTTATATCTCTGCATTTTTGTGCAAAAAAATACACCTTTTTAATTACTATTGATAACCTTAGATTTTTTTCATTTCAAGCTCATTAAGAAAGCAGATATACCAGAAGTAGATTCCAGAGGGGAAAATTTCTAAGGGAGGACTTCTGTAAATCATTAAAAATAAACAATGTAGGCTTAAAAGAAGGGAGCTATAATGAGGAAAAGGTGCAACCAATGGGATTTTAAAAGAGAGGCACCCTGATTCTTGCTACTAACATGACTTGTAAACTTGCTACTTCTCATTTATTTTTTATTTGACATATTATTAAGAGCCTGTCACTTAATTTTTTATCACACTTTGCAATACTGGATGGACAAAGTCCAAAAGTGATGGCAAGATATGGTGATTGTCTAATAAAATAGTGAATTTCTTTCAACTGAGGTGATCTTAAGTAACTACCTGACTGAAGGGTCGATTGGAAATGCTGACTCAGATTTGGGCCCCTTTGGGTGGTAAAATATAAGTAGGGCTTCCAAATGTTGTGCCATGGCACAGGGGTATAGCAGATGGGTTAGATGTGTGTCATATATTAATTCCTCAAGCCCATGGAGCAACCAAGTTGCATCCTGTGTGCGACTGGATCATGATGTATGCCATCACGTCTAAGAGGCTCCGTGGAGTACAAGTGAGGCTGATGAGGATGGCAGCTAGTTGTAGCTGGTTGGTACCACAAAGTTCATAACAAATTTGGAGCTATTGCCATTATCTACGGCTCTTTGCTAAGAAGAATATGTTATTGAAAAGTCGATTTTGTCTCCACTGTGGTCCTAAACAGAGTGCTTAGTAGATGTTCATAAATATTGCTAGGGGTAACAAGGGCTCTTCTACTTGTTTTGTATTTTCATTATTGCTCTCAGACTGATTACAGACCAGTTAGGAGTTGATCTTAGATGGAGGAGTAGAGTCAGTTGGTATAAAAAGAGGAGGATAGAGCAGCCTGAAAAGGTATAGATGAATTTAAAGTGTTTCTAGTATCATTTAATTATATCCACCTTTTTCTGATTATTTCTCACTGACATTTAACATATTAGGTCTTCCATTTCTTTACTTTTGTTATTATACATGTCCACCAGGATCTATTGGTTATATCCTCTTACGTGAATGTTTAACATTTCTTAAGTTGTATATATATGCAGCAGGAAGATTTGTATAGTATAGTAAACCATATTGGAGTCAGATGTGCTGTTTGAGCCCCAGCTCTTACCTTGGGTAGTTTATTTACCACTTCTAACTAATTGCAGTTCCTCATCTGTGAAGTGTGGGTAAGTATATGGAAAGTGCTCTGAAAAGAGTCTGCTCCTTTTTCTCTGAAGTTGAGCAACTCATTTCACTTCTCAGAGCCTCAGTTTCTTCATCTGTGAAATAAGGCGGATGATCAGGTAGCATGTCTTAACTTCTAAAACTAGCATTCTGTAATGTGGTTAGATAAGAATATCTTTTTCTTTTTTTATTATTTATTATGGTGACATTGGTTAACAAAATCCAATAAGTTTCAGGTGTACAATTCAACAGTAAGGCATATATATACATTGCATTGTATGTTCACCACCCATAGTTATATTTCTTTCTGTCACCACATATATGACCCCTTTAACCCCATCTGCCTCCTCCCTATTCTCCTCCCTCCCTACCCTCTGGTAACTATTAGTCTGTTGTCCATGTCCATGAGTCTCTGCTTGAAAAACTTCTGCTTTTAAATGTGAGAATAGAATTCCATTTCAATGAAAGCGTTGCTTCTAGTTTTGGTCACTGATTCTGAAAACATTAGAGGAATAGTTCTTTAATTTTTCTTCTACTTGTTTCAGGGAGATGGCTGGGTTTATCACAAACCCCTTTGGAAAATAATTCCAACAACACAACCAGCAGAGTGACACACACTATCTAAGACTCGACCAAATGAAATTCTTCTCTGTTTACCCTAAACCCTCCCAGAATGGAGTCATTGCACTGAATGACCTGCTTCCTGACTACAGACTACAGACTAGCTAAACACGAATGTACCTATTAGGGCACTATAGAACTGCAGCAAGACCAAAGTGTCCAAGAAGCACTATGGACCTCTCACCAACCTGTTCATGTGATGTGAGCAATATCATCTTAAAACCTTTGACCTGACTTGTCAGATGATTAGTCTTTTATCCAGTTCTGTCTCCTAAAGCTAAATTTGAATCCCCTATTTTTGCATGGGGGTCAACAGATATGAACACAACAGTGAGAACTCACTGATTTTGATTATAGTGAAAAGTGAAGTCTCTTTCAGAGTCTGTGCTTTGCTTTCTCTCAGTAACTGAAGTATTCACTACTCTTATAAACAAACCAAGAGAAGGAGGAAGATGACGCAGAAGTGGATTCAGCCATTGTGCCTGAAATCAGTGTTAAAAAAAAAAAATCAGCCAGGTTGCAGTAACAAGGCATTCTGTTCCTTCAGAGAGACTGTGTGCCTGTGTCTGAGGATCTTATCCATTTTCCACCTCTGTTGGAACTCTCTTTTAAAAAATATATTTATAAATTGATTCGAATTATAACCATGAAGAATTTTTTTCTTCTGAACATTTTAATATACTTGAAAACAGCATTGACTTGAAAAATTTCAGAACATTTTTCAGTACCTAGTTTTATTAAATATTACACTTGAGAGACAGTTTTTTAAATGTGTTCATGTCAATATGAGATTTTGGCCTTTCTCAAGAACTGAGGCATTAAAGAACATAGCAAATATTAAATAAAACTGTTACTTTTTTCCTTATCTTTTTTCACTTGTAGGTTAATATCCAGTATTATGTATTATCCCTCTGGATGAGTATGCTTATCTTACCTCTGTTCACTCAAAATTTAAAACAACTATTCATATTTGTCAGTAATTCAGAAGTTATGTATACGACTGGGGACATGTATAGTATGGTTTTATTTTCTTTCCAAGGAAACTCAAATGCTGAAGAAAGAGTATGAAATAAAAAGGTATCAGGAAGTTGTATTCAGGTACAAATCTTTTTTTAAATAAGTATTTTATTGAGGTTAAAGAATTTCTGGCAACTCAAAGAATAGTGCTAATTATGGTTTTCATCATTCATTTGAGTATTTATTGAGCACCTACTTATGGCGCTCAAATTTGTTACTATAAGTACCTTAATTTTCCAAGAGTGGTGCCTTATTCTGTTTCTTCTGATGTGGTCTTCCAATCAGTGTGTATAACATATACCTGTTATTCATCAGCCATTGTAGGTGGCTGTATTGATTGCATCATCATAAGAAATTTAAGCTTTGTGCTCTGATAAATTCGTCGAAGGGGTTCATAGGACGAAAACAGCAAAACAATAATTTTTTTCAACAAATTGTAAATTGTAAGAAAACAATTGGTTTATGTATAACCATTTTAATGATTTTCTTGTTCATTTTTGCTGTGAAATGCACTGAAAAAATTTCAAAGTGAGTTATAGTTCATGTGTTGGAAGATTGAAAAATAATAAAACTAGAGAACATGATGCCTTTGTCTGTTTTATGAATGGAGAGAAATAGAAAGTTTATATTTTAATAGAGTTACTGCCCTGTTCATTTAAGAGGCATTGATATTCTTTAAATCCTTATCTTCAGGAATCTCTTAAAGAATAAATAAGAGTTTAAAAATTCTTATGAAGAATAATACATTTATGAGTAATTGCAATCTCCCCAGGTTATTGGATTGAACTCTTTGACAGGCGTGAAATACTACTTGAGGGTAATTGTTTTACTTTGTCCCTCTCTTCTTGACATCCCACCGCTCTCCCACAAGCAGAACCCAGAGAGCAAGGAAGAAGAATATCTGCATCCAGAAGCTGCAGCTTATCTACCTGACAGAAGCCAGAGGCCTTTTCTATTAATTTGTTTGTTTGTTTAACCTACACCTTGTTAATATTTGGCCGGGGAGGGGGGGGTGGTTGTGAAGAGTCTTTGTAGCAATTGCTGCAAATGTGTATCTGTTTGTTTGGGGCCAAAGTTTTAAATGTACACTTTCCTTCTGGCTAAGAATTGTGTGTTAAGAAGTTCAAGACGAGAAGTGACAAAAAGAATATTCTGGCCGTGTATCTGGTGCCATGTTCATGACACCACCCTATACTTTCTGTCAAACATTTATATTTAAGCCCCATAATTATGTTCCAATTACTTGCATTTTGAATAGATAGTTTTTAAGCCCTGAAAGGTAAATTTTAGATTGTGTATTGGGTGAGATATGGCATCCATACATTGATTTTCTGAACTCTACAAGTTGTGACCATCACTTCTAATGCCTACTTGTCACCAAAATAATAAGAAAAAGAATAAAAGTATTGAATCTCTCATTCCATAATTCTAGCACGTATACCCTATTCTCATTATAAATATCTGGTACTTGATGAAGCAGCTTCTACAGATGAAATCTTAAAGGATTTATTAATTAGATAAGACTGGTAAAAATATTACCTTGAGATGAAGGCTAACTAACATCTATTCAACGTGTTCCCCCAGAGAAAGGCAAATTAGTATGACTACTCCTGAATCTATACTTTGGGGGGATTCTTTTTAGCTACTACAGTGACTGGAAGCTGAGTGGTGATTCACTAGAGATGGTAGGAAAGAGAAGAGAAGATGATCCTACCAGATGAGAATTAAAAAAACACAAAAAACTCAGACATGAAAAATGAAAATTCTAATAAAATATATATTCTCATGTCATAAAATCCCTACGTGGTCCAAAAACCAATCTGCCCAAGAAATTCTTACATATTGCAAAATGTTTTCACTTGATGTTCACAACAGCCCTGTGAGATTAAAAAGTCAGGGATGGCTGTTGAAACTTTACAGGTGAAGAAATTGCTCAGAAAGTTTAGTGCTTACTTTGAGTCACTTAGCTAGACTTGCATTCATTCAACAAATATCTGTTAAGCATTCTTTGGGGCTAGATGGTGCATTGGACTCTGATGTGGCAAATACTATGCCTATCCTTACACACTTAGGTGAGGGAAAAAACCTAAATTCCTGAGAGTGGGATATTAACAAGGCCTCAAGGCTATTGGTCTTTCCAAACCCTAGAAAGGCATGATGGTACCTGGATACTGTGGAGGCAGAGTTGAGCAATAAGTTGAAATCAAGGGGTTTTGATCAAAGTCTGTGTAAGAAGCCCTAAACAATGCAGCCAGGTGACTGATGCTTGTGCCACTCTACAAGAGACTGGAGAGATTGCCAGAGAGTTTCCCAATTCAGAAGCAAATAAATCGATGAACTTAGGTAGCAAATTAAAGTCTACATACTTAAAACTAAGACCTTCCAGTCCCCTCCCCTATGCCATACCCCAAATATTGGCAGTCAGTCTTATTCCCTCGGACGAGATTAAAAGTTTTTCGGGGGGACAATAACTCCAGAAAAAAGCCCTGCAGATATCTTTGGAGGTTCCAGCAACAAAAATGTCTCAGCTGACAACCCTGTTAATTACAGTAAAGCCAAGGCAGCTGCTCCCTCTAACATAACCAACCCTCTAGCCTCCCACCAACACACCGTATAGACAATACATTACATCTCATTTTAGTAGCTAAGGATCAGAAGACATTTGGGTAAAGTTTCCAACACATAAAAAGATCAAAACAGGAAAAAAAAAAATTTGAAGAAGCAGATAATTTGGGAAATGGGGGAAATAACCAGAAAAACCTTTGGGCAGATGAGATGATCTTATTTCTATGAAACATGAACAAAATGTATTTTACTAATGTACTATTTAGAGAACAAGAGCAGGTCTTGGAAATTAAAAGCGTGATAGTTCAAATGAAACATTCAATAGAAGTTCTAGAAGATAAGAGCTCTCAATAAGACGAAAAGGACAAAAGATGGACAATAGGAAAGAAATACAAAAATTAGAGGAGCAATCCAGGCTGCCTAAGAGTTTTATCCAAGAGAAAACCAATGAAAGAGACGATATTTAAAAATATGAATATGTACATAAGAAAATTTCCCAAAACTGAATGATGTGAATGTGATTGAAAATACCATGAGTACACTGCACAACATAGAAAAAATAGAATCCCAAATCAAAGCACGTCATTGTGAAATTTTATAACCCTAAAGATAGAAGATTCTAAAATCGTAATGGTATCAGCCTTCTCAATAACATCAGTGAAAGCTAAACGCAAAAGAGCAGCACGTCCAATTTTGCCTGGAATTTTATCCCCTGCCAAAGGGTAACGGATATGCAAAATTAAAATTTTATCCCAGCATTTTTTGGAAGCTATTAACATACATGCTCCAGCAAAACATAAGAGGAGGGAGGAAAGCAGGAATTGGAAAAGATAAGGGGTCAAGAAAAACAGGATCCAACAGAAGAAAGAATCAGAGAGGTTTCTGCTCAACAATGTCTAGACAAATGGTCTCCCATGAACTAGTTTCTCCCACAGCTATGTTTTCTGTGGACAGCCCTGACTTTAGAAAGTTTTTTGAACCCCAATCTGTCTCACTATAACTGATATCATTGGTCTCAATTCTAATGAAGTTTATATAACATAAGAATGTTTCTTCTTTGACATTGCAATACTTCATATCTTTAAATATAAGTTCTCCCAATTTTAATATTCTGAGGTTATTCAGCTGTTCTTCATATGGCGAGGTTTCATCTTGTGATCAATTTTCCGAAAATACACCATGTATCAATGTTATGTGGACTACTTGGAAAAGGCCAGAATATTGCAAACGGAATCTTGTTTTAGACTCATTATGTGTTCCTTTTTTAATAGCTTTGTTAATGTGTAATGGACTTAAACTACACATTGTTAAGTATACAATTTTATAAGTTTCAACATATATCTACACTCATGAAACATCGCAATCATGATAATGAAAATATTTATCATTCTCGAGAGTTTGCTCTTGCCCCTTTGTAATCTCTCCCGCCTTTCCCTCTCTCCACTCCTGTTTCATTTCCAGGGAACCTCTTGTATTGGTGTACTGAGGCTGCTATAACAATTACCACAAGCTCAGTGACTTAAAACAACAGAAATTTATTCTCTCACAGTTCTGGAAGCCAGAAGTCTGAAATAAAGATGTCAGCAGGGCCACAATCTTTAGAAGATCAAGAAGAGAATTCATTCTTTTCTGTATCCAGCTTCTAGTATCTTTTTGGCATTCTTTGACTGTGGCCAATTACTCCAATCTCTGCTTCTGTGGTCGCAGTGCCTCCTCCTCTTCTGTGGGCCTTTTCTTCTTTCTGTTTTGAATCTCTGCCTTCCTTTTACAAAGACACTTGACATTAGATTTAAGGCCCACCTAGATAATCCAGGATGATCTCCTCATCTCAAGATCCTTAATTATATCTGCAAAGACCCTTTTCTCAAGTAAAGTACCATTCACAGGTTCTAGGAATTGGGATGTGGACTTATCTTTTTGGAAGCTACCATTCAATCCACTCTACCACCATTCTATATCATAGATCAGTTTACATTTTGTAGAATTTTATATAAATGGAATCAAACAGTATGGTCTATCTTGGAGGCGATCTGGCTTATTTCACTCAACAATTATTTTTGCTATTTATTTATATTGTTTTATCAGTAGTTCATTCCTTTTTATTGCTGAATATCAATCCATTGTTTGGATGATACCACAATTTGTTTATCCATTCACTGGTTGATGGACATTTGGGTTATTTTCAGTTTTGGGCTCTTACAAATTAAGCTGATAGGAACATTCTTTTCCAAGTCTTTGGCCATATGCTTTCATTTATCTTGGGTAAATACCTCGGAGTGGAATGGTAAGTGTATATTTTTAGCTTTTTAAGAAACTACGGGTTTTCTGAAATGCTTACGCCATTGTACATTCCCATTAGCAGCGCATGAGAGTTCTAGGTGCTTCACATCGTTGGCAGCGCTTGGTATGGACAGTCTTCTTAATTTTTGCTATTCTAATAGGTGTGTCATGGTAGCATGTTATAGTGTTAATTTGTATACCCCTAATGATTAGTGATGTAGAACATCTATCTTTTTGTGTGCATGTATGCCATCTGTATATCTTCGGTGAAATGTCTGTTCAAATCTTTTGCCTATATTTTAATTTGCTTGTTTTCTTACTGAAGTTTGAGATTTCTTTATATATTATGGGTACAAGCCTTTCGCATTTGGTTTGTAAATAATTTCTCCAGTCTGTGGCTTCTCTTTTCATTCTTTTAACAGTGTCTTTTGAATAGCAGATGTTCTTAATTTTGAAGAAGTCCAATTTATCAAAATTTTTTTTTATGGATCATGCTTTTGCTGTCATATCTAAGATCTTTCCTAACCCAAGGTCACAAATATTTTTCTCCTATATTTTATCTTAGAAGTTTTATAGTTTTAGCTCCCACATTTAGGTATATAATCCATTTTGAGTTATTTTATTGAATGTGCTACAAATTATGTATTGAAGTTTTTTTGGTTTTGGGGCTTTTTGCATATAGATACCCAATTATTTTTGGCACTATTTGTTTTTTAAAAAACCAAACTACCTTTTGTCTATTGAATTGCCTTTACCGCTTTGTCTAAAAATCAAGTGATCATAAATGTACAGGTCTACTATGGACTCTATTGTTACAATGATCTATTCGTCTGTCTTATGGCAACACTACACTGTCTTGATTACTGTAGCTTCATAATAAATTTTAAAGTCAGATAGTGTAAGTCTTCCAGCTTTGTTCTTCTTTTTTCAAGGTTGTTTTGGCTATCTAGATCCTTTCGTTTCCACATAAATTTTAGGACAAGCTTGTCAATTTTGACAAAGCCTCCTGGGATTTTATTGTGATTTCATTGAAGCCATAAATCATTTTGGGGAGAAGGACATCTTACCAATATTGAGTCTTCTCAGCCATTAACACAGTATATCTCTTCATTTATTTCAGTCTTGTTTAATTTCAGCAATATTTTGTAGTTCGTAATATACATATTTACACATTTTATATCAGATTTATATCTGTGTTTCATATTTTTGATGTTATAAATGACATTCTTAAACATTTTCAGTTTCATATTGTTTGTTGCTAATATGTACAAAAAGTACAATTTATTTTTGTTTATTGATCTTGTATCTTTTGTGTCCTGCAGCCTTGCTCAACTCATTTATTAACTCTGGAAGTTCTGTAAATTCCTTATGATTTTCCATATAGATGTTGTCATCTGTGAATAAATAATATTAATCTTCCTTTCCAATCTGAATACCTTATTTCTTTTTATTGCTTTATTCAATTGGTTAGAACCTTCAGTACAAAATGAAATAGAAGCAGAGAGAGCAGATATCCTCACCTTGTTCCTGATCTTAGCACAAAACAATGTTTTGCCATTAAGTAGCTGTAGTTTTATCATAGAAGCTCTTTATCAGTTTCAGGAAGTTCCCTTCAATTCCTACTTTGCTGGGAGTTTTTAAGCAGGAATTGTTGGATGGTTATTGTTGCCTAAATATGCACTCCCTAATTTGGAAGCCATTGGGTCAATTGTTTATTTAGCATATAATCAATTAGAAATCTCTAGGTCTTAATAACTCCCATGGCTAAAGCACAAAGCTGTTATAAAAGAGTGGGGTGAGCATAATTTGAAACCTGAAGTCCCCTTCTTATTTACTGGTTTCGCCATTTACTATCTGTGAAACTGAAGTCATCTAACCCAGCTCTAAGACTCACTTTCCTTATATTTAAATTGGTAATAACAGAGTAATGCTAACAGCCATGACTGGCACGTGTCAGAACCCGAAAGAGTACCTTCTTAACTGCTCCTTAAATGCCTCGCTTGCCTAACCCTGGTTTTGACCCTGCATTATGACGTTGAGTTACATGGTGTTCTGGAATTCTTAGTGTTATCCAGCATTGTCCTTCTCTAAACTTAGCTCTCACTCTGAGAGAGCTGGATTTTTCTGAAATATGACAGTGAAAAAAATTCTAGATGTATAATTTCAAATTCCTTGAACTTGAATTGAGATTTTTTAGCTCTATCCATAATACTTATGGGATCTTGAGCAAACTATTTAACTTTTCTGAACCCTACTTTTTCAAACTGTAATATGAATAATAATACTTGTCTTACCTGCCTTGTAAAGTGTTTTGAGGTTCAACAAAGTGATGGATGGAAAAACTGCAAATCATCACTCAAATATATGTTATTAGCATGGCCAATTATGAGTGGGTAGATCACTGTTGAAAGCTTGATTTCCTGGAAAACCCAGACATGCTAAAGAAATGACACAAAGATGTTCCAAGTCTGCAAATTTATTGCACCCTTTCCTTCCCTTGGTACATCATTGGTGAATCACTCAGGCAAGCACAAACATATTCAAAAGACAAAAATATACAATTAGGTGGCTCTTTACAAGGCCAAAGAGTGCAACTCAGAGTGAGCAACTTTCACTTGACTTTGAAATGAATTTGATTTTATTCAAATTCCCTTTAATTGATGTATAATATATTAGCAATAAAATGTACTTAAGCGGACAATTCAGTGAGTTTTGACAATTTTAAGTATTCATGTAACATCCATATCAAATCAAGATATTAAACCTTTCCCTTAACCCAGAAAGTTCTCTCAGGTCCCTTTGTAGTCAAATCTCCCACCCACCTAGAGGCATCCATTCTTAGTTCTATCATAGGATACTAGTTTTGCTTGTTCTGGACTTCATAAAATGGAATAATACAGAAAGTACTCTTTGAAAAATGGCTTTTATATTTTTGTTATATTAAGATCTTTTGTTATATTAAGCATAACTCAGAGCTAAGGTATCTGTGTTCCCTTGGATATTTAAAAGCAGAGGCCACTTAAGATTTTATATTTGCATTAATAATTGTTATAACACTTAATTTCCAACTGTCCTTCTGTTTTTCAGAAACACGCTCACTGCAGTTAAAGAATGAGCACTTAAGTAGGGAGTCAGAAACCTTAGGTTTGGTCTTTACTCCACAACCTTGGGCAAGCTCTTGGCTATAAGTTCTGGCTAACAAGGACATTTTAGCTTTTTATCATTTTAATCAGATTCACTGTTAAAATTAGATATATTTCTTGTAAACATTTGAAACTTTAAATTTTCTTCTTAGGTGAGCTTGGAGGGAAGCTATACTTATTTCCTTTAGACCTGTTCTGCTGAGCTCTAGATATTAGTCTGCATTGTATGTAGCTTCTTTTACACTGTGCAGCCCAGATACTAGGCTGAAACATTTTTGAAAACAAATGACTTCATTTCTGGAAAAATTGTACAGTGGTTGACTCAAGGGTGGGAAAACAAAGGACTCAAGTTTAGAAATTGAAGGCCAACTTACTTTTTATTGTATACCTGTTCATACCACTTAATTTCTATGCCACGTACATGTATTAATTTTTCAAACATTTTAAGTGAACTTAAAAAGTGGAGGTGAATTGAAATTATACAGCTGAATATGGGTTTTGTGGCCCAAACAAGAGACTTGTCCTGTATAACTTAGTTAATATTATTTGCTAAACTTTATTTTTTAAAGACTGCAGCAAAGCGTGTTTTTATTTCCAGCAAATATTATAATGTCTTGCTGGTGTTTCTCCTAATGCTTTACAGGTTGAATTTCCTTTTAAAAATTTTATTTATTTAGTTAGTTAGTTAGTTAGTTAGTTAGTTAGTTAGTTAGTTAGTTTCAGGTATACAGTACATTGATTAGACATCTATATAGTTCATAAAACGATCCCCTAATAGCACAATCTCTCCCCAAACCTCCACCTAGCCAATGTATTAATGCTAACTACATTCCCTATGCCATGCTCACCATCCCCGTGACCACCCATCAGCTACTAATTTGCACTTCTTTAGCCCTTTACACCATTATCCCAGCCCCCCAAATCTCCCTTCCCTCTGTCCAACACCAAACTGTCCACTATATTTGTGAGTCTGTTTTTGATTAGTTTGTTCTTTTTATTCCCTAGGTTCCGCATATAAGTGAAATCATACAGTGTTTATCTTTCTCTGTCTGACTTAAATACCTTCTAGGTCCATCAAAGCAATATCTTTTTCCATCCCCTTCCTTTTCATATGTAGGGGTCTTGTTATCTTATCCTTTCAACTACTCTGTCTTTTGGTGGGAGCACTTAATTTTTTTCCATTTAAGGTACTTATTGATAGGTATGTAGTTGTTACCATTCTTTATTTCTGTTTTTGATACATGTTTTTTCTTTTTAAAGAAGTCCCTCCAACATTTCCTGTAATACTGGCTTGGTGGCGATAAATTCCTTTAGCTTATTTATGTCTGGGAAGCTCTTTATCTGTCCAACTCTAAATGATAGCTTTGCTGGATAAATTATTCTTCGTTGTATATCCTGGGCCTTCATCCTGTCCAATATTTTTAGCCAAGCCCTTCTGTCCTGCATAGTTTCTTTTGAGAAATCAGCTGCCAGTCTTACGGGTATTCCCTTATAAGTAACTATCAGTTTTTCTCTTGCTGCTTTTAATAGTCTTTCTTCGTATTTAACCTTTGGCATTTTAATTATGATGTGTCTTGATGTAAGCTTTTTTGGATCCTTGATTCTTGGAATTCTCTGAGCTTCCTGGGGTTTTATGTCCATTTCCTTCACCAGGTTAGGGTAGTTTTCCATCATTATTTCTTCAAACAGTTGTTCAATATCTTGATTTTCTTCTGTTATGCCGATGAAACGAATATTTGGAGCCTTAATAGTGTCTTGTATCCTCTTTAAATTATTTTTATAGTCTTGGCATCTTTTTCCTTGCCATTCCGATTGAGTGTCCTGATTGGCTTTCCTGTCCTCTAGATAGGGCATTTAATCCTCTTCTTTATTCACTTTGTTTATTCCTTTGTTTATTCCATTTAACATACTTCTCATCTCAGATACTGTGTTCTTCATTTCAGACTGGTTCCCTTTTATAAGTTCTATTTCCATTGTTGTTTTTTATCTCTTTTTTGAAATTCTTACTGAATTTAGCTACACTTTCCAAAAGTTCATTGAGC
>NW_011888865.1:7392567-7409524 GCF_000151845.1 Pteropus vampyrus
GTTCCCTTTTATAAGTTCTATTTCCATTGTTGTTTTTTATCTCTTTTTTGAAATTCTTACTGAATTTAGCTACACTTTCCAAAAGTTCATTGAGCATCTTTGTAACCAGTGTTTTGAATTCTGCATCTGTTAAATTACTTGACTCCATTATATCTGGATCTCTGTTCTGATCTCTTATATGGTTTCTGTTTCTTTGTCTTCCCATTTTGGCTGCCTTTTTGTGTCTGTTTCTATGTACTAAGCAAAGCTCCTAAGTCTTCCGGTCTTAGTGTGAATTTGTGAAGTAGGTATCCAGTGGCACAGTCCTGAGAGGGGTTCAGCTGCAGGCCAAACTTAGCCCAAGCCTCTACCCCTCTGGGGCCACCTGTTAAGGTTCAGCAAGCAATCCACAGATGCTGTGCTTATAGTTGCCTCAAAAGGCCACACCAGAAATCGAGGCCAGCTGCCTCCACCAGTGTGAGAATAAGCAAGGAGCACCTGACTTGCTGAGTATACACCTGGATATGGCTTGGGTGGGGCCGTGAGTTGGGGGAGATGGGATTTCAGGGAATCCTCTGGGTGGAGTGACCTCTGTTATCCAGTCTGATGACATCACAGCTATAGCAGCGTTGTGTCCGGTGCACCAGGAGGGGGCAGGGCACAACAGGAAACAATGGATACTGCCGACACTTTTGTACACAGTGAGTCTTGCCTCGGCCCTCACTCCGATAATGTCTCCCTGTAAGTCCCTGGTGCCCCCTGTGCACAACTGAATGGGCACTGGTGCTCAGAGTGAGCAGGTCTGTCACCATGAAAATCTACTCGTGGACGCAGCCCCTTTAAGAGGCATCTACTGCCGCACTCAGCCACTCAGCCACTCGGGACTGGGCAGCCCCTCATCCTCGCACAGTCCTTCTAACGTTGCAGGGTGCTTTCTTGGATTTCTCCCTAGCTGTATGGCTTGTTCTTCTAGATCCCAGGTGATTTTTCCTTGCGACTACTTCTTGTTTCCGTCATAACTTTGATTTGGTCGCCAGAGGGATGAACAGAACCTCTATCATCTACAGCATTTTTTTTCTCTCTTATTTGCTAAACTTTTGATAACCAGTAAAGCTAGACCATGCCTGATGGCAGAGCTTAAAAGGATCATTTCCCGCTACCCCTTTTTCTCCCCCACTCACTTCTTCATCATTTCCTAGCATTTTTCACTCCTGCGCTCCAGGGATGATAATGTCATATTCTCAAAATATGCCTGTTTCATACCTTGTGCATCTCCTTATGCTGCTTCTATGGCCTTAAGCCCCGCTACCCCCAGCCCACTCCAATTACTCTTGACCTGAGTAATTCTTCCCTCTTCTTTCTCTTGCTGTTATTGTTGGGGGCAATCTAAATCCGTTTTGCCCCCAAGGCGCTGGAGGGCTCTCTGTTCTTTCTGCTGATGCAGTAAAGAATTACAGATCAGCAAAGTTTAGGAAAAATAAGATTTATTGAAGTACATTTTAAGAGAGAAACGACTACACCAGAGAGGGCTGTAGCCTTGTAGATGTGAGAGGTCTGTCTTATATCTGGGCCGTAATGGGAGGTTATAAGGGTGGTGCTAGCTGATTGGCGTGTGAGGTCATTTTGATTGACAGTTGGCTGTTATATAACCTACTGTCAACTGCTGATGTCCCTTACCCAGAATTTAGTCTGTTATAATTAGATTCATGAACTTCCAGGCATATGTATGATATTATAATGATGATATAATGAGGCTGAGGTGAAAAGAAGGTCAGAGTACTTACTGCGCAAGCGTTTGTGGCTGGCCTAAACTGGTTGCTATGCTATGGTCATTTATTTCCTTGTCTTCTAGGATGTAGGAATATTGTTAATTGAAAAATGAGGTTTTTTTCTGGGAGGTCCTAGGGACGGCCCTTGGGTTAGGCTGTCATTCTTGTCATTCCTATGGTTACAGAGCTGGGCCTTCACTCCCATTGCTCATGGCTGCCTAACTGCCTGACATCACTACCATTCCAGTTAGGGATGAAGAAGACGACTCTTCTGCGTTCAGTGCTTATCATACAATATTGTAATTGCTTTTTCCTTTTAAATAACTTTAAAAAAAAATTGCAAACATAACGGGTGCTCGTTTTAAATGGTAGAGATGTATGTATAATAAAAAGAACTTCTTTCTCCCTCCACTTCCATTCCCACTTCGAAGGATACCAGTGGGTGCCTTCCATACTTTAGAAAAAACTTTTTCAAGAAGTATTTGAATCCATTTTCCATTGTAAAAGATTCAAATCACAGAAGTTTATAAAGTAACAAGTGAAAGGTCCCCTTTGCTTTCACCCTCAATTTCCCTCCCCACACCATTAGCAGTGTGTTTGTATCCATCCACCCCCTCTTTCTTTCCATTTCATACATATGCACTTGCATATGTTGGCAGATACCCAAAAACAAAAACAAAAATCAAAGTACCGCCATTACCAGATCTTTCCTTTCTTTTCCCCCTGTCTCCCGCTTTTCAGAACATTCTTTGTTATTCAGAGCAGGGTTATGGGCAGAGGCAGGAGGACTGAAGTAAAGAAGAGAAACAACAGATTTTTCTGCATAAGCAAGATCTTGGTGCAATCTTGAGAAGGAGAGAAAAGATCTGGAGGTAATGGGAAAAATAGGTGAGTGAGCAGGAAATTTTGAGGTAAGGGGGAAAGCGGGGAAAGAGGAGTAGTTGCTTTGAGGAGAAGGACTTTGGGGGAGATGTAGATATGAAAAGAGAATTTTTAGCAAGTTTTACGATATTTAATATAATGTATTTATTATCACAAGAGACATTAAGTAAGGATATCACTAGTTTTTAAGGCTTTGGGGAATCTTACTGGTGTTCATAGATGTTTCTATAGGTCCACACTGGAGCCTGGTAAAGTGAGCCTCCCCCTTAAGCACATAAGCCACACAGAAGAAGTTTATAGAATAATAACAAAGGAACAAAGGCAGGATTATTCTGTAAGGAGGGAAGGGGAAAGTGGAATGGGAGCTGAGAATCCCAACAAATGTTCACTAGATTGACCTTGGGGCCCCTCCAGCATAATACGTGACTGCCATTTACTTACCCTAAGCAAAATTTGTCAGCTGACAGACCTGCCCACATATACAGAGCTTTTTAAAAATTCTAAATTTGAAATTTTAAAATCTCAATGAATGACCAAGGAACATCAGTCATCTTCAGAAAGATGCAAATGAATGCAAGAAACTGATAAAAACAATGACCCAGGAGGAAAAAAACAAAGCAACAAGCAAGGGGGAAAAGCAGAGATAAAACAAACAAAACCTCTGGCTAGTAATCTCAGAGATTCAAAAAGATATTGCATACCTAAAACCAGAACAGGTGCCATGGAAAAGAAACATCAGAGACTATGAAAGAAATTTTACTCAAGCCAGAGACTCTCCTAGACTACTTCCTTCTTACCTCTTACCCTAACTGGAGAACATAGGTAAACTATTATCAGAGATCCTCTAACCCAACCCACTCATTTGTCTTATGACGACAGAGAAGCCCAGAGAGGCTATTATGCCCACAATCACTGTTTACAATCAATTAAGCAGAGCGGTTGTCAGGACAGAGCTAAGAATCTCCTAGACTACTTCCTTCTTACCTCTTACCTCTAACAAATCTACCAATTCTGCCTCAGGAATATTCTTCATCAGCTCTTGTCCAAATAACAGTTCTACCCTCCGCAGTGTAGTCCTAATGATCTTTTAAAATCTCTTCCCTACTTCTGTGTTTCTAGATTCCCATGGGATGAAATCCAAACTCCATGGTCAGGTTTACAAAACTCATTACCTCCAGCTCCAGTCTCCCCGCCCTTTAGACTCGTGGCTCCTTCCTCTCCTCCCAAGAAGCCTGGGTTGTCTCCACACTAAACAACTCCTCACTGTTCTCTTACTGAGGCAGGCCCTTTCCAGCCTCCATACCGCTAAGTAGAAAGCTCATTCCCCACTTTCTCCCCGCCAGGCAATCTCTACATTAGGTCCTGAGCAGAATTCTGTACACCCCTCACCCCCACCCCCAGCCCTCATTAGCACTCTCCTGATGCCTCTGTTATAGCAGGAGCGCATGGTACTGCCCTTGGTCAGACCCCCCGCTCCCCCCCCCCAAACTAGGAACTCCTGCAGTACAGGGGTCTTTCCTTGCTCACTTCAGGGACTCGGTAGGTGCTCCAGAGAGTCCTCAGCAGGCTGCTGTGGCCTGTTCGCCAGCTCTTCATCTCTTTTCAAGTGGAGGCAGGGAGTGGGAGGCAGGGGGACCTTCTCCTTCCCGGCCCCTCCAGGCAAGGCAATGCCTGCTCCCACCAGCTTGCCTGGTCTTCAGGGGAAGCTGAGTCAGCCATCTCTGTCCCTCGAGCAGAGTTTGAGGCTAGAGCTCTGTTCTGAAAACCGCTCTGCTCCTAATTGGTTGTTAGCAGTGATTGTGGCCTCTCTGGGCTTCTCTGTCCTCATAAGAAAAATGAGGGGGTTGGGTTAGAGGATCTCTGAGATAATAGGTTACTTATGTTCTCCAGTTAGGGTTACTTATAAACAAACAAACAAACAAAAACAACAAAAACTGAGGAGGAAAAATAAAACTGCCCTCCACTCCCATTCCCCTCACGGCTGAAGTTGGTGGTTTCTGGAATGAATCAGCTGACTCAGACATCTGCAGCTTCAGCACTTTTCCTAACTAACAAAGGGGAGAGGGGTGGAGGGTGGGGCAGCTCAGGGAAAAACAGAACTAGTCTCAACACAATACAAAGAAAATTCAGTATAAAGTTCTTTACTAGTATTTATTTCTAGTATTTAGAAAGTCCTTTATTGTTCTATAGATGTCAATGAAAGGGTAAAAGATTAGAAAAGTCATTATCACACCGATTTGAAAAATTTCCAAAGGATATCAGTCACCATCTCTTGCCTGTTTCTTACTCACCTTTCCGAATTTTTTTTTTTTTTTTTTTTTTAGGCGAGGCAAGCCTTGGTTGACCTCACAGATTGCAAGGATCTTGTCAGCTTCCAATCCCTTATTTTATTATTATTATTATTATTATTATTATTATTATTATTATTATTATTATTTACAGTAACTGGACTTCCAAGGTGGTCTCCTGAGTTTGACAAGCACTCAGGGTCCCATTGAGCTCCTTGGGGCAGAAAATATGTCTAATTCCTCTCTGTATCCTCATGCAGACTTCAGGGCCACCCACAGACAATGTGCCCAGGGATGCTTTGGCCCGCCCTTCCATTGTCCCATGTGCCCCTCCATCCTTGTCGAAGAAGAAGCCAAAATGGCATCCTTCACCTGGTAGAAAGAGGTCAGCTTGGGAAACTTCAGACACCTGTTGGTGTGTATCTGACTCTGTCACTTATTAGCTGTGTGATCACCTGTATGAGACTCAGTTTTCTGAATTTTGAATGAGTATACAGGAACCATCACGACCAGCCCAGGCAGAAAGGTGAAGGAGAGGGAGGTGTCTGCTCCAGTCCAGAAGGCTGATCTCAAACAGAAAAACCGGGAAAGAACAGAGGCCTCAGGAAGGAGCCCCTGGGCCTCTTGGATGAGAAGGGACCAGGTTGAATTGTGACTCCAGAAGCCCCTGTGTCCACACTCTTATTCTGTCACTTATTAGCCGTGTGATCACCTCTCTGAGACTTAGTTTACTTAATTTTGAATGAGTATCCACAGACCCCCACGACCATCCCAGGCAGAAAAGTGACCAGGGGGAGGTGTCTGCTCTAGTCCAGAAGTTTCATTTCAAATTGAGAAAGCAGAAAGGAGCAGAGGCCTCAGGAAGGAGCCCTGGAGCCTCTTGGATGAGATGGGACTATGTCGTATAGCGGCTCTGGGTCGCCCTGTGTCCACACTCCGGGGAGGCGGATGTGCTTGGAATGGCCTGCCTTCCCTAAAGACCTGGGGACAATGCAGCCTTTTGTTCTAAAAACCACCATATATATATGTGCATATATATTCATATGTATGCACATATATATATGGGAGCTCTGGCATTACACACTCAATTCACATCCATTGTGAGCCAAAAGTGCAGTCTTCTGAGAAATTTCTTGCTTGCGGCAAATGCACAGGCTTACCAGGCCCTGGGACTTTGTAGGGAATGTAAATTTTCTATGGGTAGTTGGGACCTCTTGGATGAGAAGGGACCAGGTTAAATTGTGGCCTTGGAAGCCCCTGTGTCCACACTCTAATTCTGTCACTTATTAGCCATGTGATCATATCTCTGAACCTTAGTTTCCTTAATTTTGAATGAGTATGCACGGACCACCACGACCATCTGAGGCAGAAAGGTGGAGTTGAGGGGGTGTCTGCTCTAGTCTAGAAGTTTTGTTTCAAATTGAGAAAGCAGGAAGGAGCAGAGGCCTCAGGAAGGAGCCCCGGGGCCTCTTGGATGAGCTGGGACTATGTCGAATTGTGGTTCTGGGAACCCCTGTGTCCACCCTCCGGGAAGGCGGATGTGCTTGGAACGGCCTGCCTTACCTAAAGACCTGCGGGCAACAAAGCCTTTTGTCCTAAAAACCACCATATATATATGTGTATATATATATGGGAGCTCTGGCATTACACACTCAATTCACGTGCATTGTGAGCCAAAAGTGCAGACTTCCGAGAAATTTCTCACTTGCGGCAAATACACAGGCTTCCCAGGCCCTGGGCTTTGTAGGGCATGTTTAGTCTTCTGTGGGTAGTTGGGGACAGACGTTTGACAAGCACTCAGGGTCCCATTGAGCTCCTTAGGGCAGAAAATATGTCTAATTCCGCTCTGTATCCTCATGCAGACTTCAGGGACACCCACAGACAATGTGCCCAGGGATGCTTTGGCCCGCCCTTCCATCGTCCCATGTGCCCCTCCATCCATGTGGAGGAAGAAGCCAAAATGGCATCTTTCACCTGGTAGAAAGAGGTCAGTTTGGGAAACTTCAGACACCTGTTGGTGTGTATCTGACTCTGTCACTTATTAGCTGTGTGATCACCTGTATGAGAATCAGCTTTCTTAATTTTGAATGAGTATACAGGAACCATCACTAGCAGCCCAGGCAGAAAGGTGAAGGAGAGGGAGGTGTCTGCTCCAGTCCAGAAGTCTGATATCAAATTGAAAAAGCAGGAAGGAACAGAGCCTCAGGAAGGAGCCCCTGGGCCTCTTGGATGAGAAGGGACCAGGTTGAATTGTGGCTCTGGAAGCCCCTGTGTCCCCACTCACATTCTGTCACTTATTAGCCATGTGATCACATGTCTGAAACTTAGTTTTCTTAATTTTGAATGAGTATCCAGGGTCCCCCACGACCATCCCAGGCAGAAAAGTGACCGGGGGGGGGGAGGTGTCTGCTCTAGTCCAGAAGTTTCATTTCAAATTGAGAAAGAAGGAAGGAGTAGAGGCCTCAGGAAGGAGCCCCGGAGCCCTTTGGATGAGCTGCAACTATGTAAATTGCGGTTCTGGGACCCCCTGTGTCAACCCTCCGGGAAGGTGGATGTCCTTGGAATGGCCTGCCTTCCCTAAAGACCTGGGGGCCACACAGCCTTTTGTTCTAAAAACCACCATATATATATATGTGTATACATATTCATATATATGCACATATATACATGGGAGCTCTGGCATTACACACTCAATTCACATGCATTGTGAGCCAAAAGTGCGGACTTCTGAGAAATTTCTCCCTTGCGGCAAATGCACAGGCTTCCCAGACCCTGGGCTTTGTAGGGAAAGTTCAGTCTTCTGCGGGTATTTGGGGCCTCTTAGATGAGAAGGGACCAGGATGAATTGTGGCCTTGGAAGCCCCTGTGTCTACACTCTAATTCTGTCACTTATTAGCCATGTGATCATATCTCTGAACCTTAGTTTTCTTAATTTTGAATGAGTATGCACGGACCACCACGACCATCCAAGGCAGAAAGGTGGAGTTGAGTACATGTCTGCTCTAGTCCAGAAGTTTCATTTCAAATTGAGAAAGCAGGAAGGAGCAGAGGCCTCAGGAAGGAGCCCCGGGGCCTCTTGGATGAGTGGGAACTATATCGAATTGCGGCTCTGAGACCTCCTGTGTCCACCCTCCGGGAAGGCGGATGTGCTTGGAATGGCCTGCCTTCCCTAAAGACCTGGGGGCAACAAAGCCTTTTATTCTAAAAACCAGCATATATATATATGTGCATAATATTCATATATATGCACATATATATATGGGAGCTCTGGCATTACACACTCAATTCACGTGCATTGTGAGCCAAAAGTGCAGACTTCCGAGAAATTTCTCATGCGGCAAATGCACAGACTTCCCAGGCCCTGGGCTTTGTAGGGCATGTTCAATCTTCTGCGGGTAGTTGGGGACAGATGTTTGACAAGCACTCAGGGTCCCATTGAGATCCTTGGGCAGAAAATATGTCTAATTCCTCTCTGTATCCTCATGCAGACTTCAGGGCCACCCACAGACAGTGCGCCCAGGGATGCCTTGGCCCGCCCTTCAGTTGTCCCATGTACCCCTCCATCCTTGTCGAAGAAGTAGCCAGAATGGCATCCCTCACCTGGTATTTATAACCATGGTAACTGTACCAGGGAAAGTAAAATAATAGTCATTTGAGCAATTAATGATTAAAGCAAATACTGATATCATGGGACCCAGAATGCCACTTGGACAAATTGAAATTGGCCTCTTTCAATCTTTTAGTGCAGTGGTCCCCAATTTTTTTGGCACCAGGGACCAGTCCTTCTATGAGAATCTAATGCCTGATGATCTGAGGTGAAGCTCACCTCCTGCTGTGCAGCCGGCATCAACAGGCCATGGACTGATATCAGTCCGTGGCCCTATTTAAGTTCTGTAAACACAACCTATGGTTATGTCCCCACTTTCTGAATATATAGTCGAAATGAGGTTATAAAGCCACTGGCAGAATCCTCCTATTAGCTCTCTGACACCTTGAATCTAGGTCACCTTGCTACTGACATGATTAGTCAAAAGAAACACTTCATTAAAGACTTGAAAGATGCAATGAACTTTTTATTACATCCCCACTTAAAATGCCTGACTGGTTTATTTTAATCAAATAGTGATTCCATTTACAGTAGTTGTTCGAGATGTGGTTTCTGAAAAGAATATTGAAAAAAGAAATCATAGTTCTAGCATCTTGTATATAGTAAAATCCAAAAAAAAAAGAGTATTATCAAAGCTAGCTGGCCACTTTCCACATTTTGCCTTAGGGCCCTTCATCTCTCTGGATTAGTGACTTATTTACACCACAAAGTATTTCATCAGCTTATCATCCCACAGATCAGTGGTCCCCAACCCCCTGCTTGGAACCAGGCCACATAGCAGGAGGTGAGCGGTCAGCGGGGCCAGCGAGCAAAGCTTCATCTGTACTTGCCGCCACTCCCCAGTGCTAGCATCGCTGCCTCAGCTCCACCTCAGACCACCAGTCCCTAGTGCCAAAAGGGTTGGGACTGCTGCCTTAGATGATCACTCATATCTACTACACTGGGACATCACTCTAAGATAATATGGCAACTTAGAGGTAGCACATACTGTTATTGCGGAAACACTGGTACCAAACTCTGAGCAACAAATCCCACCAAAAGTGAGGAGTCCGCCATTTCAATGAAGTTACTTAGGGTCTGTGTTCTGTGGTATGTGAGGATACACCCTCTACGGGGAAAGGCAAATTCCTTAATTTGAATCACTTACTCAAAGAATGTGACACAATGCTTAAGATTTCTTAAATTTGAAAAAAAAAAGCATAACTCTAATCCACTTATTTTATTGCCGATGAGGTCTACTAAGTTTCAATAGGGGCACAAAAAGAATGTCTATCTGGCTTGTACTCACTCAGAGAATACGTTGATACAGAGAGTATCAGCCATTGATAGGTTCTGATAGGAAACTTACAACAGGTGGTTGGGTGCAAAGTAATGTTCTCTTCAAGTTTTATTCTTCCTTAAGCAAAGATCTCTGGCTTATTTAGTCCTCACTGAGATTAATAATAAGAGCATGGAATAATAATTGACTATGTGACTTAATTCTTCATGATGAACTGTGTGCAATTCACCAAGCCAAAATTAATATGGGCAGCATCATTCCACCTTCATCTGTAAGTGACTTGACCCTGAAGAAATCCTATAGGTATATATATGAGTGCTATTCACATATCTGTATATAAGTATATGCACATACATGTATATAGAGAGAGTCTGTTACTTTATTAGTTTTTCTGTCACACTACCATCTTTACCTCAATTCATAACTGTGAGATGATGAGTTTTCTAAGATTAGATTCTCAGGAGAAAAAATAGCAAGCCTGATTTTATACATGACATTGCATAATTGAAGTGGTGTCACATTACACTCCACTTAATAAAGCCTTGGAAAGAGAGAATTTTTTTTTTGTAAAATATAACAGCATATCTCTGATTGACTTTATCTAAAAGGAGTGTACAGATCTGTGCTGATTTGTGGCCTGTTAATTTGTTCAGCTGGTCAGGGATTTATACGAACAAGATTAGATAATAAGGAAATAGAGTAGATAGTTGAAAAAAATGAACACTAGAAAAAATTATAACAGTAAACTTCTTAAAATAAACTTTAAATAGTGAGACTGTGTCCCATGTAAAAGCTCAAAAAGACACGAAAGCTCTCAAGAATCATCTAAGATATCTTATTTGGTCGAAGTCAGTTGACTTCCTTCCCCAGCTACCACAATAGTCTATGACAGTTGTAAGGAAAAAGAAGGCATAGAGGTGGAAAGTAAGTTGTGTATACAAAAAAAGATATGAACTTTTTCTCACCAAGACTGTCATTAGAGTGCCCTATTTGCCTATAACAGGGACAAATTTTAAGCTCCCAAGTGAATACACTGGTGGCAGGTTGAGTACACTGGGCACATACCATTATAGAAATTGAAGTGGTTTATCTTACTTGAAGAAAATATTGATTTTCCTTCCTTGCCATCCATGCTTTGGCTAGAACTGTAATCTAGAAACTTGTTGAAAGCTTTACTCATCATCATCTTGTCCTATCCAGCATTGCTTTTGACTATGTAACACTTTTTGATGTCAAAGCAAAAATGCTTTTCAAAATACTGAAGATTATAGAACGAATTGATTTATTATCCATCTCCAGAAATGTCTGACCATAAAAAATGGTCTTCTGGCTGATGAAAATCCAGTTTACTTTCCCGATGGGTGGCAGTGCCTGATGAGTGTAGGATGCTGGCCTACAGGATGGTGTCCAGGACATTAGCCAGTATGCTGTATCAATGCCTTTTCGACATTAAAAATGAATCCCTGTTTTAAACAAGGTACTTTTTCATTGTTGCAACTCTGCAGTCTCTCTTTCGGGAATGACAATGAGATACTGGACTATGTTGTTAAAAAAAACTTACATTATAATCATCCCAACATGTCCACCATGTGTGGCAGATTACAAAAATACTCTCAAGACATTCCCATCAGTAGAAGGAGTCATTTATCTCAACTTTGATTTTGAGGAGACCTGTGACTTGCTTTGAGCAATCAGATGCAGAAGCAGTCACATTATGACAGTTAATGCCAGTTCCGATCCCTGTCTCAAAGGCCTTCCGCACTGCCTTTCTCATTATGATCACTATATAAACAAGACAAAAATAGCCTGCTGGACGATAAGAGACACGTGGACGAGGCCTAACTTGTCCCAACCATGCCAACCAAGCCGTCAGCTCCAGACAACCCAGGAATTAGTCCAGCTGAGATTAGCAGCATCCCTACCCGGACTAGAACAGCCCAAATCTCTAATCTAAGAACCATGAGTTACACACACAGCATTTCTATTAGGACACTTGTGTTGTGGATAATAGCCATTCTAACAGGTGTGAAGTGGTATATCATTGTGGTTTTAATTTGCATTTCCCTAATGACTAGTGAGGTTGTACATCTTTTCATATATCAGTTGGCCAATTGTATGTCTTCTTGCAAGAAATGTCTGTTCAGGTCTTCTGTCAGTTTATTAATTAGATTGCTATTTTATTGTTCAGCTGTACGAGTTCGTGAATATTTTGGATATACTATTGACTTCCAATACTATGTCGAATAAAACTGGTAAAAGTGGACATCCTTGTCTTGTTCCTTATCTTAAAGAAAACACTTTTAGATTTTCACTGTTGAGTATGATGTTATCTGTGGGTTGACATATATTGCCTTATGATATTGAGGCATGTTTTTTCTATTTCCAATTTGCTGACAGTTTTTATCATAAATGGATTTTGTCAAACATTTTTTTGCATCTATTGATATGATCATATTATTTTTATTTTTCGTTTTGTTTATGTGGTATTACATGTTAATTGATTTGTGAATACTGAACCAACCTTGTGTCCCAGGAACAAATCCCACTTGATCCTATTGTATGATCTCTTTAATGTATTGCTGAATTCGGTTTTCTAATATTTTGATGAGAATTTTTGCATCTATGTTCAACAGGGATATTGGCTTATAATTTTCTTTTTTTGTCATATCTTTGTCTGGTTTTGGAATCAGGGTAATGGTGGTCTCATAAAATGAGCTTGGGAGCCCTTCCTTCTCTTGAATTTTCTTGAATAGTTTGAGAAGGATGGGTATTAATTATCCTTTGAATGTTTGGTAAAATTCACCTGTGAAGCCATCTGGTCAAGGACTCGTTTGTTGGATTTTGATTACTGATACAATTTCATTAGCTATAAGCAGTCTGTCCAGATTTTCAACTTCTTCTTGATTCAATTTTGGAAGACTGTTTCTAGGAACTTGTCTCTTTCCTCCAGATTGTCTAATTTGTTGGCATATAACTGTCTGTAGTATTTTCTTATAATCCTTAGTATTTTGTGATGTCAGTGTTCACTTCTCTTTCATTCTGATTTTACTTATTTAGATCTTCTCTCTTTTTTTCTTGATAGATTTAGTTAAAGGATTATCAATTTTGTTTATCTTTTCAAAGAACCAGTTCTTGATTTCTTGACCTTTTTATTATTTTTTAAGACTCTATTTCATTTATTTTCCCTCTAATCTTTATTATTTCCTTCCTTCCACTCACTTTGGGCTTTGTTTGTTCTTTTTCTAGTTCCTTTAGGTATAGGGTTAGATTGTTTGAGATTTTTTTTGTTTCTTGAGGTAGGCCTGTATTGCTATGAATTTCCTTCTTAGAACTGCTTTCACTGTGTCTCAAAGATTTTGGGTCATTATGTTTTCATTTTTGTTTGTCTCAAGGTATCTTTTGATTTCTTCCTTAATATTGTTTTTAACCCATTCACTGTCTAGTAGCATGCTATTTAGCCTCCACAAATATATGTTTTTCAGTTTTCTTCCTGTAATTGATTTAAAAAAAAATTTTTTTCCCCTCTTTAATCCCCCGCCCCACTTCCATCTCTGACCTACAGATGTTGCCGTCTCCCCTTAAGAACTGGATCTCTAAAGGCAGGGCGTCTCCTCCCATGTGCTCATGGCATGCACGGGAGAGGGGGCTGGGGTGGGGAGAGGGGGCTGGGGTGGGGAGAGCCTGGTGCACCTGGGGTATGGTCTGTGGCTCCACTTGGGACACGAACCCAGGACCTTGTGCATGTAAAGCAGACGACTAACCACTACACTATGGAGCCACCCCCTGGTTTCTAATTTCATACCACTGTGGTCGAAGATGTTTGATATGACTTCAGTCTTTTAAATTGTATTGAGACTTATTTTGTGACCTAACCTGTGGTCTATCCTGAAATATGTTCCATGCGTGCTTGTAAGGAATGTATTTTCTGATGCTTTGGGGTGAAAAGCTCTAAAAATACCAATTAAGTTTACCTGTTTTAAGGTATCATTGGAGGCCACTATTTCCTTGTTGATTTTCTGTCTGGATGATCTCCACTGATGTCAACGAATGGTTAAAATCCCATGTAATTACTATATTACTGTCAATCTCTCACTTTATGTTCATCAATATTTGCTTTATATATTTAGGTGCTCCTACATTGAGTGTGTAAATTTTTACAAGGATTATACTCTCTTGTTGGATTGATCCCTTTACCATTTTGAAATGTCCTTCTTTGTCTCTGATTATAACCTTTATTTTAAAGTCTATTTCGTCTGGTATAAGTATTGCTATCCCAGCTTTTTTTTTTTTTTTTCATTTCCATTGTACGAAGTAACTTTTCCCACCCCTTTACTTTCAGTCTGTATGTGTCTTTTGATCTGAAGTGGGTCTCTAATAAACAGCATATGAATGGGTCTTCTTTTTTTAATCCATTCAGCGCCCTATGTCTTTTGATTAGAACATTTAATCCATTTACGTTTAAAGTGATTATCAATAGGTATGCAGTTATTGCCATTTTATTATTCATATTTATGGGGTTTTTTTCTCTTCTTTTTCTTAAAGTAGTCCCTTTAACATTTCTTGCAATACTGGTTTGGTGGTGATGAACTCCTTCAGCTTTTTCTTGCCCGGAAAGCTCTTTACCTCTCCTTTGCTTAACAATCACCTTGCTGGGTAGAGTAGGCTTGGTTGTAGGTCCCTGCTTTTCATCACTTTGAATATTTCATGTCAATCTCTTCTGGCCTGCAAAGTTTCTATTAAGGAATCAACCGACAGTCTTATGGAACTAACTGCTTTTCTATTGCTTCTTGCAAGATTCTCTCTATGTCTTTAATCTTCAGCATTTTAATTATGGTGTGTCTTGGTGTAGGCCTCTTTGGGTTCATCTTGTTTAGAACTCTTCATGGTTCCTAGACTTGTATGTCTTTTTCCCTCATCAGGTTAGGGATGTTTTTAGTTATTATTTCTTCGAATGGGTTCTCAATCCATTATTCTCTCTCTTCTTCTGATCAACCTATGATGCGAATGTTGGTACACTTGATGTTGTCACAGAGGTCCCTTGAACTATCCTCATTTTTTAAATTCTTTTTTTTTATCTTTTTGCTGTTCTGATTGGGTGTTTTCTACCACCTTATTTTCCAAACCACTGACTCGATCCTCTGCTTCACCTAATCTGCTATGTTGATTGTATTCTTTATTTCAGTTATTGTATTCTTCATTTTTGAATGGTTCTTTTTTATGGTTTCTATGTCCTTTTTTGTGATTTTTGTTGAAGTTCTTGCTGAGTTCAACTATTCTTCCCTTAAGTTCATCAAGCTTCATTATAACCAGTATTTTAAAATCTGTATCTGGTAGATCACTTGCTTCCATTTCATTTAGTTCTTTTTCTGAAGTTTCTCCTATTTATTTTTGTTTTTTTTTTAATCAAGAATATTTTTGTCCCCTCACCTTAGCTGCCCATCTGTGTTTGTTTCTATGTATTAGGTAGATTGCTATGTCTCCCCATCTTGGCAGGGTGGCCTTATGTAGTGGTTTTCTTGTAGGGCCCACGTGAGCCGGGTGTTCCAGGAAGTTCTCTTGTGTGACTTGAATGCCTCTTCCTGTGGGTGAGGTTCATTCTTAGCTGACTGGCTGTGAGGAATGGCCACAATGACAGCATATAAGCTGCTCTGGGGGGGGGGCTTGCTCCAAGGGATGGGATTCATCACAGCAGGGCTCTGGTGCCTGCCAAAACAACACTTTGAGTGTGCCATTCAAGGAGTTAATCAGGTGGTGTTCTGTTATGGTCTAAAGCCTACCACTGGATGTTGGTTCTGGGGCCTCTTGGGAGGGGCTATGGTGAGGGCCAAGGTGTCAGCTGCTGCTTGTGTCAGGCCTGGGGTCACCTGAAAGGAGCTACAAAGTGATCCACAGGTGATGCCTGCCTGTGCTGGGGCCAGAGGTGCATGGGAGGGATCACATGGCAAACCAAGGCCAGCTGCCACCAGTGCCAGGACTGCAGCCACTCAGCAAAAGGCACAGGGCACATTAAAGTGAGCCACTGCCTAACTGGGGCCTTCAAATATTTCAAAGTTTTTAGGAAGGTCTGAAGCACAGCCCAAGGCCCATTGCGTGTAAGAAACAGCCATTGAAAATGACTTGGATAATGTGCTAATTGGATGGGGTGGGATCTCAGGGAATCACCAGGTAGAGTGAATAGTGTTCATCAGGTTAATGCAGATTCAGATTTAGCACCAGTGATGGGACTGGTCAGGAAGAGGCACAGGACATGACAAGGTCTACTGCTCCCTAACTAGGGCCTGCCTTCAGCGCTTTAAGAGTTCTTAGGAAAGTCTACAGTGCAGACTGAGGACAGCTGCCTGCCATTAAATGTGGCCCATCTGCACCTGCAGGCTGTATTGCGGGAGGTCTCAACACAGAAACGGTGGTGCCCATATGCCTGAAGACCTCTTCCCCTGAAGCCACACAATTCATTTTCTCCTCATATGTACCTTGTGCTTTTTGAGCTGCTGTCCCTTTACTGGAGCTAGCTTAGAATGAGTGTTTATAAGCAAGCGTGTCTGTATGTGGGCCCTTTAAGAGGGTTTCCGGCAGCCCTCTATCTCCCCCAGACAGAATCCTCGCTAATTTACACAGCCAGATTTTGTGAGGCTTCCTCTTCCTGGCACTTGTAATCCAAGCTGGGCAGCCCAGTGTGAAGCTGCAGCCTCTCGATTCTCAGGGGGGACTTCTGCAACCCAGATAACCCTCCTGATTCTCAGCCACCAAACATAAGTGTGGGACCAGCTTGTTTCACATGTCCACCCTTTCTACTTCAATGTGGCTTCTTGTTTATATCCTTAGTATAGGAGTTCCATTCAGCTAATCTTCAGATGGTTCTCCAGGGTGACTATTCTATAATTTAGTTTTAATTTCGTGTGGTCATTCAGGGGAGGAGAACACAGTTTACCCACTCAGCCATCTTGATGGGAAGCCACTTGCATTATATTTCTGTTGAATGGTGCCGGACTAGAGTATCCTGGGGAAGCTCAGATTAGCCGAGAAACTTGCACAGCTAATAAGGAACAGAACTGGAATTTCAACCTAGATTCCCTACACTAAAAATCTTTCTTTTCGGTTAACTGGAAAACATTTTTGGTTTACTCTAGGGCCTCCAACAAAACCTGCTAGGAAG
>NW_011888865.1:7409984-7417441 GCF_000151845.1 Pteropus vampyrus
GCACCAGTGATGGGACTGGTCAGGAAGAGGCACAGGACATGACAAGGTCTACTGCTCCCTAACTAGGGCCTGCCTGCAGCACTTTAAGGAAAGTCTACAGTGCAGACTGAGGACAGCTGCCTGCCATTAAATGTGGCCCATCTGCACCTGCAGGCTGTATTGCAGGAGGTCTCAACACAGAAACGGTGGTGCCCATATGCCTGAAGACCTCTTCCCCTGAAGCCACACAATTCATTTTCTCCCCATATGTACCTTGTGCTTTTTGAGCTGCTGTTCCTTTACTGGAGCTAGCTTAGAATGAGTGTTTCTAAGCAAGCGTGTCTGTATGTGGGCCCTTTAAGAGGATGTCTGGGTTTCCGGCAGCCTTCTATCTCCCCCAGACAGAATCCTCGCTAATTTACACAGCCAGATTTTGTGAGGCTTCCTCTTCCTGGCACTTGTAATCCAGGCTGGGCAGCCCGGTGTGAAGCTGCAGCCTCTCAATTCTCAGGGGGGACTTCTGCAACCCAGATAACCCTCCCGATTCTCAGCCACCAAACATAAGTGTGGGACCAGCTTGTTTCACATGTCCACCCTTCCTACTTCAATGTGGCTTCTTCTTTATATCCTTAGTATAGGAGTTCCATTCAGCTAATTTTCAGATGGTTCTCCAGGGTGGCTATTCTATAATTTAGTTTTAATTTGGTGTGGTCATTCACGGGAGGAGAACACAATTTACCCACTCAGCCATCTTGAAGGGAAGCCGCTTGCATTATATTTCTGTTGAATGGTGCCGGACTAGAGTATCCTGGGGAAGCTCAGATTAGCCGAGAAACTTGCACAGCTAATAAGGAACAGAACTGGAAATTCAACCTAGATTCCCTACGCTAAAAATCTTTCTTTTCGGTTAATTGGAAAACATTTTTGGTTTACTCTAGGGCCTCCAACAAAACCTGCTAGGGAGGGAAGCAGCAAGTTTTCACCCTCTAATGTCATTTCTTATATATAAAACATCTGTTCTCTTTTCATCAGACTAACAATCTCATACCTCTTATGGTATCTCTTCTAAAAATGTTCTTCCTCAAGGAAATCACAGCTAATTTTGAAAAAAATAAGCAAACAAATAAACAAGCATATTCATTACCTATTCATAACACCGAATTTTCCCTTATGTTTGACCTTTGTTTCCCTTAAAAAATTTTACATTCTTGTCAATGTTTGTATTAAACACTGAAAAGTAGTCAAACAGTAAAGTAGAAGACTTAATTACATTAATTTGGCATAATGAACAACTGAAAAATGGCATTTGGTAAATATTGACTAAGGAAAATATGGGAATATAATAAATGAACAAAACACTATTTTATATCTATGCCCTGATTCGATACGTACAGAACTGCATACATCACACATAATGTGATTTGAAGCACAGAATGGAGCTTTTCTAGCTGAAAGATGGTGTTAACTACTCTAATATTTATAGGGCAGTGAGTGACATGGTACCCTATTTTTAATTAAGAAAAATATGACACAATATGGCTTTCACTGATAAAGTCGCTTTTAAGCTTACTGATACTAAGAAAATGGAAATAATTGCACCTTTTCAAAATGACAGTTAGACTTTTCTAAATAGAAATTGTGGAACATAGGATTTGAGATCCTAAATCATCAAGGAACAACTGGAAATTTCAGGCACATTATGGATGTGAAATTTCTGGTGGAGATAAAAATCTGTCAAGGGCAGTGGCCGCTATCATCAGTCACTTCCCTGAAGTTCCTGGTTTTGCAGTGACTTACAAGTGAGCAGGAAGCCCAGTGATAGTAGGAAGTAAAAGAGAGAGAAAAAGTCTGCATTTCCTAAGTGATAGCCCAGGTCAGGTAATATCTATATAAAACTCAATGTCTGTGCAAGACATGAAAGAAGAAGGGGTAAAAAAGAGGATTTTAATTAGAATAAGTGCACTATAGATTTTAACAAGCTTTGAGGAACATTCTGTCACAGAACTAAGTAGAGAAATTTGTCATCATCTTAATTTATGAAATTGTGTTTTCAATTCATAGTTGGAATTCCATTCATCAAAAGTATATTCAAAGTAATGTATAATCTAAAACCCATGTCTTGCTTTTATGCCTTTATGATACATCATTTCAATTTTAATAGAGTATATTAAGAACAATAAAGTAACATTTTTTTATTGTTTTTACATTTCTTCACACAAAAATATCAGCCAAGATAGTTTATGAAGTGCTTTGAACTGACAAGACTTCACTATTTTTTTCTGTTAACTCAGAAATAGAACAAAATTATAAAAAATTACTGATCTGATTATTTATATTTTAAACAAAAACTTAACATATTTTTAAAGCCATGTCTTTTACGAGATATACAGGAGCTCATTTATTTTATATATGTGGTTTTATATTTTGTTTAAACTCCTGTTCTGAGCTTAAGTTTCTTTAATCCTTTCAATCTAACAGTTCTCTGCACAGATTATTTTTATTTTCTACATGTCATTCAGATTCCCTTTCTTTTCAATCTACCCTACTTTCCATTTGCCTTTCTTTTATAAATATTTATAATTCATTTTCTAGCATCAAAAACTGCATTTGGCTAACATTTCACTTTTGTTATATATTATTTATCATTTCATTATACATGTACATAGATAGATATTTTTCTATATTATAATGATATACAAAGCTTCAAAGTTTATTTTCTATTATGAGAAATGCTTAAGAAAAATTAGTTATACTCATTTTAGGTAACATATTCACTTCTCTCCAAATTCATTTCAAATAAAACAATAGGGCCATGTCAGTAGAAATCCATATAGACATAACAAATTGTTATTTTTTCTTTTGTAGTCATAGCTTTAAAATCAATTATATGTGGGCAAAAGGAGCCTAAGGATACCAACTGAGTCAACATGGTTTTATTGATACTGGCCTGACATTACAATTGAAATATACTTTAGCTGTATGTCAATCACATACTAACTGCAAAGCCTTTTATTATTTTTTCTCTAGATTATTACTTTCTGCTCAATTTAAATGGATTGGAAAATTGAACTATTTTGCATTTTCTGCCTCTGAGAGAAAAAGATTGAACTAATCTAAAATTAAGCAACCAGCAGCATATCAACTTTGTCAATCACTATTGACATTATATTCAATTCTATCTGTATGCTAATATCGATTTACTTCTTCACATGTATTTTTCAAATGTTAAGTCAACTAAGAACATGAAGCATTAATATAATTCTAGTGGGCAAATATGGATAATTTTTAGCAATATGGTGTCAGTGATTATATTTTGGAAAAATTTAGATAAAAAGAAAAAATCACTAAAATCATTTCAGAATTTGTCTACACTCATATTGAGTTTTAGAGCTATTTTGGAGTCCAGAGTAGTACCTGTTACAAGCAATAATCTAGTGCTGACCAATAGGTTATTAAAACTACTATCTAAATCATAAACATTTTTATCTTTAAATAAATGTCAGAGTGTTTTATAAAGAAAATGATATTTGCCACTATTGTTTGTATGCTATTTGAAAAAAAAAAAATGGGATAAACATCCCTAAACTTTAATATGTTATTTTTCTTCAGTAGCTAATTTTATTGTGAATGAAGAAAATTCAGTTGTGATTTTTACATGATATCTTTATTTAGATTATTTTGTTTCAATGAACTGGAACTAGTCTATGCATGGTGATAATGCTTTGACTCTTTTTTGTTAACTTAAGTTTAGAAGCTAAAGTTTTATAGCAAAATCTCTAGAGTCTGATTTAAATATATCAATGTTTTTTCTTGCACTTTTTATTCTACTTAAACAATGTTTCGTTTTTTAAAAATCTCTGTGAAACTACTAAAAAGGAAATTGCAGAGGAAAAAGAAAACTTAATAGAAAAGTTCCTCTAATTTCTATTATTTTTTTCACTATTAAAACTTTACAAGAATTTTTTTTTTAAAGGGGAGGCTACACAAAATAGAAAACTGGTGTATCAAGTTAACGTTTTAAAGCTAGAGTAAATCACCTCAGTCAGCAATTCTAAAATAAAATAAACTAAAAATTATGTAATCTTAAATAGAACATAAAAACTTTAAAAAGTTTTAATTTTGTTTTAGAAATTAAAACACATGGAGTTTAAAAAAATTTAAATTTTTGTTATTACTTATATCATTTCTTCTTCACACCCCTCATCAATTCAAAATTAATGTTTTGATCCAAGTTGTCTTATTCAACTACCTTTTACTAAAACATGGGTTTGAGAGGTTAAGAATGTGAAATAATGAATCATCAATATAATAAAAATGCAGAAATGAACAAGGTGATTTTGTCTACATGAAAATATGTTCAAATTAACATGCAAATATTTAGAAATCTAAGACATTTATTCATAATATTACTATCTCTGTTCCCCAAACATATCAAAGGTATAATTTTGTTTGAATTTATAAAAATACTAAATGATAGTTTGAAGTTCTTCCAAATGAAGGGAGACTAATTTACATAGCAAGTAGATTGTTGTCAGCAGCTATTAAAAACAATCAAATAATCAAATATAGACTATGTAATTTTATTTTGAAATTATTAATTATTTAGAAAGATAAGATGAAAATGTAAAATTATTATAATGTGAAACACTCACCAGAAGCTGTCAAAAATACATCATATAAAAAAGATCAGTGAACTTCTTATGTGTATTTTTCTTAATTATAGGTATATCTGAAGTTGCCTCAAGATTATACTACCACAAATGACAACTTAATACATTTTTAAAATAATAAAGTGCTTTTATATGATTATTTTTAATATTATTTTCACAATTAGAAGCATAAATAAAATGTTCACCTATTTAAATATCTAGTACTGAGGAATACAAAGAATGTAAAAGCACAAGGAATACTAACACTATTGAATAAAATCCTGATATTATAATTGTTATATAATACTTCATTTTTGACAAATTTAAACCTTTCTTCTATGACTGAGGGAAAATTACTCAACTTTATATATTTTTTTACTTTTATTGTTTATATTATAAGTTATCGTGTATATAGAAGAGAACATAATATATGAGAGTTTATTGTCTATCTCAAGAGTGAAAGATTCCAAAAAAGAGAAAAAACTAGCTTTAAATAAAAAAAAAAGTCAAATTACTAATAGGCAGACATTTGTACATGTTTTCTCCTGCTATGTGTAAAATATGTTTCCTTCACACAAGCAAAATACTGAGTAACTTCTTAAGGGAGATGGCATAACAGATAAAAGTCATTTTTCTGTTATACTCAATTAATATCCCTGATTTTTTGCTTAAAATGGCAGATTATCAGATCATGCATAAGTAAACTAATAATGCAAGAATATAATCTGGGCAAATATGGAAAGCAGAGGATATTTATGTGTGACCGATTTTTATGTTCCCCTAGTATTGCCAGCATTGTGACTCAATGAAAGGAACAACAAAAATCAATATAATAATACATTAAAGATAGTAATAGTCCTATTGCATTAACGAAAAAGCAGGGGCCAAAACCAAAATAATTTGCTCAAATTTATGCTGTGAGTACTAAAAACAGAACTAAAATCTTAGGATGGTATATGCTAAAATATAATTTTTTCCTCTACTGCATGCTCTCATATGTTATTTATCTTAGAAGAAAATAACATGGAACACAGATATATTTATGTCCCTCTGAGAGTTTACTGTGTCATCAATAAAAATAAATAAAGTGCTAATGAAAATGAATGAGGATTCATTAACAGAAGGGCATAGTTGCATATTACCATTTTCTACTGTAAAAATGAAAATCATTAGTAGTAGCAATCATGCTCATTCTCCTCATCATCATAACTGGAAAACCTCATTTTAATGAAAAGAGCTAACACATGTAATCATCTAATTGAAATACACATGTAAGGGATTGCAAACTCAAATATAATTAAGAAGTAGTTATGTGTTCAAGAAATAGAGGTGAGAAAATAAGAGAAGGAAAATCAATCATGGCTTGAGAGTATCAAAAAAGTTAGCATCACATATGTTTGTTATAAATGATTTTTTTAATTATGAGAGTAACAAACTTAAAATTTAGAGTACACTTTGCCTTTGAATAGGAGAAAAGATCAGCGAGATATCACAATGTTCTAATCCCAAATTGCTGAGTTTTCTGCTAATGTAATTTTGCAATGCATACAACATGAGACAGTAGTAAAAATACTGAAATCTATAAGACTATATAACAAATCACACCAAAATTCAGTAACTTGAGACTACAATAATTTGCTTTTGTTCACTCATCTAATGGTCCATTTAGGCTAGGCCGGATTTAGCTGGATATACACATTAGGTCCATACTGTGCCACTAATCTCTCATTCTCTTTTAACCACTGTATGTTCTGCTGATAATAATGGCAGACACATAGAAGGTTAAGAACTCATGTGATGCCTCTTAAGGTCTAAGCTCAGAACAGACAGGACACTGTTACTGCTAATAGAATTCTATTGGCCAAATAAGTCACATGACCAAGCCAACTATCAGAGCGTTGGAGAAATATACTTATCTCTAGTGGAATAAACTGCAATGTGATATGGCTTAAACCTAAGCCATACAGAAAGGAGTGAAGAATTAGGAACAATATTGTAATCTGTCATGAAGATGATAAACTGTCGATAGTTTCTGGAGGTTTAATTGTAGTAATTGTATTGCATAATCCATATATGTTTCTGTCTTATCTCTAGGAAATAATATAATTTTCAAAATGTAAAGAGTAGAAAAATTATCTAGAAGAAAACATTGAAATTTAAAATAGAGGTGGATATGCTTAAAGAATAACTTACATTTAAAAATCAATTTTAGCCTACAGTTTTAGGCAAGTTAAATACCATGGTAATGAAGAACAAATAAAGATTGAGACGTTAAGTTTAAATCATCTAAAATATTAAAAACCCTAAATCTCAATGCTTCTCCCAGAATCATAATCCTTTGCTTCTACTATGTTTTATTGTTCAGCATTTATCACATGGTCTCGACCTAAATGCAAGGGATACAGTAGAGAAGTAAATGCATATTTGCACAATTACCTAATCACAGAGATGCTCTAGGAAATAGTCTTTTAAATATTGATCTTTAAATATTTATTGACTACATGAACAAGAAAATAAATTAAAAATCATGATCAAAACTGACTAAAGCTTAATGAAAAATTAATGTTCAGGTTATGTTGGAAATACTGAGAAAACCACATGTTCTCTTAATCATCATTAGAAGAAAAAAGTCACAGCATTTGCTTGAATTTATTACCAGACTATACTTTGGCTCAATAATTATGACTTGTGAATATTAAAAAAGAAAATCAACTTTGGTAGCAAATTGAATACACTACAAGAATAACTTCCAAATTAATCAGTTTTGAATAAATAATAAATCTACAAACAGTACTCTTAATATTAGATCTGATAAATTAAGGGAATATT
>NW_011888865.1:7417491-7426528 GCF_000151845.1 Pteropus vampyrus
AAATGCAAGGGATACAGTAGAGAAGTAAATGCATATTTGCACAATTACCTAATCACAGAGATGCTCTAGGAAATAGTCTTTTAAATATTGATCTTTAAATATTTATTGACTACATGAACAAGAAAATAAATTAAAAATCATGATCAAAACTGACTAAAGCTTAATGAAAAATTAATGTTCAGGTTATGTTGGAAATACTGAGAAAACCACATGTTCTCTTAATCATCATTAGAAGAAAAAAGTCACAGCATTTGCTTGAATTTATTACCAGACTATACTTTGGCTCAATAATTATGACTTGTGAATATTAAAAAAGAAAATCAACTTTGGTAGCAAATTGAATACACTACAAGAATAACTTCCAAATTAATCAGTTTTGAATAAATAATAAATCTACAAACAGTACTCTTAATATTAGATCTGATAAATTAAGGGAATATTAAAAGCAGTAAATCAGACTTTTTATAAATGTCAAAATTTCTTATCACCGAGGATACTATAGAAAATGCTTTTAAAAAGTACCATGAAATATATTTAGACACACATGTGACAAATTATAACTAATTAATTGTAGTTAGCCAAATAATACAAGACTAACTTACTATTTGAAAATAAATCAATACAATTTCCATATTAATAAATTAAAATATTTTGGCAAAATTCTATACCCTGTCATGAAAATATTCAGTAAGCTAGAAATAGAGAATTTTTAAATCCTATAAAGTTTGCCAATGGAAAAAAAAAAAAAAACAATTCATATCATACTTAATTACTAACATGTTGAAAGACAAAATGTTTTCTCCCTAAGAATGGAAAAAGGGAAATTATGCCTACTCTCATCATTCCTATACAACATAACGTTAGAGTTCCTAGCCAGTGAATTAAACAAGGAAGGAAAAAACCCCACACTACTCAATTGAAAAGGAAGACGCAACACTATTCTTATTCAGTGGTGATATAGTTGTGATTATGGAGAAAATTCTAAAGACTCTATGGAAAGGCTACTAGAATTATGAAATAAATTTAATAAGGCCATGTGATAAAAGACCACTATAAAAAATCATACTAGTTCCATATAATAATATAAATATTTGGAACATAAAAGTTTTTAAATGACATTAATATAGTATTAAAATTTAATTAGGGATAACGTTAACAAAGACATACAAGACCTCTGCACCCAAAAGTGCAACACACTGCTGGGAGATGTTAATGAAGACCTCATTTATTATAGATGTATACCACGTTTATGGACTATAAACAAAAGGATCTACAGATTCAGAGAAATACCAAACGAAAAGCAAGCAGGGCTTTTCCGAGGAAACTGGCAAGTTGTTTCTATAATTTCTATCAAAAGGGAAAAGATATTGAATAGCTAACACAAAATTTAAAGGTTAATAAATTTGGAGAATTTACACCAGCTTACTGTGATACTTACATATTATAGTAATCAAACAATTGGTATTTTTGTATAAAAGGACAGTAAGAACAAGAGTGTAAACAGATCCTGACAGTAAAGACACATGTCCAATTGACTTTCTACAAATATCCCAAAGAATTTCAACGGAGAACAGAAGAGCGTTTTTAACAAATTGTTCTAGGGGGAAAAAAAAAGTACTCTAATGGAAAGTGGGGATTCTCAAACTTTATATTACACCATAGGCAAACATTAACTCAAAATGAATTCTAGAGCTAAATGTACATCTAAAACTATAAAACGTTGAATAAAAAATAAAAAAATCAATGAACATTTTCACAATCTTGGTCAAAGATATCCTCTACATGAAACTACAATAAGTAACCATCAAAGAAAAAAAAAATGGTAAGTATAACTTCAAATTTCAAAGCTTCCATCCTTAAAATTTAATATTAAAAAAATTTAAAGGAACGCATCAATTTAGAAAAACTATTTGTAATACCAATATCTGACATTGGACATATATGCAGAATTGATAAAATAGTAAAGAATCCTTACTATTCAATAGAAAATGTCATATCATTGCCCTTCCCAATCCCCCCCCCCTCGCCCCCCCCCTCCCCACACACACAGAGTAATTAAGGTTACTAAGTTAACCAAAGAGAGCCTATCTTGTTGGGTCTGACCTAAGCAGATGAGTCTATAAGTGGAACTGGTCTCTCTTGAAATTAAAAAGATGCAATGGAGAGAAAATCTATTGCTGGATTGGTAGATCAAAGTAAGCAACATAACAAAGATTTTAGAACAACGTCTAGGAGTTGAAAGTAATCTCTGGCCAACAGCCAGCAAGAAAACAGGGATCTTAATCTTAAAACTACAAGGAACTGAGTAATCTTCCAATGATCTGCATGAGTTTGAAGAAGAACGTGAAAACCAAGTTCCAAATGAGAATATCACTAGCTGACACATTCATTTCAGCTTTATGAGATGCTGACCAGACAATGCAGTTGAGCCCCATAAGGACTTCAGAACTACACAACTATGAGATAATAAATTTGATTGTTTAAGCCACTAAGTCTATGGTAATGTGTTACACAGCAATTGGAAAGCTAATACCTGTATATAATTAACTCTTGCATAAAGCATGATTAGAGAGCATAATGAGTATTCGTGTTTCTTTTGAGTGCTCTATATCTTTTTTCTTCAACCTCCTAGATGACTGGATCACATTTGTACACTAACCAATGAGCAGCTCAACTGCAAACATGAATATGCTAAACCATTGTGTATGACCAATATATATTTATGCAAAGGATTTGAAGTTGTGACTTTTAGTATACTGGACTTACTAGTAACAGATATAATTCAAAAAATATAGAGAAAATGTACTTATAGATTCATTATTATAATTGACAGTTGCCATACTATAAAGAAAAGTAGAAAGCATATTTGACAATGTTCAATAAAAGCTGAAGTTTAAGAAGTCAGTCTAGTGAGAGATGAATAAAAGAAAAAATATGTAGAGAAACAGAGAAATTTTGATCACCTGGACCCCGATTAAGGAACAGAGAGGATTTTCACAGCCTTGGTGGTCTTGCTCCACTTCCTACAAAGTTTTGTTTTATAGGGGTCTTTTTTTTTAATTATTTTCCGACTATAAGCATATTGTATCCTTTAAATAATTCCTCATTTTTAAAAGACCCTGAGTAGAACTCTGTTCCATGCAACTCAACTAAAGACATTAAAGTATAGCAGAAATAGGGCCACAGAAAATAACCTATTAGAGAAAACACAGAATTGCATATTATGTTGTTTTTTTCTAGAAGGTGGTGATTCCTTCCACTTTGAGATGGTAGTGACAAAATTACTAGTGTGGTAAAATAAGAATTGTGGTATTCCTCCAAAACAATACCAAATGTGAATAAATTTAGTAAACATATAGAAAGATAATAGATCTTTTCTAATAAACTTAAGTATATCAAGAGAGGAGTAAACTTGATCCCAAGTTATACTACTGGAAATATAAAAAAACTACAGAAGCATGATCTGACTTTGTTGCAGAAAGGACATTTTGCCTATGGTAGTCTGAGATTAGAGAAACTAAAAATCAAAATTGGCATACTGTAGCATAAAATTAATTACCACTACGTTTTCATCCTCATCATCAAAATTATACTCTGGTTGACAGTTTGGGATCGGGACAATTCACAGAAATGTCTCAGGGTAACAATAGTCCCTAATCCCCTTAAAACCTCCACTCGTCACTGTTCATCTCACATCACAGCCATTCTATTCTCCTCTGCTTCTTATTTATTTATAACTAAATAAATATCTGAGCTATCCCTCAATTGGGAATTGAATGTGAAAATTATGATATATCAATTAACTTTTGGCAGAGAATGCTTCAACATAATAGTCCCCCTAAATGGTCCTGAGATTTCCATGACTCAGAAAAGGATGAGAACCCTGTGGCTGGTGAGTTCTGAGTGGCTGCTTCACAAAAGAAAGCTTTTGGCTTGGCTCTACAAACTTGCATGTTCTGAGGCCTCCGAGAAAACAAGAGGTGTTTTAAGAGTTCTTGTTATATTCTGGATATAATGTTGGAGCTGAATTAGGAAGGAGCTTCCATTTGGAAAAGCCCGAAACAATTTATATAACATAAACGCTATGGCTATATAATAACTTGGTAATGTCTAGCAAGAATATTTAGCACAGTTTTAGTGTGTGTTATATATACATGCATGGAGTGAATATACAGAAAATAGGTACAAAACCTCTCTGTACACAGACCTTTTTTGTCTTAACAACCACATTCTATAAAATTTTGCTTTTTGAAGAGTCTATGTGCAAAATAAAGCTAAATAAACTGGCTAGGAGCAGGATTAAACTCTGAACTAAATATACAGGCAGAATTAGCAATGACATAATCACATAGCCTGAAATATTGGATAAAACATAAGCATTAATTTCTAACGATTTTCCAACTTTCAGTTTTATGAGAAATTGTCAAGTTGTGATTGCTGTAATAATCATTGGACCTTCTTTCATCAGCTCTGCTAATTGATTCTATGTTCCTGGCTGGCACTAAGAGAATACAGAATGTGGCCTCTTTGGACCTCTTATTCTTAGAGCACCTGCAGAAGAGACTATGTCCATCAATACCCACATTCCTTCCTGGGATGCAGATGGACCACACTCTGTAGACTTCCTCATTGTGAGTGTTTGCTCACTGAGCTCTGGCCAACAGAATGGATACCAAAGAGATAAGTGCATCTTCCAGGTCTGTCCCATACAAATCTTTCCCATAGTACCCGCACCCTCTTTTCTAGGGAGAGAAAAAAAGAGAAATCCCAGGTTCTAGAGAACATCGGATGCACAAGACTGAAGGAGGATTGCTCCCAGAATTAATGATTGGAAAGCTGCCTGCAGAATACTTCTTGAATTGTTATGACAGGAGAATATTTCTATTGTGTTACTCACTGTTATTTTGGTGTTTTGCATGTTACGAGTATTCTGTCCTAATACAAGACTGTATTATTAAGAAGAGGTATTGGTATCAAATATACATTAAATATATTTCCTTGGATTAGTGATAAAGTGACAGGCATCAAAGCAACAGAGACCAAAGGTGGGAAGAATACAGAGCTGTGATTTACTATGAAAATATATCTGCTAAACTGCTGCCTGCAATTACTTGAAGGGAGGTTCATGTACAGCTGTGTCTGATGTGCTAGGTAAAGTGGCAAGAAAGAGTCAGGCTGACAGTATGTTGGGCCCTAGTAGCTGCTTACAGTAGGATGTCCTATGAAGGGGATGAGCAAAGGAAAATAAAGTGGCTTTCAAGCAGAAATTCTAGGAATACAGAAAGTCCAGAAACATGAGCCTGTGAAGGATTAAATCAACTTCTAACATTCAAATGAAATGTGATTGAAAAAGCCCCAAAAGAACTCATCTTTGAAACAAAATTCAAATTAAGGGTATGTCTACCCTGCCTAATCCTGACGCCATGGAGGTGGCCACAGTTACATCTGGAGAGAGGAGTGGGGTGTGCAAACATTAAATATATCAGGATGATCAATTATATTTAGAAATAAATTTATCGTGATTACTGGAACATGAAAATGACTGAGTGCGAATACAGAAAGAGCCCACAAAACCACTATCTTTAAATTTAAACAAAAAAAGCCTTTGCATATTGAAGACTTAAAAGTTTCTTTGTGTCGTCACTTGTATCCCAACAAGAGGCCCATTTTATGTTTATAATTTTGAGAAACATATTTTATGAAGAAAAATGGAAATGTTGCAACTGATGAGAGAAAACTGCATTTGGTGTATCAAGAGTAATAACAGAAAAATATAATCTTTCTTTATGCACACGCCTTGCAACATATATAAGAGCACATGCTTGCAGGTGAACACACAAATGCACATATACAATATGCATTGTTGCATTGTCAAGGCATATATATTATATACACATGTGCACATAAGTGTATGTATATATATTATAATACATGTATATAATACATTTATATGTATGTATAAACTATATGTGTCTATATATAGTATGTAAATAACTTATAAAAAGGATATGCCTGTTGCTGTGATCTGAAATTAGTGTCTCCTCCCAAAATTCACAGGTTGTAACCGAATGTGATGACATTAGAAGGTAGGGTCTTTGGGAGATGAGTAGGTCATGAGGGTGGAGCCTTCCCAGATAGGATTAGAAAAGTGATCTCACAGAATTCCTTAGTTCCTTCAACTGCGTGAGGACACACTGAAAATGATGCCTGCTATGAACCAGGAAAACTGCCTCACTCAACCATGCGGGCATACCAATCCTGGACTTCCCAGCCTCCAGAACTGTAAGAAATAAATTTCTCTTGTCTATAAGCTACCTAGTCCATGGTATTTTGTTAGAGCAGCTCCAACAGATTAAGACACCTGTATTGAAGAAGTACAAGCTATTCTAATACACACACACACACACACACAATTTCTGCATGCCCTATGAAACTACTGGCTCTAGTAGTCAGAAACGTTGTCCTCATACCACCACAGCCTCCCTTCTAAATGTTAATCATACACCATAGCAGCTTTAAAAACAGCTAAGAGGTAGGAGAAGTTAGGTTCTACGTATCTGATACCATCGAATAGGTATAATGATAGTTTCAGAAGACGAGTTCACCTTGGCGTGTTGGTTATGAGGCTGGCATAATTTTGTAAACTCTGCTCCCATAAAGCATCTACCCATTACATATAACTTTAAAAATTAATCAAAGCAAGATGCTGACAAAGCTCATTTCACTATGTTCCACCAAAATGACATGAGATGAAAGTCTGCGGGCCCTGGAAACTGTACTGAAGCTGAAGAATTCCATCTCCAATTCAATTCACAGACTGAGAAATAAAATCTCAAAGCACCAAAAAAAGGCAGCTTCCTCGCTGCTTGCAAGTAATTAAACACTGGACTTGGTTAAATCTCTCTTCACTCAGAGATAGTGAAATGAAACAAAGAAGAAACGTGCTGTTATGGAACAAGTCTGCATCATAAGAGGCTATCCAGAGAAAGCTCACAACTTTAAAAATTTGCTCTACTAAACAGAATAAAATTTCAGGGAGTATTTATATGATTACTAGTAATAATGTTAGACTGTGCAGACTTTCCCCGCTAGGATCAGGATGTCACATGTATTAAAACATGCTGCAATTGACTGAAACGAAAATAAAGTTATATGAATTTGGAAAAAATTATCTATAGATATCCAAATTAATGTAATACAATTAATATTTGAAGCAATTAATGACAAATGTCACATTGCAAAAATTGTAATCACTGCAAAGGAGGACAAATTTCTCCCAGAAGTAAAGGACATGTAAATAGCAGTTTAAAAATTAAAGAAAATATAGAAATAGATGACAGTGGCAAGATATAATATGTGGATAACATTTCCTTTTAAAAATAAATCAATAACAAATATTATATAAACTACTGAGAAAATAATACAGAACTGTGATGCTGAGCGTTGTTGTGGCATCCAGCATTTAGAATGCATTTGAATTTTCAAGGAAGCTTTTAAAATTAGATATAGTTTTCTTGAGATCTGAATATGGGTTCTAGATGGAGTATATTCTGATTCACAATTTTTACATGTAATGCATCTTAACTACATTAATTCAATTAAAAAATGTTTTCATATTATTCTAAGAGAAGAAAATGTTCCTAGAATTCATGCTTCTATCCCTCTCCCTGAAGTCCCCTGTGGCTGAAGCAGCCACCTTTCATGAAAGGAAAATGCTGTCTTAAGATCAAATACTCTGGGTATATATTTATCCTGTTTAATAGATAAATAGTACTAATAAGGTTCAAAGATTACGAATACGTGAATTCTACTAAGAGTTTAACACTGGGTCTTTCTTATAATAGATGACAGTGCATGGATAACATAACATAAAATCTTCAAATTATTTTTTCAAATTATATTTTGGTGGAATCACTAGAGGACCACTGAGATTCTTCAGGGCTGTGTGATAGGAAAACTGAGGTTTGAGCAAATACAACAGAACTGGTTTTCAACCCTTCAACCAACCTTCAAATAGTCACAGATAGAAATATACACTATAACTAATATCCATAAACTTCTCCGTTAATTATAGTAAGAAAGAAATGCTTTTTAATAATTGCATTTCACTTACTTTCTATAGAGCAGGAGATTTTAGGCTTTGTACATTTATTTGCTCATTAATTTCTTTGGCTTTGTATATTTATTTGGACATGCATGGAAATAAGTCTTTTGGAAAATTATTTCTCTTGGAAATAATTTTGAGCATCTACTTTAAAAGTGTTGTCAGAACAAATACATCAAGTCACACAGCAGGTGGTTTATCTCTGTGAAAGCCTGAGCATTACAACAGAGAAGGCTGTAGACTAGTAATTAGGTATTGATTGATTTATCCAACACATTCTACACAATTTTAAACAAATGCAGCACTGTTTCTGATTCTTTTCCTCTAAACCTTGAAATTGATCAGTGCATTCATTGCAAAGATTACAAAATATAAAGTACAGTTTTCACAACTGATTCGCTGATCTCACTTGAACTCAATCAATTAACTTCACAAAATGATTCCATTCTTAGAAATGTTGCAAGATCAACAGAAGCCCATTTATACCTCCAGTAAGGACTTCTACTTTATCATTATCAGAAATACGTATATTTTTCAACATTACCAAAGACTTATACATATGAACTTTTATTTTAAAAACATAGGGCATATGATATCCTGCAGAAGTAAACAGAGAAGTCCGGAGTCATAAAACAAATGATCAAGAGTCACACCATTAATCAGGGCACCAAGGTGAGAATATAAATGAGAAAATAAAATGTTGGAGAACAAATAAGTGCATACCTAAACAGAACAAAAACATAAATACGACAGTTAAAAACATTAAACCCAAGATTTAAATAGATTTGCAAGATCATAATACCATTTAGTGATGTAGAATTTAAATTCTTATTTTGCTCAAGAATGATTACAGTCTTGTAGGATCAGGACTGAAGACTTAGGAAAGAATATGATTTTTCCCCAAATAATTAGTTTTCAGATGGTAGAGAAATG
>NW_011888865.1:7426578-7430294 GCF_000151845.1 Pteropus vampyrus
TTAATTATAGTAAGAAAGAAATGCTTTTTAATAATTGCATTTCACTTACTTTCTATAGAGCAGGAGATTTTAGGCTTTGTACATTTATTTGCTCATTAATTTCTTTGGCTTTGTATATTTATTTGGACATGCATGGAAATAAGTCTTTTGGAAAATTATTTCTCTTGGAAATAATTTTGAGCATCTACTTTAAAAGTGTTGTCAGAACAAATACATCAAGTCACACAGCAGGTGGTTTATCTCTGTGAAAGCCTGAGCATTACAACAGAGAAGGCTGTAGACTAGTAATTAGGTATTGATTGATTTATCCAACACATTCTACACAATTTTAAACAAATGCAGCACTGTTTCTGATTCTTTTCCTCTAAACCTTGAAATTGATCAGTGCATTCATTGCAAAGATTACAAAATATAAAGTACAGTTTTCACAACTGATTCGCTGATCTCACTTGAACTCAATCGATTAACTTCACAAAATGATTCCATTCTTAGAAATGTTGCAAGATCAACAGAAGCCCATTTATACCTCCAGTAAGGACTTCTACTTTATCATTATCAGAAATACGTATATTTTTCAACATTACCAAAGACTTATACATATGAACTTTTATTTTAAAAACATAGGGCATATGATATCCTGCAGAAGTAAACAGAGAAGTCCGGAGTCATAAAACAAATGATCAAGAGTCACACCATTAATCAGGGCACCAAGGTGAGAATATAAATGAGAAAATAAAATGTTGGAGAACAAATAAGTGCATACCTAAACAGAACAAAAACATAAATACGACAGTTAAAAACATTAAACCCAAGATTTAAATAGATTTGCAAGATCATAATACCATTTAGTGATGTAGAATTTAAATTCTTATTTTGCTCAAGAATGATTACAGTCTTGTAGGATCAGGACTGAAGACTTAGGAAAGAATATGATTTTTCCCCAAATAATTAGTTTTCAGATGGTAGAGAAATGGAAACAGATGAAAGAATTAAAGAATAGAATACAAAAATTTAAGAATTTATGATTTACGCTACAGTACTTTCTATACTAATACATTAAAAAGCCACATAAATTTATTTTTTGCTTTACTAATAAAAGTTTTACATATTATAAAAATAACCCAGAGAATTTAATTTAGATGTGGGTATAAAAGAAACAATAAAAGTAGATCTAATAAATTTTAAAAATGAAATAAAACTATAGTAAACCTTACATGTTGTTTTTATTTCTATGTTTAATATCAAAAATTATACAGATTACATGTATTTTTTGAATACTGTATCTGAACAAAAGAAGTTACTTGCCTTGCCCAAGTCACCTAGGAAGTGTGACGAAGTTCAAAATTGAACGCAGGCACAAGTACTTTAGATTTAAACTCTCTACCATTATGCTTAATGATACCTCTATTGCTAAGGAGGAAATCGTAATCTAATAAGTAAAAAATGCTTAGAATTTTGCCCATATTTATTTATTATGGAAGTTCTCTGCTTGTCCTTATACGTTTTCCTCTGTGGTTCCAAAGAGGAGAGCCAAAACAATGAAAACATGTATTTTGCATATGTATATGCATTTGTTTTTTCCCCCCCAAAATTGTAATGTATGACAAAAACAATCTTGGTTTCCATTGGAGATGGGTGTGTGTGTTTAGAGATATGTGGCATGTGAGAAGTTCAATTTGCCTGTTTTGTACTTACAAAAGGTTATCAATCGGAAATATTTTGCAGTGATCTTATTTCCTTATCTATATGTTTTACGCATCAGTTTTATATCATTCTTCCAATTAAAACATATATTTTATTTTAGAGCAAAGGACAGAAATAAACTGTAAAAATGTACCTAATGTGGTACAGACTTAGAAAATTACTTCTGTTCACTGGCTTCCTCCAAGGTATGACAATACGCTACTGTTTACTTGTGTTTTCAGAACTTGTATAACCCAATGAAAGTAAGATATAAATATGTAGAAGACTGCCAAGGAAGTCATACATTTTAATGTAAGGGAAGCATATTGGGAAAATACATTTTTTAAAAGTTCTAGGTATAACAAGCATATTTGGGGCTATATAAAAACATATAATGGAAAAATGTACAGCTTCACGCTTCTCTTTTTAATACCCCCTTTGCCATGGCAGATAGAATGAACAAATAGCTTCCTCTATGTGCTGTCACAATGACTACTCACTGCTTCGTTTTTATACAGAAGAGAGATGATTCTTTCACACCACATGACTGCACAAAACAAACTAGATTAAAAAAATTACACACACACAGACATACACACATACAGTACTATTAAGGAAAAATTTGAGAAAATTTGAGTGCTATTTCACCCCGGCCAGCTACAATTTGTATGAGGGTGAGTTGAGAAGAAATAGAAAAAAAAATAGATGTCTGTCATGGATATCTATTTAAAGGAAGAACGCGCATATGATAAAACATTCTACACGCTGATTTATGTAGCCTACCATGCTACGTAAATGGAGAAAAACTGGGATAGGAAAAATGGTCATTTGTAAAGGAAGATTTTAAAATTATATGACCAAAGAAATGTTTTGTCAGATAAAATCTATAAATACAAATAGTTGACAATGCTACAGTGACTAAATTACTTATTAAAGTACTCAGTCAACCAACAAATGCATCAAATGCCTACTGTGAATCAGGCACTTTTCTAGGTGCTTCAGGTGCATCAGTAAAGAAAACAAATTAAAAATACAGAATTATGTAGAGTGCATGCCCAAGGAGAGGTAATAATTAGTATAAAATCTTAAATAAGCCTTTTTTTACTTCATAAGTATAAAGCAGATCTTATCAAGGATTTTGAAATTGTTAACAGAAATATATGCAGCAGTGCCTTTTGAACTCTTGTGTCTGATATTATAGGGTATTGCAAGTATGGAAATGATTTTTTTATTTACTTAATTTCTACACATATTTGTTAACTTAAATTTGTTGGCATAGTACTGTTGAAAATAAGTGATTTTTACTTGTCATCCACTATTTTTTTTTATCAGTAACACATAAAAGAAAAAAACAAGAGTATTTATAACAAAAGAAAAAGGCATAATGGTACCATGAGAATGGTATACAGATGTATTAATATTCTTATTTATATTGCTATCATAAGGAGAAAATATTTGTGACTTTTTATAAAATGACATACTTTGAATGGATGATTTGATCCTTTTTAAAATAAATTACAAAGTCCTAAATTTCTTCACTATTGAGCCCTTGATTATTTACTAGCATCATTTCACCTCCTTTTCACCTTTGCTGGCTCTGCTGTTATTTATCTTCTTTGAGTTCTTTGAGCAAGCATCTCTCCTTTCTACCCGAAGTGTAAATGCCTGGAACATTCCACACCTGCTTTTTACCCATTTAATTTCTAACCTTCCTTTAAAAGTCATACATTCTGAAGCCAAAATTACCAGGTCATACATTCTGAAGCCAAAATCACCAAGAATGTATGTTAGAACACAAGTTCCTGGATCTCACCACCTCGAGTGTCTGATTTAATAAGCCGGGGTGGAGCTTGTGCTTCTCAGGGAACCACACTTTGAAAATCACTCCTTCAGGCTTCAACTTAAATGTGACTTCCTCACAGAGGTTTTTCCCTGGTGATTCTATTATATAATTCATATGTTTTTTGTTTCCCCTTCCATATCATATTAATCAGTTCTTTTTTATTCTTATTCAAAATATGTCAGTTCTGTTT
>NW_011888865.1:7431209-7435038 GCF_000151845.1 Pteropus vampyrus
TAGCATCATTTCACCTCCTTTTCACCTTTGCTGGCTCTGCCGTTATTTATCTTCTTTGAGTTCTTTGAGCAAACATCTCTCCTTTCTACCCGAAGTGTAAATGCCTGGAACATTCCACACCTGCTTTTTGCCCATTTAATTTCTAACCTTCCTTTAAAAGTCATACATTCTGAAGCCAAAATCACCAGGTCATACATTCTGAAGCCAAAATCACCAAGAATGTATGTTAGAACACAAGTTCCTGGATCTCACCACCTAGAGTGTCTGATTTAATAAGCCTGGGGTGGAGCTTGTGCTTCTCAGGGAACCACACTTTGAAAATTACTCCTTCAGGCTTCAACTTAAATGTGACTTCCTCACAGAGGTTTTTCCCTGGCAATTCTATTATATAATTCATATGTTTTTTGTTTCCCCTTCCATATCATATTAATCAGTTCTTTTTTATTCTTATTCAAAATATGTCAGTTCTGTTTGCAATCTGAGAAAGTAATGATTCTATTACTTTGTTCTGTAAATTCATATCAATTATCATCAACATAAGAATACACTGGGTACTCAGTTATTAAATGGAGTTAATCTATGTTGGATAGTTATTGGTATGAAATTCAAAGTAGAATGTAAACTGTGACATTTCAAAATTATTAATTTCTTCATATAATCAATGTATAATTTAAAATTGCTGACCAAAAAGGTAAGCAGTAAACATAAACAGCCACTTAATCGTTTTGTGGATTATACTCCCTGTTTAAATAACATTTGCCAAAGATCTTCATCCTGAGGTAAAGCATACAAGTATGTAAAGATGAACATGTTTGTTAAATTTAAATTTAGCACTGTAGTTAAATTAAATCATTAAAGTAAGTAAAAAATGCATAAATTGAAGTCGTATTTAAGGATATCTTTGCATTTTTCCAAAGCGTTAAGCTCTACAATTATTAAAAGTTTAGCTTTTATATGCATGTAATTTTGCCCATTAGCCCTGTTTTGATTTTCTTACTATAGTATTTATTTTAAATTTCAAATAACATCCACGTTAGTGGTATAACAGAAAAGAAAAAAAAAGCCATGAGGTTATAATTAATTAAAATGGGGGGAGAGCATAGATTAAAAGAGCTTACTATTACTATATGTGTTTCTTTTACTACAGTTTATCCTACACAATACTGTGAGATTAATTTCCAAAAGTTCTCTGAATGAGCTGTTTCCTCAATGAAAATTCTTTGACCAAAATAAACCGAACACTTAAACAGGAATTTATAGAGCATAATAATTTACCTCCAACCTATTTTTAAAACATTTTCTCTTGTATACGCCATTTATGCATTCTAGAAACCAGTAAAAATCTGTGATGCTTTGCCATTTCCTAGAAATGTCACTTCTCATTTACATTTTATATCTTTACTTAGGATCCAACTCTCTATCTAGATTATTCTCCATATGCTATTGCATCTGGTAATAACCTCAAATAAACGTCACTTTAGTCCCTTGATCATATCTCTTGATCCCCAAAAGTAACAATATTTTCAGGGCTTTAGAAATCTTCTAACTAGTATTTTCATTACTTATATTTATGTCTAGTGACCCCTTTAGATTAAAACTTCTATGAAGGTGTCTTAAAATTTTTCCTCTTATCTCTCATGTTACTTTTGAAAGCATATGATCTTAATCAATTTTATAGAAGCAATAGGATGCTTGATAAAAGTCCATAGAAATAGTAAGTTCTAGATAAGGCTATCTAGAATGCAGGAAGCCCTGGAGAATCTACTCAGCTAACATTTTCTTATAAAAGTGTTTTGTTCAAGGTCATGTATTATAAGTATACCTAAAAGGAAATAAGCCTGGACGTTTAAATAAAAAAGTTATGAGAAAAACAAAGTTTAGTTAAATCATGTTCTAGGGAAACAATACTTCTATCATGTTTTTATTTAAAGAGGATTTTTAAAAAGTAACATCAAGTACATATATGTATTGTGTCACTTCTGATTTTTAAAATTTAAGTTCACAGATGAGATTTTATTCTCTTAGGATGTTAAATTACTGAGAAAAAATGACTCTATCCTTCTGAGATAAACATAAAATACGCTGAATCTTACATCTGACATGTTTACCTTTATAAATAAGTGTGTCTTGGTGCAACATCATTTGTGGAATAACTAATTTTATGAAAAATGATTTATTTGCCAAAGCTTATAAGATACCATCAGTAAGAATGTAAACATTGTGATGATATTCCATGGGAGAACTAGAGATGTAAAAATATTCTACGATTATAATCATATTCATTATTTGACATAATGCTATTTAGACAACTGGCATGAAGATTTGGGGAATTTTGTTCTGTTTCTAATTTTAATCTTTTCATGGTAGTTTAAATAATATAGGGTTTGTCAAATTTTGTGGTTTGTTTGTAACAATATTTATATCACTTTCAAGCATGGAGTCGAAGTGCTATTACTTTATTACTTTTAAAAAGTGTATATTTAACAGATGTTCCCAGAGCATCAACTTTAATATGCTTATAGATGAATATAAAAAAATTGGAAAAGGATTATTTTTCATGACTATTTGGTGGTCAGAATGTATTTTTATAAAGTAAATTTGATATTTCTTTTCCCAAAGATAAATGACATTTTAAATATTGACAATAAAAAATATTTTTTCAATGAAATATTTCTTTTTCAAACATACACTTTCTTTTAAACACTTAATTAGTTTACATCACTAAAATAAAATCTTCCTGTGTGTCTACCTAGGAAAGGTTGCATTTATCTCTCAGGTTAGATAAGAATTACTCTGTATGAAAAAGTTAAGGATTTGGAAAAAATTAAGGATTTCTTTTCCTTTCTGTAATCCTTCACTACAGAACTTTTTGATTCAAAGATGACATTTTCTGGAAATCCCAGAGGAGTATTAAGTTGCTGTGGACTAAACTGAATTATCAGTGATCATTTTAGCTGTTGATGACCTATAGATGACATTTGTATCTAATTAATTAGATGTCTTCTTTTGAAAGAAATAGTGCATTGTGCATAATTAGAAAAGACATCAGGGTTGGAGTCTTTGGCTCATTAATCTAATGAAGCTAGCCTATGGCATTTATATTACTCAGTAGTGATTATTTTATTTGCAATTAACGATGCTGTGTATGAAATGTTAATTCTTGATAAAGAACAAAGAAATTAAGCATAGCATAATATTTCAAAGGAAATTTCAAATTCAGTTGTTTGGCATATGCCTTTGTCAATTATTTCTGTGGCTGTGGCAAGAAAAACTTGGGATATTGTTTTTGATTCACTCACCAGCCAACTACTCATAATATTGTGTCCCTGTCAAATAGGTGAATATATACCACCTCCTCAATAATGATGTTGGTCCCAAGGTATAGGCACGTGACATGATCTAGGCACATTTGTGTCCTTTCCTAGGAATTTTCAAATTGTTTTGAGGATGAAGTAGCTCTTTTTCCTCTTTGATCTTAGAACTAAATGAATATAAGCCTGCAGAAACAGCCAGCCATGAATCCAGCTGACCTGATATCGTGAAACCATCAAAGAAAATCAGAGATGAGAGGATAAAGTTCCTGATTTATTAAAAACCTCGAGCTAGCTATTTCAAAGTCTGACATCATGTTTTATTTTTTTAATTAAGAAATATAATTTCCTTCTGTTGTTTTGACTTCTTAGTAGATTTACATTCATTGAAATTGAAATAGGCCTAATTACACAAGATACATTTGATTATCATACAAATTCTGAACTAATGCAGAAGATGAAAAGAAAGTAGTATTGTATTGTAAATTAATCTTAAATAATTTTATTGTATATAAAGT
>NW_011888865.1:7436033-7440255 GCF_000151845.1 Pteropus vampyrus
TATAATATTTGAAGATTTTTAAATAATCAACGAGTACAATTATTTATTAATGCCAAATATATAAAAATATGGATTGTCATAGCATTGAGGGCTTTCAAATGAGTATCCTCAACAGAATTCAGAGAAGCGAGCTTAAATTTCATTCGGGCCTTTAATATACCAAAGTATTCTGTAATCCTTGATATGAACTATCTAAGCAAAGATTACATAGGAAAAATTAAACGGATAAGAAAGACTTTGTTCAAGGCAATTGCAATGAGAAGACACCAGAGTACGGCCTGAACTTAACTCCACTGAAACAAAGGACAAGAGAGGTTTTACGCCCTGGGGTGGAAGGGATTGTAGGCCATCTATACTTGCTAAGTGGCCTTACCCAAATATTTCATGACAGGAGGAAATTTTACTACTTGGAGCAAGGAAGTCCTAGAAGTTAGGCTTCTATCCTCCCAGAGAAAATAGCAGATAAAGACGATTATATTTCAAAACGATGGCTCCCAGGTCTTTGAAAAAGGCACTCCAGGGTTGTAAAACTGGCAAGAAGCTTTTAAAAAAGATTTACATATATTTTAAAGGAGCAGATAAAGAATTCACAGGTTTTCTAAAGTCAAAAGTCTAAGAAACAGAAGAATAACCTCTGTGGTCAGGCCATCTGGATTCTGTAAGAGCTGGTATGGGAGGTCAGAGGCCTACCGGCAGCAAGAAGCCTGTCTAAGGTTTAGGTGAGCTGAGAGAAATGTTAAGACTGCCGTGGACATTATCTCTCATAGTTTAAAATTTGTGAATTTGTTAATTTTAATATTCTGGCAAATTCTATTGTGAATAAATAGAAGGCAATCTTAATAAATTCAAAACAATATCAAAAATGTCTGTGATTTTAAATGCTAAAGAGATAAAACTAGATGTCTCCATTATCATATGCATAAAGTCTTCCATTTTATATTTATTGCTTGGTCCTCATGGATTCATCATTCTATAACACATATAATTACAGTTGTCTAAATTAAACACACCCATGATAAGTTTCACTGTAAAAATCATTTTCTATCAAAATCTTCTTAATGTCATCATAAATTGGAAAATCGATATATACTAATTTACCAAAACAAAACTTAAAAATATAACAGATATTTAAGTAAGTTTTAGATTAATGAAAAAATTTACTCTTATTCACTATAGAATACTGTGTATACTGCTCTAGGAATGGCATTATCGTGGTATTGCTCTGTTGGAGCATTTGCTAAATGTCAAATGACTTATCATGTATAAAATAAGTACCTTGAGGAAAACAAGCCAAAAAAGAATACTTCCTTATAAGTTGTTCAAGGTTTTCTCATGTTTAACAGGAGAAATCTCCCCATATTAGTAAATTTGAGACTAGTTTCCTCAATTTAAAAGAGGAACTGACACAAATAATAATGGATGACAGTCAGATGAGGTGACATATTCTACTAGAAAATGTCACTGCCTTTCAAATAGTTAATTTTTTCCTTGCTATTGATTTATTGAGATGAGGATGAGTGAGTTTAAGTGAAATTTCTGTGAATGTGACTATACATCTCCATTAATTCATTTATTTGATAAGCACATATTTATTGAGTGCCTCCATGTATTAAACAATATGATAGGTGCTGTTAGAAAGAACTAAAACAAATTATATAACGATATTTTTTAATTTATGAAATTTGGCTGTCTTTAGATATATCTAAATTAAGTCTCAACCAATTTATAACAATTTTTTTGAGAAATACAAAAAGAAAATGTAGTGGAGCTATTTCTAAATTTTTAAGTAGATTAAGTAGATCAGGTAAAATTAGCACTACATATAATTTAAAGCCTACATATAATGTTTGATTCTGACATTTACATTGCAATAGAGAACACACATGTTTCTCCTATGGCAATATCCACCTCAAAATATTTGTGGAAATATGAGTAAAACCTTATAGATAAAATCAATCTCTTTTCTAGAAGTGAGTCATAAATGTTTTAAAGATTTCGATCCCTTGAGTTGAATAGCTAGGTAAACTTTCAGCTTTATCAAGTAAATATATTTCTATTTCTTCATATTCAAAGAAGTAAACACATAAAAAGTATATATTGAAAAACTTATGAGCAAACTCGCCCTGAGACTCTAATAAAGTATATATCACTTCTCTTTGGAAAAAAGGAAATGCTTTCATTTCAGCATATGACAACCAAGGACTTCCCTTTTCAGGTATTTTTAGCAGCTTCTGTAAATGTAGATAAAAGTGGCCTTCCTTAATGAACAGATACAAAAAATAAAAATTCATATAAAGCGAGCTACACATTTTTTCCCTTTACTCAGAGGAAGAATGCAATTAAAATGGATGAATATATTTTCAGTATGAGTGAGGCTTTACATCTCCCCAGCTACCTCCACCACCCCTGGTTATATTTTTGTCACAAATAGGTGAAGCTTGTCCTTGCCAGTCTCTTTAGTGACATCTCCAGGAGAGAGCAAGCACAATCATCCTCAGTAATTGCTACTGAACTGTGACCAGGGCATGCGGTTCCACTGTATACTTCTGTAATTTTACTGTTTGTTTGCAAAGGGCTAAGAAAGCTTTGTGGATTTTTTTTTTTTTTTACACTGTGCGAGAACGAATGGATTTTTCAAAAAAATACATTTTCCCCTCTTGACATTGAGAAATGGCAGGTTAACTGAATAAATTTGATCTTCTTGACAGTTGACAGTGCCACCAATGTGAAATCTGTATCCATTCACCTATAATAGTTCTGTGGATTTCTAGACCCCTTTAAAATTAGACCAGAAAATAAAAAAATAAAAAAGCTAAGTAGGAGTCTTGGAGACTTTAGAACTCACAGTAGAGCTGTGGATTATTTCGATTATTATGCTTCTAAAATCTGTGTATCGCACTTAACTCCATACTGAGTATTGAGGATAAGTTAATTTTTATTTACAAATAATAAAAGCAAAATATGATGGAATCTGAACATGGCTAAATATAACAATCATTCACAAAATTTTTATCAAAATAAGCTTAAATTTTAAATTATATTCATTTCTATTTACCATATCGATCAACGTATTTTTATTTTAATCAAGTGTGAATTTTTTCTATTATTAGAATCCCTTTCTCATAGATGTTCAGAGGTATTATTAATGATTATCAATCCTAATTATTAATGGATTACGAGATTATCTCTAGAATTGATAATTGGCATCTTTTGGTTTTAAAGAGAGGTATACTATTTATCTCTCCAATCTGTTTTAATTTAATGGGTTTATTTATGTCCAGGCTGTAATTCACTGACTGTATCTCCTCCCATGACCCCTTTATAGTCCTAGCATTAGTGCAGTGATTGGCACAGAGACACAGAGAAAGAGATCAATGATTGTTTACTAAACTATCAAATGTACTGACTTTTCAATGTAGAACTGACCTTCAGGAAACTATGAACTTCGGTGAAAAATCACTGCATTCGAAATGCATTCCTTTCTTGTAAAACATTGATACTATTGCAACAAATAATTTAAATGTGTTATATCAATATATGTTATTTGTACAGTAAGTTAGTTTTGTTAATGCCACTTACTCTTCTGTTCAATCGTTTACCAGAGAGAGAACAACTAAATTCTGGACAGAGAGGCTCAGGCTCCCACATTCAAACAACAGCTGGGTCCAGTAATGCATTGGACGTGTCCAGTGAGTTGCAAGGTCATTCACATACTAGACACTTATATTACTGACTAGGTAAGTCATTGAATTTTCTCCAAGGGTAATTTTAGAATGTTAAACATCTTAAATAGATGCCCTAGACTGAGATTCAGTTTTCACTTCTGACTATCATTTGCCTCACAATATGAATAAAGATGGCAAAGGACAGCTGTCTGTGGTCAGAGAAGGAAATCAATTTAGCCAGAGAGGCACAAACAAACTGGGAATTTACATTTTTATATCTTAGAACTCCCCAGAATTCTAAGATATAAAAAGAACATTATGGATAAATAAGAGCCTCACAAATATAAGAGAAAAAGAGAAAACAAACTATTAAAGAAGTTTAAAAAGCAGTAACATGTAAAAAGTAAATACCAAGTAGCACTTGAGAAGTTGATATCTCAGCCTTTCTTTTTAAATCAGAGTCCTGCTACCATGATCTTTGGAGAAATTTTAATAGGCAGCACCTCTTCTGCTAAGGGGCTGGACGGCAGTGCGGAAAGATCAAAGGAACTGCAATG
>NW_011888865.1:7441135-7443812 GCF_000151845.1 Pteropus vampyrus
CGCTGGAAGGTTCATATATACGGATAATGGCCAGTTCAAGCAGCTGCTCTGGTGAAATTACAGACAAAATCACAAAAGCATAAGTAAATGCTATAAGCGGCTGGATGCAAATGGTACTGACACTCTGTTCAGGGTGCCTGATTTTAAAAATGAATATTTTGAAGCAGACGAACATATCTAACATGAGCATTTATGCTGCTGCAAACTTCGAAAACCCAGAAACTTATTTTTCAGGTGTAAGCATTCTGTGCTCCTAAGTGCCCGTAGCTGGAATGCATGAGCTCTTCACTAGGGGCAGAACAAGGAGCCTGTGGGCCTTGTAGTCTCTTTGTCAGGAAATTTTCCAACGTTAAAGCCCTGCCATGCAGAAAAATGGTAGATTTACTATTCTGTTTGATTTCTCATGTGTGCAGTTTTTGCTGTGCCCACACTACAAGTTTTTTTGTTTTTTTTTTTTTTGTTTTTTGTTTTGCTTAGAAAGTCTCTATAAGAATCATCTAAAGTCTCTTTTGTGAGCTGAATAAATGGTTCCATTGTTTTCCTACTTGATAGGTTTTCCTCACTTCAAAATTTTGATGAAGTGGTCTTTAGACCCATAATTCCGCAGGCCCTTAGTTCTGATCTCTCTATTACTCGCCACCTATTAAATTCCTACCCTCTTCAGCTCTTGGAGTGTTTCTAATTTTCTCAGTCCTTAATCCTCCACTAGAGAGGTATTCCTGCTTTGAAGAAATCCAAATTATGCCATTCATATTGAAACCTTCCCTAGAGAGGATAAAATAGGTTTGCAGAAAACACAGAGTCTGGTATGTAGGGAACCTCTTCCCTCCAAGTCCTACTCAGTAGCCTTGAAATCATTAGCTTCTTCGACTGCGTCTTCCATCCTGTCCTGGGGTGGGGGGCTGCTTCAAACAGGACTCCCTGTGCTGAACATTCTGCTGTCATCAGCAATGCACAGGGAGCAAGAACTAAAACAATTTCCCATTCAAATAGAAGATTCTACAAAGAATTTGGCAGAAATTTAAAAAGAGGCCTGTTTCTTATAATCACAGAAAGGAAGTCATACATGAGAACCTACCTATAAAAGAATATAATGGGAAAAAAATCCTTTGATGATGGCACCCCATTCTACTTTCTGTGCCCACCTTCACACAGTATACTTTTCCAGAAGACTACTCCATAAAACAAATGCTATGCATTGTCAATTCAGCAAAGTTTGAGTTCTTGCTGAATGCTAGGTGCCAGAGACTGAATGGTGTACCTGTGTTAGGTAAAGATGCAAAACACAGAGATTATGGTGAAAAGGAGCCCGCTGCCTCATGGACACCTCTGCTTTCTGGTTACCAATAATCTCTCACAGTCGACCATTCAGAGTTGGCTCTTATGTCTCATGTTCTAACTATTCACATTTTTCCCCTTTTTTTCTTTAAACATTTCCTATTAGTGTGTGTGTGTGTGTGTGTGTGGGATCTGGAAAATTAATCTGACTCTAGGTGTTAATAAATTATAGTGCCAATGTTTGCCTCAATGTGTTAATTTTTAAAAATTTTTAATAAGGTAACCCAACAAAGTAAGTAATGTGATGAAATGACAGAACATAAAGAAAGAATATTTAACTCTTTTGTTCTTGTGTCATAAGAATATTTGAAGCAACATTAAAAAGGGAACATCACTCACCATAGGGAATGTTTCTCTCAATATGAGTATTCATAACAGAAAAAAACTTCCCCTCTAGACTCTCCAAATTTAAACCTGTTAACTGCTAATAGTGGAATTTCAGAACTTACTGAAAGTGTTTATACCTTTTGCAAAAGCAAAAAAAAAAAAAAGTAAAATTGATACATTAATCATGGATTACTAAACTATATACATTGAGATTCAAAGCCTTCAGATAAATTTAAATCTAATGTAATCTAGATTCATTATGGGTATATATGGATATACACACACATATCTATCCAAAAAATAAATCAGCTGCCAGATGTGCCTTTCACTAGCTTTCAAAGAAAAGACTCGAGGATCAAGTGTCTCAACTTTCTTTTTAATAAAAGTCCTACATAGGGTAAAAAAAAAAAAAAAACTACAAACAAATTTGTTAAAGAGAACTAAATCTGTAAAGGAATATGGTTTTCTATATAAAAGTTTTAACTTTTCTTGGAGGATACCTAAAAAGTTACATAGCATGAAAATTTGGCACTAGGAAATGAAACTTGAAAAACATGATTCTGACAGGGTACCAGCAATTCATGGAGGCTAAAAGCAACCGTTTTATTCAGAAGCTCAGCTTGGTGGTGAGCAACCTAGGACTTTGAAGACTAAATAGGAAGGCTCATCCTAGGTAGACTTCTTTTCTTTTCTCCAGGATCCAAATGGGCTACTTGAAATATCTACAAGTCGTTCATCTAAACAGCAGTCCATCATTACAAGAGCTAATTGCTCATTATTTTTGCAGACCAGTTTAAAAGAAATACATGAAAGGTTTCTCAGAGGGTTTGCGTTTCAATTTTGAAACCTGGGGTGAAGGGACTTAGACTGTGATCCATTGTGAGAGCTGACTAGCAAATAGAGGCTATAGCAAACACCCACTGTGCCCCATGTTTTAAAAGAATACAAGCCTGCTGTGTCAGCAGTTGTATCACACACACATGAATGAACTTTGAGAATGACCGCTTTATTA
>NW_011888865.1:7443862-7446462 GCF_000151845.1 Pteropus vampyrus
AGAAGTTGATATCTCAGCCTTTCTTTTTAAATCAGAGTCCTGCTACCATGATCTTTGGAGAAATTTTAATAGGCAGCACCTCTTCTGCTAAGGGGCTGGACGGCAGTGCGGAAAGATCAAAGGAACTGCAATGCGTAGGACGATTCTGATCTGATTACAGAACTTGTGACTTCTTTGTCCTAGGACTAAGACATTCTCATTTAAAACCCAAGATTCCTTTCCTGTACACATTATTAATTTTACAAAAGAGGCTTAATTGTTAAAATTAGGGAAAAAAATTTCTAATGAGATAGAAAAGTTTAAGGGTAAAATTCAGAGGGATAAAAGGTCAGTCTGCCTTCAGACTGGCAGAAACATCGGGGAAAAAACGTTCTATGCTGTAGTCTTTGTCCTCAGTCGGCTCCAATGGGCTCTCAGTGTCAAGTCTGCCATTTGAGAATTTGCTTTTGAAATGAAGCAGTACTTAATACGAAATTGTTGAAGCAATACTTTAAAAGACAAAGAGGGCATTTTCGCATTAAATCAGTCCACTTCACCTGTATTCTCTTGAAAGTGTTGCTCTTAGAGATATATCATTCGGGAGGCAGTTAGATAATCTTGATTGATTTAGGCTCCAATTTTTCTTTTAATGTTCCAATAATTAAGCATGTAGAATCTATCTCCAATGGTAGTTGGAGAAATATTTCTGTTTCCAGGTAGTCCTTTCAAGGTTCAGATGGCTTGCATCCATTTTATGATTGACCTTAATTAAATGAAGACAGGCTCATGATAACTTGAGTCACATAAAATGGGATTTGTTTCTCAATCATTTTAAAACTAGTGCTTTCACTCTCTTTTAAAAGTAAATTTAATATATTTAAATTTAGTTGAATCTTCAGAATTCCCAAAGATATCACTTTTATCAAATCACTAATATTTTCTTTTTTATATATGAAGAAAAAAAAAACTGTCACTTAGATGTCAGGCAAAGTTATTCATATTTGGAATTCCTAATATCCACATTTTCCTATGAGATACAAATAGATGCAGGGTTTTGGGAGAGAGATGATCAAAAAAATGTGAAAGCTAGAAGGTCAGAGCCAGCAACAGCAAGATTAAAGGGTATGATTTCACACTCTTTCTCCCTCCATCACCCAAATACTGTCCAGGTAGGATGGAAAACATTCTTGATTGGCTTCTCCCTACTCATTTGATCATTTGGAAATATTGTAAAACAGGAGAGGATTTGGTGAGTCAGGCGACAGGCTTTATCTATTTGGATCTGATTCACTGGTAATTTTCCACTTAAATTGGAACTCCATTTGGGGAGGAGAAAAGGCCTGGAGTATAAAGTGTCAGAGGGATTGAAGAATCAGAACACAGAGAGGCTGCCCACTTGTGAGCCACGGGGATGCCCACACTCAGCCAACTCCTGCCCGCTCACTACCAAGCCTCTCCGCTGGAAGGTTCATATATACGGATAATGGCCAGTTCAAGCAGCTGCTCTGGTGAAATTACAGACAAAATCACAAAAGCATAAGTAAATGCTATAAGCGGCTGGATGCAAATGGTACTGACACTCTGTTCAGGGTGCCTGATTTTAAAAATGAATATTTTGAAGCAGACGAACATATCTAACATGAGCATTTATGCTGCTGCAAACTTCGAAAACCCAGAAACTTATTTTTCAGGTGTAAGCATTCTGTGCTCCTAAGTGCCCGTAGCTGGAATGCATGAGCTCTTCACTAGGGGCAGAACAAGGAGCCTGTGGGCCTTGTAGTCTCTTTGTCAGGAAATTTTCCAACGTTAAAGCCCTGCCATGCAGAAAAATGGTAGATTTACTATTCTGTTTGATTTCTCATGTGTGCAGTTTTTGCTGTGCCCACACTACAAGTTTTTTTGTTTTTTTTTTTTTTGTTTTTTGTTTTGCTTAGAAAGTCTCTATAAGAATCATCTAAAGTCTCTTTTGTGAGCTGAATAAATGGTTCCATTGTTTTCCTACTTGATAGGTTTTCCTCACTTCAAAATTTTGATGAAGTGGTCTTTAGACCCATAATTCCGCAGGCCCTTAGTTCTGATCTCTCTATTACTCGCCACCTATTAAATTCCTACCCTCTTCAGCTCTTGGAGTGTTTCTAATTTTCTCAGTCCTTAATCCTCCACTAGAGAGGTATTCCTGCTTTGAAGAAATCCAAATTATGCCATTCATATTGAAACCTTCCCTAGAGAGGATAAAATAGGTTTGCAGAAAACACAGAGTCTGGTATGTAGGGAACCTCTTCCCTCCAAGTCCTACTCAGTAGCCTTGAAATCATTAGCTTCTTCGACTGCGTCTTCCATCCTGTCCTGGGGTGGGGGGCTGCTTCAAACAGGACTCCCTGTGCTGAACATTCTGCTGTCATCAGCAATGCACAGGGAGCAAGAACTAAAACAATTTCCCATTCAAATAGAAGATTCTACAAAGAATTTGGCAGAAATTTAAAAAGAGGCCTGTTTCTTATAATCACAGAAAGGAAGTCATACATGAGAACCTACCTATAAAAGAATATAATGGGAAAAAAATCCTTTGATGATGGCACCCCATTCTACTTTCTGTGCCCACCTTCACACAGTATACTTTT
>NW_011888865.1:7453532-7455968 GCF_000151845.1 Pteropus vampyrus
ATGTAGAATCTATCTCCAATGGTAGTTGGAGAAATATTTCTGTTTCCAGGTAGTCCTTTCAAGGTTCAGATGGCTTGCATCCATTTTATGATTGACCCTAATTAAATGAAGACAGGCTCATGATAACTTGAGTCACATAAAATGGGATTTGTTTCTCAATCGTTTTAAAACTAGTGCTTTCACTCTCTTTTAAAAGTAAATTTAATAATTTAAATTTAGTTGAATCTTCAGAATTCCCAAAGATATCACTTTTATCAAATCACTATTATTTTCTTTTTTATATATGAAGAAAAAAAAGCTGTCACTTAGATGTCAGGCAAAGTTATTCATATTTGGAATTGCTAATATCCACATTTTCCTATGAGATACAAATAGATGCAGGGTTTTGGGAGAGAGATGATCAAAGAAAAGTGAAAGCTAGAGGGTCAGGGCCAGCAACAGCAAGATTAAAGGGTATGATTTCACACTCTTCCTCCCCACATCACCCAAATACTGTCCAGGTAGGATGGAAAACATTCTTGATTGGCTTCTCCCTACTCATTTGATCATTTGGAAATATTGTAAAACAGGAGAGGATTTGGTGAGTCAGGCGACAGGCTTTATCTATTTGGATCTGATTCACTGGTAATTTTCCACTTAAATTGGAACTCCATTTGGGGAGGAGAGAAGGCCTGGAGTATAAAGTGTCAGAGGGACTGAAGAATCAGAACACAGAGAGGCTGCCCACTTGTGAGCCACGGGGATGCCCACACTCAGCCAACTCCTGCCCGCTCACTACCAAGCCTCTCCGCTGGAAGGTTCATATATATGGATAATGGCCAGTTCAAGCAGCTGCTCTGGTGAAATTACAGACAAAATCACAAAAGCATAAACAAATGCTATAAGCGGCTGGATGCAAATGGTACTGACACTCTGTTCAGGGTGCCTGATTTTAAAAATGAATATTTTGAAGCAGACGAACATATCTAACATATCTAGCATTTATGCTGCTGCAAACTTCAAAAACCCAGAAACTTATTTTTCAGGTGTAAGCATTCTGTGCTCCTAAGTGCCCGTAGCTGGAATGCATGAACTCTTCACTAGGGGCAGAACAAGGAGCCTGTGGGCCTTGTATTCTCTTTGTCAGGAAATTTCCCAACGTTAAAGCCCTGCCATGCAGAAAAATGGTAGATTTACTATTCTGTTTGATTTCTCACGTGTGCAGTTTTTGCTGTGCCCACACTACAAGTTTTTTTGTTTTTTGTTTTGTTTTTTGTTTTTTTTTTGCTTAGAAAGTCTCTATAAGAATCATCTAAAGTCTCTTTTGTGAGCTGAATAAATGATTCCATTGTTTTCCTACTTGATAGGTTTTCTTCACTTCAAAATTTTGATGAAGTGGTCTTTAGACCCATAATTCCGGAGGCCCTTAGTTCTGATCTCTCTATTACTCGCCACCTATTAAATTCCTACCCTCTTCAGCTCCTGGAGTGTTTCTAATTTTCTCAGTCCTTAATCCTCCACTAGAGAGGTATTCCTCCACTAGAGAGGTATTCCTTTGAAGAAATCCAAATTATGCCATTCATATTGAAACTTTCCCTAGAGAGGATAAAATAGGTTTACAGAAAACACAGAGTCTGGTATGTAGGGAACCTCTTCCCTCCAAGTCCTACTCAGTAGCCTTGAAATCATTAGCTTCTTCGACTGCATCTTCCACCCTGTCCTGGGGTGGGGGGCTGCTTCAAACAGGACTCCCTGTGCTGAACATTCTGCTGTCATCAGCAATGCACAGGGAGCAAGAACTAAAACAGTTTCCCATTCAAATAGAAGATTCTACAAAGAATTTGGCAGAAATTTAAAAAGAGGCCTGTTTCTTATAATCACAGAAAGGAAGTCATACATGAGAACCTACCTATAAAAGAATATAATGGGAAAAAAATCCTTTGATGATGGCACCCCATTCTACTTTCTGTGCCCACCTTCACACAGTATACTTTTCCAGAAGACTACTCCATAAAACAAATGCTATGCATTGTCAATTCAGCAAAGTTTGAGTTCTTGCTGAATGCTAGGTGACAGAGACTGAATGTTGTACCTGTGTTAGGTAAAGATGCAAAACACAGAGATTATGGTGAAAAGGAGCCCGCTGCCTCATGGACACCTCTGCTTTCTGGTTACCAATAATCTCTCACAGTCGACCATTCAGAGTTGGCTCTTATGTCTCATGTTCTAACTATTCACATTTTTCCCCTTTTTTTCTTTAAACATTTCCTATTAGTGTGTGTGTGTGTGTGTGTGTGGGATCTGGAAAATTAATCTGACTCTAGGTGTTAATAAATTATAGTGCCAATGTTTGCCTCAATGTGTTAATTTTTAAAAATTTTTAATAAGGTAACCCAACAAAGTAAGTAATGTGATGAAATGACAGAACATAAAGAAAGAATATTTAACTCTTTTGTT
>NW_011888866.1:0-23806 GCF_000151845.1 Pteropus vampyrus
ACCTCTAATTCACCATCTCTTCTTGGATATCAAATAATTTAGGTTTTGTGGTTTGATATAGTCTCTGTTGGCATATTCATCTTTGTTTTTTTAAACAACTTTTAAAAAATGTAAAAACCAGTCTTGGCTCAGGTGTACAAAAACAGGACTCAGATCAAAGGAAGGCCATAGTTTGACAGACTCTTGGTCTAACTGATCAGTTTCCATTTCTGCTTCCTACAACCTGTTGTTCACATTTAAAACATAAATTACATCATATCATTCCTCTGCTTACAACCCTTAATGGCTTCCCATCTCACTCTTAGTAAAAACCAAAGTCCTTTCAGTAGCCTTAAGGTTATGCGTGATCTGCAGTTGTTTTTGTCTTTACTTTTTTATTGCTGTTTTAAATTTTAAAAGGAAATGTGTATTCACAAAACATTTGGCAGTGGGTGGAGGGACAAATTATAGATCTATGAAGTAAAAGGTGAAAGTTCTTGTTTCTACTTCCATCTTTTGTAGTCCTTTCCCAATATTAACAATTAACAATTTGATTTATGTCCTCCCAGACCTTTTTGTGTGCACATATGTGGAGTATATATAATATAGACAAATTCATCTTTTATTTTTCAAAAGTTAGAAATTTCTATATATTCTGATATAACCCTTTTTTCACTATCATCCATCTTTATCAATATAACTCTCTGCTTAATTCTTCTAATGATTGTATTGTATTCCAGAAAATACAAGTGAAGAATGATGAATACATTATTTCTATTTTTTCCCATTACTAATAATGTTGTTTTGATCAATCCTGTACCTTTTTCTTTGTATATTTATTGGCATGTCTCTGGAAGAATAAATAATTATAAGTGGAATTGAAGGGTCTATGGGTATGCTATACATTTTGAAAAATGTTGACAGATTGCTCTGAAAAGATTGTGGCAGTTTATACTCCCAGCAGTCATACTGTGTAAGAATGCCCTTTCCCAGGTTCCACACCTTACCAACACTGGTTATTATCAACCCCTTTTTAATTATTGACTAATAAGCAAGAAATCATTCTAATTTTAACTTGCATTTCTTCGGTAATTGTGGAAATCGAGCATCTTTTAATATTTAATAGCTTTGAATGGCTGAATATTACTGCACTCAGTGGATGTCCCACAATTTATTTATTCCATCTTCCATTGTAAGACATTTAGATTCTAATTTGTTTATATTACAAGTTAAGCTATTATATATAGTTACAACTAAATCTTCCATAAGTTACGTTTATTGAGTTCTTAGTGCTATACACTATTCTAAGTATTTCATATTCATTATTTACTCAGTTAATTCTCACAATCACCGTGAGTGGTATTTTTTCCTCCATTTTACAGAGAAGAAATTTTGAAAATTAAAAAGGCCATAGACACAAAGAGTTTAGTGGTTACCAAAGGGAAAGCGGGTGGGAGGGTAGGTAAAGGTAAAGGGGGTCAAATATAGGTGACAGAAGATTTGTCTTTGGGTGGTGAGCACACAATGCAATGTACAGATAATGTATTATTGAATTGTACACTTGAAACCTATATAATTTTATTAACCAATGTCACCCCAGTAAATTTTTTTTAAATGTTGTTACCTGCTCAGGGTCATACCTTCAGTGAGCAGTTGAACCAAGATCGAAACCCAGACTATAAGACTCTAGAATCAAACTCCTAAAAATTGTTCTGCATTGCTTAATTATTTCCTTATATATCCTAGAATTTCTGGATCAATGCACGTGTTTGCTTTTAAGATTTTTGTCCCGAAAGGTTTAACCAATTTATATTCCTATGAACAAAGTCCAAAAGGATTGATATTTTTTTTACAACTTTGTCAACAATTGAGTTTTTAACCACACATTTTTAAATTTAATTTCTTAATGATCCTAGAGCAGTTATATACATTGCCTTGTTATAACTGTGGGGATTAACACTTAACTAAGATCTAAAAGATTGTACACACATCTCGTCACTTATTAAGTTTTCATGGGAAGTTGATTTTTAAAAGTTTATCCTCTCTTCTCTTAAGCTAACAACATGAAAAACACTGAAGGTTTAGATAAAGTTAAAAGAGGAAGAACTGAAGTGTATTGATATATGGCTGGATACAATGCAGAATGAACCTTCGTAGCAAGATAATAAAATAGATCTGAATTTTATTGTGGTTCAGATCAGTATGGCCTAGTGGTTCAGAGCACAGACTCTCTGGAACCAGAGTATCTGAATATGAATTCTATCTGACACTTACTGGCTGTGTGACCTTGGGCAAGTAACTTAACCTCTCTGTGCCTATTTCACGGTTTTAAAATGATGACAATAGCATTTACCTTATGAATTAGTATGATGATTAAGTAAATTTAGAAACGTGTCCCAGTACATATAAGAAAGCACTATATATGTGTCACATGGTTATCTATAAGCATCTTTCAAATCCAAATTTTCTTAAAGAAAAATCTGTAATTTTAAGATAGTAGCAGTATTTGTTTAAAAATCATTTAATTTTTAAAATGGATGTTGATGATATCTAAATAATATCTTAAAAGAATTATCTGCAGCTGTGGGCCCCCCTCTTTAGATGACTTTTTTTGTTAACAGCTATTCATATACAAAACACCCTATTTTTTTGTGCCATCCTTGCATATTGATTTGGTGATGACATGTGACAGTTGGAGAGATTATGGTGGAGGAAGAAAATCATGCTAGCAAATAGAGTTTTACAGATCTTATATGGTGCTGATAGTGATGGCAAGAAGGATTTTTGAATTCTTCCATAACATAATGCCCAGCTTAACATCATTTCAGATTTGATTTGGTATTTAAGAAGACTATACAGGCTCACAGATACTTGCCATTTACTATTGGTGAAAATTTAATTTATTTTTGTAGATGTGTTAGTTTTGGATTCATATTAAATGATTATGTCATTAAAACCATTTCTAGGTCTTATTAGTTAATCAGAGTGTTCAAGGTCGACTTGAAACTAAAACCTGAGATACGAGTTTCAGTTTTTCCTTACCCTAAACATTATTGGTTCCAGTTTTGTCAGAAAGCATTTATTCTCTACTGAAAGAATAAAGGTACAGTATAACATAGGGTGAACAGAATGGACTCCAGCTAAACCTGCTGGCTTTGAATTCCAGATGTGTGTTTTGGCCAAGTTCCTTTGTTCTTTGTGCTTCAAGTTTTCTCATTCATGAAATAGAGATAAAGTAGCACTTTATTTCATAGGCTTTTGATGAAGATTAAATTAACTAATATTTGTAAAGAACTTAGGATAGTGCCTGGCATATAGTAACTACTATCTATATAAATGTTAGCTACTCCTTTGTTAATTACTCCTTTGCTTAATTAGTCCCTTTTATGTATATTTAATGTCTGAGGAAGAGCTTTTCAGTTTCATTAGATATAATTGATAGACAACAAGAAAGAGCGTTTTATTTTACTTTTTTCCCAGTGTTTAAGCTTCTCTTAGTTTCTTCTAAGAAATATTACAGGAATAAAAATCTCTTAAATGTTTATTTTCTTATTCTTAAATCTAGTATCAGCCCTAAATATAGAAAAACTTCCTTGATCTTAGCTGTAGATGTCTTTTTTTAAGCAATGGATTGTGGTTTGTATCTATTAACAATCTCTGTTTCCATTGACTATAAGAGAGCAAATTTAGATCTTTGACTCTGGAGTAGATGTACAATGACTTATGACTCTCAGAAAAGTTAAAATAGACATGTAATGTAGGAAACTTATTTTCATGTCTGCCTAATGTATATGTAAAGAATCAGGAAGTGGTTGGGATTAAATTATTGATGCAATGATAATTCCATCAATATTAAATTATTAATGCAATGATTAAATTATTGATACAATGATAATTTAATATAATTATACCCAGTGGTATAATTATATACCTTACTCTTGTTTTGGAAGATTAGGTAGCTTGAATGAAAGCCATCTACTAGGTTTCCAAATGAGGAGGGAAAAAAAAACCAACTAAAAACCAATCTAATGGACATGAGGAAATGTATGTTAAATCATTCAAGTTCTTACATGATTTTCGTACCAGGCTTACAGCTTTGGACTCAAAAAAAAAAAATCTCCACCTCTCCACTGCCCCCACCTCCATTAAGCTTATATATGGAAAGACTTTCAAGAATTATTAGTTTTAAAACTTTGGACCATAAGTCTTAAATGATTTGGACTTTTATTGATTTAGAATAGAATCGGTGTTTTAGAGCTAGAAGAGAACTTAAAAGTGGTCATGTGGTGCAAAAATGCAAAAACTTGTTGGTAAAGATTTTTAATCCAAGAGTTTGGATTCACACAGCTAATTCTTGGCAAATTTGAGACTCTCTCTTCAGTTTTTGACTCACTGAGAATTTTTTTATACTCCATCTAAATGGCTCTTGTTTTACAACCTTTCAAGAATGTCAGTATTTGATTTAACAAGTTTAGAAAAGTAGAGTCATTAACAAAGCAGGTTATTAAACAATGCACCTAATTCCTTGGTGTGGGAGAAGGCGTCTGAAAGCCCTTATCGGGGCGATCACTTTGTAAGTTATATAAATGTCTTACCATTATGCTGTATACCTGAAGCTAATATAATATTGAATGTCAACTGTAATTGAAAAAAAAATTTTTAAACAAGCCATAAAGCATATATTCAGCATATCGCCATTTATGTAAAATTTTAAAATACACAGAACAGTAATACATACTTTAGATGTCTATATTTGTGTAGTAGAAATTTTTTAAATGCATGTAAATGAAATACACTAGCTTCAGGCTAGTAGTTAACTCTGAAGGATAGAAAGGAATGGAAGATGAGGCTTTAGCTAAACATAATTTTTTGTTTCTTTATAAATTAAAATCTGAAGCAAATATGGTAAATTGTTAACATTTGTTAAATCTTAGTGGTAAGTAAATGGATGTTTGTTATAGTAGTCTCTTAATATTGAAACAATATTAATATTTAAGTTTATTTTTTCTATATAATTGTCTTCAGTGCTATGAATCTCTCTTTATGTACTGGTTTATGCAGGCACTCTATTGTATATTCACAAACATGTCCTGTCTCATTCAATTAACCAATATTTATTAAGTATTTCTACATGATAGGCATTGTTTTCAGTGCTACAGATATACCAGTGAATAAAACTAAGCCCTTACCATCATGGAATTTTTATTTTAGTGGTGGGATAATAAATAAGAAAATATACAATATGCCAAATGGTGGTGGTGGTAAGTGCTACGGAGGGAAAAAAGGCAAAATAAGAGTGATAGGGAGGACCAGGCAGGGTAGAGGGAGGCTTGTTTTTGCATATAAGGTAAGGAACAAAGGGCTCTAATAAAGTGGTCCTTGAGTTGAGACCAAAAGGAGGTGAGGAAGTGTGGATATATCTGTGGCTACCTAATGTCACGTGGTGACATCTCCCAAGTTGCATCTTCATTTCAGACCTCTCACCTTAGCTCCATTTGATTCTTCACTTGGATGTCTAATAGATGTTTCAAACTTAATATGTCTAAAACTGAACTCCTTTTCTTCACCCCAAAATCTGCTTTACCCACACTCTTCCCTATCTCAGTTCAAGCTGGGACTAGAAATTTGAGACTCCTTGGGGGAGTAGTTGTTTTAAAAACATGGGACTAAATGTATGAGATCATTTAGAGGAAGTAAAGAAGAGATTACATTTAATGATCAGGAAGAGAGAGGATGCTACAAAAGAGACAGGAGTGGCCAGACATTTGGTAAAGAGGGACCAGGAAAATGTGATGCCTCAAAAGCCAAGAGAAGAAAATGTTTCCAGAAAAGGGTCACTAGTGGTATCAAAACCTGCTGATAGGTTGAGTAAGATGAAGACTAGAAATCAGCTAGTAGATGTGGCATCATTAAAATGTTCAGGTGTTCTTTTAGAGAGTGGTGGGATTAAAACCTAATTTGGAATTGATTCAGGAGAGAATGGGAAATAAAGGAAATGGCTATGGCAAATTACAACTCTTTAGTTTTGGTATAAAGAGCTGCAGAAAAATCTGGCAATATCTGAAAGTGGGTCTGGAATCAAAAAGAAAATATACATATGAGTATATATTAGTTTATCATTTCTGCCCAAAGTTTGGATTTAGAATAAAGTATAAATTGTTGTGGCTTAGGTTTGTTTTAAAGAGTCAAGTTTTCCTCATGTTATTTTTGTTACAAGGGAAAAATACGTTAAATTTTACTTCTGAGAACAGTGGACAATAACGTCAATAAACTGCTGACAAAAATAGCCAATTGAAAATAGCTAACAGAAATCTATTACATCTTAGATGATATATACTGGAGAAATTAAATTTTATTAAGTTACCACCTTTTAAAATTAAACAATACTTTCTCTTTTTTTTTAATTCAGTGGGGATCAGCAGTATACTTATGCTATAAAAAATCGGTGGCAAAGACTAACACTGTATCTTACAAAGCTGGTAAGTATAATTTTTCATGGGATACTTAATATATAAATGTATTATAGGGGCTAGTAAGATTAAAGAAAAAAAACAAAACCGCCTTACAATGCGTTATTGTCAGGACTGGGAACTACAACCCATGTCTTTCGACTCTGTTTTGTTTTCATCAATATATTTTTTGGATGCTTAATGGAAAATTAATATTAAAAGAAGGCGAGGTTTTTAAACATTAAGTTTAAATAAATAATAAGTAGATGTTAGTTCTCTTTAAATTTTTATATTAGTAGAAAATGTGGAAAAATATTTTCCTGTTAAATTAGTTTCTTTAATATTTATATTAAGTTTATTCATCTATAGTTCATATGTAATTATTTTCATAATAATAATCTAAAATATAATAAACTAATTTGTGATTTATAGTACATAGTTGAAATTTTCAATTGCCAGAAACCTCAAATTATCGAACACACTGATCTTATTTGCAAGAGAGCAGATTCAGCCTTTTAAATAATATATTTTTAAAATTACCTTCCTGGACTTCTACCTTTGATATTTTAGGATCTACATTTCATCAGTATTTTTGTACTTATTTAAAGCCTATGCTGTTGCCTCATGACCCGAGAGAGTAGCGGACAGTTAACTATAGATCCTCATGGGATCTACTGGCTGCCTAGCATATAATTAGAGAATTTTAGAACTGCCTTGGGCGTTAGTATATCTAGTTCCTGTCACTTTATGGGTGAGAAAACCAGAGTCTTATAGGTATATGATTTGTCTAAAATAACACAGATATTGGTGACAGACCAACCACTGGTATTCTCAGTTTATCATTTTATCTTTAAAGTTATATCTAGTTGGGTTTTCCACTTGACTTTTACTGTTCAAAGTTAGGGAATCTATTTCCTATTTCTAGTTCTATAAAACCCCGTATGAAACTCTGCTTGGAAGATGTGCATTCAATAGAAAATTGCTGGACCACTTTCTAGACTAGTCTGTTTAACATGAAATCATAGGCCACTGGAAACTGTCTTCATATAATTTGAAATTATTTAGAAGCCAGGCTTGAGTTGATATACTTCTGAAGACATTGTTAATATGTGACTCTTATATTTATTAGTATTTTTCTTGTATTTGTGCTAGGAGTCATGTATATAATATACATGCTCCTGTAGGATATCTTTTTTAATGTGTAAAAACCCCTGAGGGAAAGTTTTTGAGAGCTGATGAAATGAATATATGCACGTAAACATATTGAAAATTTCAGAGAAAATATATCCATATGCTTTAAGGTTTTGTGACACAAACTTAATTTTTGATTATGTGTATATGTATGTTTCTTTAGGTTAATCTTTTCTTGTTTTCCTTACTTAGCCTTTGTGGATGAAGCTTGATAAATATTAAGTAGTTAATATAAATAGTTATAATTTTGGAGCATTAGAATATATATGCATCCTACTGAAGCATTCAGTTATTTGATGAACATTTATGTAATATTTTGGCATTCCAAATGTGTTAAATAATAAAGCATTTCAGAATCATTCAAATTACAACCACCTAAATTCAAGAGATGATGATGATCTAATATCTATTGTTGTTTTTATAGGTCTAATTTGTAGATATCCTCAAGAAGATTATGAGTCATTCTCACTCCCAGAATCTGTTCCCCTATTTTGTTTACCAATGGGTGCAACTATTGAATGTTGGCCACCAAATAGCAAATACCCTCTCCCTGTATTTTCTACATTTGTGTTAACTGGAGCATCAGCTGAAAAGGTACTATGTTTTAACAAATAACAGCTGCAAATTTTTTGTATATTTTTATTTCTTAAGTTTTACATAATTCAAGGAACAATAGAAAATAACCGATTAAATAGAATCTATTATACGTATCTCTTCCATTTGGTTAAAATAACTATGTCCAGGGACATCGAAAAAGAATTTTTATTCTGTTCTATATACCCAAATAAATGCTTTTTTTGTGAATATGGTGAAAGATGTTTTTTTATCATCAAATGATGATCCTTCATTGCTTCGTTTTCTGTGATATACAGAAGCTTTGAAGTAATATAAAAGATGTTATTAAATAAACAATGCTGTTGAGAATCACAGACTATTACAGTTGAAAGAGACCTTGGAAATAATCTTGTCTAACATCCTCATTTTATAGATTGAAAAACTGAGGTCCAGAGAAATTCAATGAAATGCCTAAAATTGGAATTTGTATTTCCTTATCTAAAATTTTATCCCACTGTCTACTAAATAATTAATTTCAATCATTTTCTTACAGAGAGTATTGATAAAATTGCTTTCACTCTTTATGAAACATGCAATTTAATTGAAGCACTTTTTTTCAATAAGAAGATGTGAGACTAGCACTTGTGTAGTTTTTAAAATTTAATTCTATTTTTTAATGTACTTCAAGAAAGCAAAGAATGATGTCTGTTTACTACTGTGTTCCTGGTACCTGGCACCTTGCCTGACTCATAAGCATAAAATGGCTCATAATGGCCTGGCTCATAATGGCTCATCCATTAAATATTCAACTAATGATGTGACTTGAATAAATGATATAAGGTGTATTTATTAAACATATTACTTGTTTTCCAGGTTTATGGTGCTGCTATTCAGTTTTATGAACCATACCCTGAGGAGAATCTCACAGACAAACAGAGACTTCTTTTGGGTTTAGCATCATCGGCAGATGGGAAGTTTGATAGTCTGAAAACAATTCACACTAATAAATGCATCTGTCTTCTTTCTCATTGGCCTTTTTTTGATGCATTCAGGAAGTTTCTGACTTTTCTGTATCGTTATTCCATCTCTGGACCTCATGTCCTTCCAATTGAGAAGTAAGTTAGAAGCCTTTTGGGTGTAGTGTATTTGTATGGGCAATTTAGTAAATTTTATATGGAAACTAAATTTGTCAAGAATTATTTGAAAAAAAGTTTGATTGTTTCAGTCAGGAGTATTTCTCTGTTATACTTTTACAGTCATGTCATTTTAAATAATTTCATCACTAAGAAAATAAGTGTTTTATTTTTTGATGCTCTTACGAAGTTTGGAAATCCTAATTGGAATTTTTTTACTGGTTTGTAATTCTTATTTTACATATATTTGGGTTCATTATGAACCTTTAAAAATATTTCTTACAATTTTTAGATATCATGAACTTAAAGGAAAAATTAGATAAGTTCATTCTTTATTCATTTTTAAATTTTAGTGATTTAAGATTACTAAAACTGAATGTTTCATGCAGTAAGATTTGATGGAAATGAGATCTAAATATCTCCATTGTCTGACTATTGTTTATTTTATACCATCTATCACTTAATCTCTTTCATATTCTTAGGCAGAATTCTCCATCTCTAATGGCAGTTAGAAAGTGATAGAATTATCATAAGAACATTTGGTGTACAGGATTATAATTTAATTTTTCCTTGTGCTTTTCTACTCACATGTCAGTATTCTAACACAGCAGTTCTCAAATTTTGTGGTCTCAGGACCCCTTTATTCTTTTGAAAAACAAGGACTGCAAAGAGCTTTTTTTATGTGTTGTATCTGTCAGCATTTACTATAATAGAAATTAAAATTGGAACTTGTGAATTATTTATTAATTTTTAAAAATAACAAGCCCATTACATGTTAATATAATATCTTTTTTGAAAAATAATTGTTTTCCAAAACAAAATAAATTAATGAGAAGGGTTACATTGTTTTACATTTTTGCAAATCTCTAATGTTTAGCTTAATTGAAAACAGGTAGGTTCTCATAGATGCTTCTTTATTTAATCTGTTGCCATATGATGTTTGGTTGAGTTTTATGAAAAATACTAGGCCTCACGTGAATATGTAGGTGGAAAAGGGATGATATTTGAATAGACCTTTTCAGAATATTGTGGATTTTTTTTTTGGACGCTGCACCCAACCTTGACAAATGGAGTTTAGTATAGGAATTAGCAGATATTTTGTCCTGTCCAAAACATTCACGGAGACATTTGGTGCATGCCAAAGGGTCCTTGATATTTGGCCTATCCAAAACATCCATGGAAATACTTGATCCCCCTGACCAACTACCTAACCCCATGTGCCATTACCAGCTAGGCTACTGAGGCAAGAAGGGTTATTATTGTCAATATAGCCACAACACAATTATTGGACCAATAACACATAGTATTTTTTATGTATTAATCCTGTAAACAAAAAGCATAAATAAATGTTACAGGCCATCTGAACCTAGGGATATATTCTAAGCTTAGACATTTTTGAGAGAACCAGACATCATAGACAATTTGGTTGGACCAAATATGCTCATGGATGTTTTTCATAAGACAAATATCAAGGACCTTTTAGCATGGACCAAGTGTCTCCAGAGCCATTTTGGACTGGACCAAGTGCCCTGCAAAGATAATAGGTTATTTGCAATATGGAATCTAAAACTTTAGTGATTAATTTCCTTTCTCTGTTACGTTAAAATCTTTTGGTCTATCTCATTCTTTGAGTGCAACTTTTACACATGCATGATTTGTAGCATTGTACATTGGTTATTTGGAAAATACTTGTTTTCTGAGTTAATATAGTAAATTTCATTATCAACATTTAAAAAATCCCATTGGTTAATATCACCACCAGTCTCATCAGAAAATTTTTTGAGTATTGAGGAGTTGTAAAGTTTATGGTGGCAAAAATTATAATTTTCACTTGAAAGCTTGTATTTAATTATTGGCAACAAGTACTATGAGTTATTTTTCTTGAAACAGTAGGCTCACTTCATTTATTTTATATACAAAATATCTGCTGAATACCCAACATTGGATAACCTTAATTTGTCAGTTGTTGTTTCAAGGAAAAATAGCATTCTGTGGGGAAAAATGCAACGGCTAATTTATAACTCAGTTGCACAAGTGCTTTTTCTCAAGACAACCATCATACTTCTATGTACAGCAGAAGTGCTTTATACATACTTCCCCTTTCATTACACAGATTATTTTTTTAAATGTACACTGCAAGGTCAAAATTTAATAAAATTAATAATATTTACTGTTTCATCAAAGACATTCTTAAGTGAAACAATGCAACTACTAATACAGTTTTGTGCCACTACCTTGATTCATAATAAGATGCCAGAAGTTTTATCTACAATGCTTTTACAACATCAGTGCAGATATCAACACAGTGAAAAAGGCAAAAGATGTCCTAGTATTATTATAAAAGTAATTTTCTGCTGTTCTACTTCAGATAATTCCAGCAAATGTGTGTCCTTTGGAACTCATTCCCCTTATCTTTTTTCCTTAGCTTATGAGTACCTTCATGGTAGAAACTGGTAGTATCTGCCTTTTTATAATTCAGTTAATTTATACATAGCAAGCAGTCAAAACATGTTTGTAAATTTTATAAATTTAATGTTCTCTATCTAGTTGAATATATCTCAGTTCTGAAACCAAAATGATTTTGAAATATTGTTTAAAAGAAAAATAATGCAGAAACAAAATAACTTATTCCTAAAAAGGTGGGGGATTTTTCACTACGGTTGCCTTTTTTTCTTTTCTACAGTGTTCAAAATAAAACCCATCAATCTAACTTTTTATCCATTTTCTTCTGGGGAAAAAACCCCATAAAATCAGTAATCCAATTGTTAACCTCAAAATGTTAATAGACATACCTCAGAGATACTGCAGGTTCCATTCTAGATCACTGTAATAAGCAAGTATTCCAATAAAGCAAGTCATAATCTTTTGCTGGTGGAGAGTCTTGCCTTCTGCTTGTAAAAAAAGTGCAATAAAGCAAAACACAGTAAAAGGAGGTGTGTCTGTATAGTCATCTTTTAGAAACAATTAAACTCTCATTTTTCTGGAGCACTCTAGTGTTTCACTTTTAAAATATGAGCAGTTGACTAAAAAGTATATTACAAATGCAAGAATTAGCTGCTTTGGTAATGTCCACATCTCTGATATGTTTTATATTATCTACTTAGGGAGAGGTAAAAGTTAAAATGGCTTCTGAGACATTGATAACATAAATGCTGGTGCATGTGGACAACTATTAATATGAAAAGTTATTGGATTTTAGTAGAAGCAACTTTAATGAGACATGATTTTTGGTTGGTGGTTCACTTGTTTTCATAGTATCAGGGATTTTGATTTTATAGGAACACAGAGAGCTTTTGACTTAGACTTGTGACATGTTAACCTTTGTAGCATATGGTACTCACTTTGGAATCAATTGGCTTTTTGTTTGTTTGTTTTTAAGGCATATTTCTCATTTTATGCATAAAGTTCCTTTTCCATCTCCTCAGAGACCACGGATTTTAGTTCAGGTAAGATTTTTCTTGTTATAAGTGCCCTGTTGAATGAGTATTGGCTCTGTCAAAATATAACATAAGAATAATTTTAAATGGAGGGGAAATCAAATTAGATCAAAAGAGAACCAAATGCTATTTCATTTTGGAATTTGGGCCCTTATTTTTCGTTTTTTCTTTTTACCTTTTTCTTAAATTTTTTAATTTTTCAATTATAGTTGGGATGCAATATTATATTAGTTTCAGGTGTAGAGCTTAGTGATTAGAGATCTACATAACTCACAAAGTAATCACCTCAATAAATCTAGTACCCTTTTGCCCCCATACATATTTATGACAGTATTATTAACTATAGTTCTTATGCTATGCTTTGTATCTCCATGACTGTTTTGTAACTGCTTATTTGTACTTCTTAATCCCTTTCCCCTTTTTTTCAGTGACTGCCCCACAACCTCCCTCCTATCTGGTGACCCTCAAAATATTCTCTGTATCTATGAACTTGTTTCTGTTTGTTGTTGTTGTTGTTTATTTTTGTTCTTTAGATTCCACATGTATGTAAAATCATATGGCGTTTATCATTCTCTGACTTACTCCATTCAGCACAATACCCTCTAGGTCCATCATAACAGTATCTTTTTCCATCCCTTTACTTTTAGTCTCTGTGTGTCTATTAATCTGAAGTGAGTCTCTGTAGGCAGCATATGAAAGGGTCTTGTTTTCTTATCCATTCAGCCACCCTATCTTTTGATTGGAGCACTTAATTATTTTTCATTTGAAGAACTTGTTGATAGATATGTAGTTATAGCCATTCTTTATTCATATTGTTGATACATATTATTTCTTCTTAAAGAAGTCTCTCCAACATTTCCTGTAATACTGGCTTGGTGGTGATGAACTCCTTTAGTTTTTTCTTGTCTAGGACGCTCTTTATCTGTCCTTCAACTCTAAATGATAGCTTTTCTGGATAAAGTAATTCTTGGTTGTAGATCCTGGGTCTTCATTACTTTGAATATTTTGTGCCAAGCCTTTCTTTCCTGCAAAATTTCTTTTGAGAAATCAGCTGCCACTCTTATGGGAGCTCCCTTATGGGTAACTAACTGCTTTTCTCTTGCTGCTTTTTAAGATTCTCTCTTTGTATCTAACCTTTGGCATTTTTATTATGACATGTCTTGGTGTGGGCCTCTTTGGGTTCATTTTTTGGGGACTCTCTGAGCTTCCTGGGGTTGTATGTCTATTTCCTTCACCAGGTTAGGGAAGTTTTCCATCATTTCTTCAAATAGATTTTCAACTTCTTGCTCTCTCTTCTCTGTCTAGTACTCTTATTATGTGAATGTTGTTATACTTAATGTTGTTCCCATAGTCTCCTTAAATTATCTTCATTTTTTGGATTCTTTTTCTTGTTACTGTTCTGATTGGGTGTTCTGTGCTACCCCACCCTCTATATCGGTGATTCGATCATCCTCTTCATCCACTCTGTTGATTCCTTCTCATGTGCTCGTCATCTCAGATATTCTTCATTTCTGACTGGTTCTCTATTATAATTTACATTTCCACTTTTATGTTTTTTATCTGTTAAAGTTCTCACTGAGTTCATCTACTCTTCCCCTAAGTTCATTGAGCATCCTTATAACCAGTGTTTTGAACTCTGCGAGTATTAGATTGCTTGACTCCACTTTGTTTAGATATTTTTCTGAAGCTCTGTTCTGTTATTTCATGTCTCCCCATTTTGGCTGCCTTTTTGTGTCTGTTTCTGTATACTAAGTAAAGCTCCTAAGTCTCTCGTTTTTAGTAGCATGGCTTTGTGGGGCTCAGTGGCACAGTCCTGAAAGGAGTACAGCTGCAGGCCAAGTTTAGCCCCAGCTGGTGCCCCTCTGGGGGCTACCTGGTAAGAGTCAGCAAGCAATCCACAGATGGCTGCCACTCATGCAGTGCTTAAAGTTGCCTCAAGAGTCCATGCCAGAAAAGGCTGCCACCAGTGTGGGACTTGGAGCTGCTTAGCAAGGAGCACACGTGGGCCCTTATTGTTTTAACTGCCTTTCAGACAGACAACCCTTAAATAAAGAGTTGCAGAGTTATGGAAGTGGATAGCAGTAGGCATTTTGAACACACAAAAAGGAACTTCTTTTCTTAAATTTGTTCTAAATATTTGAAAGTTTGTACCTTTGGCATTTATTCCCTAAATTAAATGATTAGAATAGATAGAAGGAAAAATTGTGTGTTTTCATATATCACAGGAAGGAATGCTCATAACTTTGTGACAGGAGAAGTTTAAAATGAATATAAATTATTTTCCTCATCTCTTTTCCCAATTGACTGTATCTTTCCTCTTTCCTCTTTTGCTTACATTTATATTTTTATTTGTACTCTTGATGTGTAAGTTTCTGCTTATGTAATCGTTTAGGACATGATTTATATAGACAGTATTTTCATGTATCATCACTATATGTGCCTTACTGTATTTATCACAGCTCTTAATGGGTTATCATTCAGAATTAGAGATCATTTGGCAGATATTCACAAATGTGTGGAACCCTGCATAAATTCAAAAATATGGATAAAAATAATTGCATTATTATATTGATATATATAAATGTCTAGAAAAATATTATTTTAATAAGCTTTATAATCAGTTTGCATATTACTTATCATCTCTGTCTTACTTCTTGGTATTTAATGCCAGAATATATATAACACACTAAGTTAAAGATTTGTTTTATAGCAGAAGTTGGCAAATTTTTTCTGTTGAGGACCAAACTAAATATTTTAATCTTTACGGGCTAACCTATCTCTTTTGAAACTACTCAGCCCTTCTGTTATTGCACAAAAGCAGCTATAGATAATATGTAAAAGAATGTGCATGGCTGTATTCCAGTAAAACTTTATTTATAAAAATGGTGGCCTGTGGATTTGTCGTGGAGGCCATTGGTTTGTTAACTCTGGGTTTATGATATTAGATGAATAATTTAGTCTTTCAATACAGATTTGTTAAAATGGCATCAGGGAAACATTGAACAGAAGAAAAGATCCAGGATTCAGAATAAGAAGAGTTAGTAGTCAGACTAGGTCAGTGGTCAAGACATATTTTTAGGATCTTAAGTGATGTAACAGTTCCTATACCGATGAATAGATATATTGAAACTTCATGGACATCATTATTAGTCTATATGTTTTCATCAGAAAGTGATGTTTTAAAGTTCATCTTTGTATTTCAAATACTTTATATTAAATCTTCTTCCAGTTATCACCGCATGATAATCTGATTCTCAGTCAGCCTGTTTCTTCACCTCTTCCGTTAAGGCAAGTAAAAATTCATTTTTATTAGTTTCTCTAAATCTAGTGTGAGCTAAAGTAACATTCAAATATTTTCTCTCTTTCCTAAGTAAAATTTCAAATTTTTATGGAAATACTTTAACTGTTTCTTATCTAAATTCTTTTTTCTTAGTATTTAGGTTAAAGTTCCAAAGTAAGAAAAACTTTTACAGTTGTGTTTGGTATTTTGTGCATCCATTTGTTATTATCAAGTACTTATCATTACATAAATGTATACATGTAGATTATGAAAGCAATTATTTTTAGTTTTAAATATCCTCTGAAGAACACTCAAATGCAATTAATTTTAAATTTAACTTCAAACTTTATAAATATTATACCAGAGGATAGAACAATATATTGCATCACCTTAAAAGATCAGAGAAATTATGAAGTTTGTTTTTTCTAAAGTATTATTTCTTGAAATTTAATTAACTGTGTAATTTTCCTAGCAGAGACACAATTAAAATATAACCAAGTTATTTTGTAGCACATACCTAAGGGAGACCAGCTGCCATCTTTGACATTAATTTTGTAAGAATTACAGGTTATTTCATCACTCTCACCCCACAGTGACCAGAGTTTTCTTTACCTTTGTTTGAGCCAAAGATAAACTAGAAATACTGACTGAGACTATGTAAAAACAATTCTAAATTACCCTAGGTCCTTTTTTTAGTAACAGCTTTATTAATATATAATTCATATACCATACAGTTCATCCAGTTAAATTGTACAATTCACTGGTTATAGTCATAGTTCTGCAACTATCACTATAATCAATTTTAGAACATTTTCATCACTCCAGAAAGAAACCTTGTACCCGTTAGAAGTTTACCCTCCCTCATTCCTTCCATTTCTGCACGCGTGCACGCACACACACACACACACACACACACACACACACACACCCACCTTCCCCTACCCCTCCCCAACACTAGGCAATAACTAAATCTGCTTCTGTCTACAGATTTTCCTATTCTGAACATTTCATATAAATGGAATCATATCGTATGTGGCCTTTTGTGTTTAACTTCTGTCACTTAGCATAATGCTTCCAAGGTTTATCCATGTTGTAGCATGTATTAGTACTTCTTTTCTTTTTATTTACAACAAATATTTCAGTGTATGCAAAACCACATTTTATTTATTCATTAGTTGTTGGATATTTGGGTTGTTTCCCCTTTTTGACTACCATGACAAATGCTGCTATGAATATACACAAGTTTTTTGTGGACATGTTTTCATTTCTTCAAGTGACTTTTGTTACTAGTTTTGCTTTGTTTTTATAAAAGTTAAGTCTACGGCCATGCTCCCTTGAACAAGTCCAATCCCGTCTGATCTCGGAAGCTAAGCAGGGTCGGGCCTGGTTAGTACTTGGATGGGAGACTACCTAGGAAGACCAGGTGCTCAAGGTGTAAAAAATAAAAAAAATAAGGGATCGTAAGATGACAATCCTTGGTCCTTGCAATCTGTGAGGTCAACCAAGGGTTGCCTCACCTAAAAAATAAAAAATAAAAATAAATTAAAAATTAAAAATTAATTCAGTGAAGCCAGTTATTTAGCATTATATAGAGAAAATACTGGTTGCTTTCCTGAACTATTTACAGTTTAGTATTTTGTTACTATACAGACAGTCTAAGTTTTGTTTATTAATTTACTTTGTATGTATATGTCATCACTTGGGAGCTCTTGATTTCATATTACTATTATTACTACAGTAATAAAAACAATCTATTTGTAAATCTAAATTTAGATATGTGTATTTACCTTAAGGTGAGCCTATAAGTTACATAGTTTTTCAGATAATTACAGTGGAAGATGAGCCATGTTAAAAAAGCTTCTACTAAAAGATTTGTTTTCTTTACTTGGACATTATGTATCATGAGTCTTTTTATATAAAACAAAGCAGGTGACTTTTTTTAATATCACAAATAAGTTTTATTTGTCACCATGAAAAGTCTGAATTAAGCAGATTCTTGGACTGGAGGTACATATCCACCAGCTTATTCAACTTTAGAAGTTGTCTCATTATCAAGCTGCTACTTTCACCATGAAGCTTTGTGAGTTTTCCCAATTCAAACTTGGGCTTCTTCACCATTTTGAATTTTCTAACAGACATCAAGGAGTGGATAAATAGATTGGCAAGCCTTTTCTAGGTCTTTTCCAGTGCTGTCTGGAGTTAGTTTATTGACCACTTCTTTCAAACTATTTGTCTGCACTTCTCAGCTCATAATTTCCATCATCTTCAGATTTGGCAGACCTGTTGACGATGAGCATAAGAGGTCCTCTAATCTAATTGTTGTGATTTTTACTAAAACCAGTACAGAATAAATGAAGCAAATAACCATCAGCAGTATTGACATGACATAAGCTTCTGTCATGGTCTGCCATTTTTTGACTGTGGAGCACCTTTTGTCATGGATAAGATCCATGCTATGGAAATCAGTCAGACAGTTTTTTCCTGAACAAATTAACTTGAATTTTCTAAATGCAGCTTCATCATTTTGCAGATCATCTAGGTTCACTTCAAAAACATGACCCTTGAGACCACCAGATGGGATTTTGGTTCCTTGAGTTCTCCTGACTAGTATTTTCCCAATATTTCTTATATTGAATATGGTTGTTGCTTTCACATCATACCAGTCTTTCTTAGAAAATGAGTCAACCGCTCTCTTCTTGGCTCCCTTTTGCCCAAGCCCAAACTTTTCACAAGGCACTTGTTCTTGCCAGCCACCATGGTGCTTACTCAGAGAACCAAAAGGGGAAGCAGATGACTTTTTATTTTCCTTATTGAATCCCATGCAGAAGAATTGAATGATTTTGAAACCTTATAAAACTTCATTGATTTCATAGTATGTTTCTGATATAGTGTTTTCCCTATAAGGGTAGTAATCATGTTTAAAGTTGAATACGTAATACAAATCCTACCCTAATGAACTTTTTTTCCATTATTTTGAATAATGAGGTGTTTAGATGTTTCTTTTTTTTTAATTATGTGTTTTTGTTTGGATTGACAGTGGTGGCAAGTTTTCAACACTACTTCAGAATTTAGGTCCCGAAAATGCTGTGACACTACTGGTGTTTGCAGTAACAGAACATAAGATTCTCATCCATTCCTTACGGCCTTCTGTGCTTACTAGTGTGACAGAAGCATTAGTGTCTGTGAGTATCACAGTTTCTTATTGGCAATCAATTGTTTTAAACCTAATTTACGACTATTTTAATGTATAACTAAAATTCATAGAGTAATGAATTTATATGTTGCAAAAACAATTTTATTTTTCTGACCGTTAACACTAGTTATAATTATTTAATTTTTTATCAAGCATTAGACTTTTAGTATGAATATTTAAAAGACAATTTTTTGTGTGCTGATAAATTATGCTTCACTATCAAACAGCTAAATATTCTATTTTTTGTTTATCCAAGATGATTTTCCCTTTCCACTGGCCATGCCCATATGTTCCTCTCTGCCCATTGGCTTTAGCAGATGTCTTGAGTGCACCATGTCCATTCATAGTAGGAATTGATTCAAGATACTTTGATCTCTATGATCCTCCACCAGATGTTAGTTGTGTTGACCTAGATACCAACACCATTTCTCAGTAAGTAACATTTTAGTGATTCTAAACCCAATAGTTTACAACTTCATAATGTATGTGTGTAATTGTGTATTTTTTGAATACTCATTAGAATTTCTTTTGAACTATATTGTTTTTGAATTTGGGATTACGACCATCTTTGAATCAGCTCTTAGAGTTTTAGAGGAGGTTTTATTGGAAAGATCTTTAAATATTTAAGAAGCATTATAATCTTATGCTTACTTAGAAATTTAGCAGAAGAAAAATTGAGGTTAGAAATAGAAAAGTTTATTTCTCTTTAATGAAATGAGCATGGGTGGAATCACAAATTGAATTAAAATACTGTTCCTTGATTAACATTTCAATCCTATTTCTAATCTTGTATACTATTAGAATGCTAATACTTCATAGCAAAATTAATGTTTTTAAATTTTTAAATAACTTTTAAATTATAAATAATTTTATCAATGTTATACTTTAGGAGTTTAAGGATTTTATAAATTTCCCTCTTTTTATTGGAATAATATTTCAGTTGTAGCTACTGGAGCTATACCTTTTATAGATTTTTCATAATTCAGTGTTTCTCTTGTATCCCTTATTTTCATTTTAATCATAGTTATGCTATTCAGGGAAGAGGAAGTTGATGCAATGACCACATTAGAATCCATAGGACATACTTAAAATAATGACAAGTTAGTCTATCAGTAAAGCTCAAAAGCTAGTATGCCTTTTACAACTTAAATGTGTATATGCGAAATAGGTTTTTCTTAATTTTTAAAAGCATGTGTCATATTAAAGCCTTTAGATTTAATTCTGAAATCTTATATTAATCCTAGTCTTGTCATATGTCAAAACCTCAAGTACCTAAATCATCAGAAAAGTTTAGTAAAAAAAAAAAAACTTTTGTTATAAAGTATGTATGCTGTCAAAAGTTTGCAGAGAAAGCCTAACCAAAGATATATGGGATGTACTTTGTGCATAAAAGCCATTTTATATATGAGATCGATAGAATCAAAGATTCTTTACTAGGAACATTTAATTCTTTAATATTAAAGTAAAATCTCTTTTCTTTGCCAGTCGTTAATGTTACATGACATACTGTTTTTAAAAACTGAAATTAAGGGTGGTTAATGAGTATAAACTGTGTTTATTATGATAATAAATTACTTTTTCTCTTCTTTTTATATGTTTTTTAATTTGTTAGAAGAATTTTTTCTTATTTTATCTTTCTGTTTTGATCACTAATGAGGTAAGCATCAAAGAAACATGAATGGTTTACATTCATCAGTAGTAGTCTTCCTTCTTGATATCGTCCTTACAAACCTATGGGAAGAATAAACTAGTGAACTAAAATCCTTCTACTTTCCTTCATCCAGAATTTCTGGAGCCTCAACCTGAAATTTGAAAGAAAAATGAATCATGAGTATGGAATTTTGGGGTTCATTTTCCCTCTCTGACTCTTAGATACATGTAATACAGAGTATATAATGAATATCAAGAAATTTCCGAAGGGATATTAATATCTAGTGTGTGTTAGGCATAGAGCTGTATGCATAGCTTAAGTTATTGCATATTATTCTCTGTATTTTGTGAGGTAGTTTTACTGACCATTCTGACATAAGGAAACCAAAACTTAGATTTTTAAGTAATTTATCAAAAGGCACATATCTTATACTGCCAGAACTGGATTTTGAAATCATCACCAACTGACTCTAAAATGAATACATCTGCCACTCATTATTAGCTATTTATGTAATAGTAATCTTGTAAATAAAGTTACCATGAATGAAAATGCAGAAGGCTATCATAGATCCAAACTGAGGTACTAAATAAAACTGTCCTACTCAGCCAAGTTTTAGAGTGAAGTTATCAAGGACAAGAGAAGAAAATTACTTGAATAAATAACAATAATTAGATGTAGTGAAATAATACCAAGATATTTTTCATTCATTTATGCTACAGACGTATCTTGAGTGCCCTTTTTTTTTTTTTTTTTTTTTTTTTTTTTGCTAGGCACTGGGAATAAAAAGGCAAACCAAGTATACTCCTTTTAAATTGCTCATAATCTAGTAATCTAGTCTGGTAAGGTACGCATTCACACAATGAATGATAAGACGCAGTTGGGAGTGCTGTGTTGCAAAGTTTTTTCAAGAAAATATTGTAAATAGTATTTCTATGTTGTGTTCTCACTGTAATTCAGGATTCCATGCTTCTGGTCACATTATAAATGAAATAAAACCTTTGCAGCAGGACATCTGCAGTTTGACCCTGCCCTGTCTGTATTTTTATTCTCATTTGTGGAAAGATAGGAGAGAATCCAAGACAGTTATTCTTTGTCAGCTTAAGCTTTCCCATCCACTCTTTTTCTCTTTGTTTACTTTTTAGAGTGGTATTTGCCCTTTTTGTTCTGTGGGAAGTTCAGGGAACATTAAAAAAATAGTTCACAAGTTCCACTGCACACCTGTGCTATGTTGTCTTTGGTGGTTAGAACATGAGTGATTTACTTTTTCTTTTTCTCTACATTTTCCAAGTTTTCTAAAATGAGTATTCATTGCTTTTGAAATAGAAAAAAAGATTTAATAAAAAATGGAATCAAAAAAAGCTATAGTTGAGTCTTGTTGTCATATCACCATGCTTTTTTTCTCCTACCCCATGTATAGTTTAAAGAGCAACTGTGCCATAATAGTTATAATAAAAGAGATTATAGGAGTTTGTCATAGAAACAAAGATACCATTCCTCTTTTATTAGTAATAAAAGTATTTTTGGAATGTCATACTTTATTCAACTAGTTTAATATTATAGATTATTTCTTTTCTGAAAGAAACAAAAATAAATTTTACTTATACTTTTAGGAAACTCAAAAACTAAGTATTTAAATATACCAGAGCATTTTGATAAGCTTTAGCGATCATAAGTTCATTGAAAGTTTTCTACAGTGCTTTATCATGGAGTCTATAAGAAAAAAATCACAGAGAAGGATTTTTTCAATATTTCGGTATCTAAAGACTCTTAAATGGGGTTTGAGTAATGACCACCACATTAAGTTTTGAAATGATTAGTATGGTTACAATGCAATGAATCAATACCAACATAACTACAAATTTTTGAGCTTTATTTCATGTAAGGGTCCACCCTCATATAAATTAATTTTAAAATAGTCAACATTCTAATTTATCCAAGTAGTATTTTTCTACTTTTAACTAGAATATTTTGTTTCGTTTTTGTTCAATGTGCTTTTTCTCTTCCCTTTTTATATATAACAAGTATATACTCCACCCGCCCTGACTCCCAGAATTCATCTAACAAATATATTCTTTTTGTTATTTAATCTCAGAACTGGTGACAAGAAAAATGTAGCCTGGAAGATACTCCCAAAGAAACCATGTAAAAATCTGATGAACACACTGAATAATTTGCACCAGCAATTGGCAAAATGTAAGTGTCTAACTTAATTAAAGGAAGTAATTTAATCTGAGAAAAGGACTTCAATTTGCTTTATTTATGAAAGGATAGTGTTTATATCAAGGAATGTGTTGTTATAATCTGAAAGGTGAATGAGCATTATTGCAAAATTTGTTGAAAGCTGAATGGGAGATTTATAAAATTTATTTTTGATATCTATCACATTTTCATGGAACCATTTTAGAATAATAAAATTAAAGAAGAGTTAAAGTGGTTGTTTTCTTTAATTTTACCACTGCTGAAATACCATGGAAAAAAATAAGCATTTTCACTTGTATATTTTCTTCATACATAGAATAGAAAACGTTATTTTGAAAACATAATACAGATGGTTTCAATTATGTTAGAAAGTGCCGATTTTCATTGGGGTGAGAGCTAGGTCATATGCTTTCCATCCTCAGTGAATCTTAATGCTGTGCCTACCTCAAATATTTGAAAATAGAAGCTTTCTGAAAGCATTAGGAAATTAATCAAAATGAAAATTGATTAGGATATGGAATATTTCAATAAAAAGCTTATATAAGAATATCTTGACTGTGATCCAGAATTACTAATAAGAAGAATTAAATCTTTGTTTATATAATCCTCTTGGTATTTTATAACAACAATTCATTCAGGTTTCAAATTTAATACTTATTGTATGAAAAATGGTCAGTAATGGTGTTGCAGTATTTGAGGTTCTCATTTATATATTTGGTGATGAAATATCAACATAAGA
>NW_011888866.1:25081-39137 GCF_000151845.1 Pteropus vampyrus
AATTTAATACTTATTGTATGAAAAATGGTCAGTAATGGTGTTGCAGTATTTGAGGTTCTCATTTATATATTTGGTGATGAAATATCAACATAAGATGCGGTCTACATGCTTCAGGGTTGCCTATAGTATATTTGGAAGGTGCCTATAGTATATTTGGAAACAGACATGGAAGACTGTTTACAAAGTAAACCTCACAAGTAGATAATTCAGAAGTAGCTCATAAATATTGGGGTATGAGAAAAATGACATTACATAGAATAAAATTTTATCTCATGGAACAAATTTGATGGAATTTTATTTTATCTACCATGTTAATTAACTTTCTAAAAGTGCATGCAGTTCTTTTGAATAGCTGAAAAGTCCAGCAGCTTTTGTAGCAATATTGTCTTTGCAACTATGAGGATAATAAGGTCGAAAGAAGTACCTTCTAAGAGATCATGCAGTTAACAAGGATGAAGCTAATAATTAAAACCTATACCTTCTGTTCCAACGTTCACGTTCTTTCTAATATCCTTTTTTTAACATTTTATTTATTTATGTATTTATATATTTATTTATTTATTTATTTAACATTTTATTTATTTTTCCCCTTTCCCCTCCTCCCTCTCCTCTGGTAACCACTAGTCCATTGTCCATGTCCATGAGTCTCTGTTTGTTTTTCCTGTTCATTTGTTGCTTTTAGGTTTATATCCCACATATGTGGTAATCATGTGTTTTTCAACCTTTTCTGTATGGCTTATTTCACTTAGTATGATTATTTCAAGGTCCATCCTCAGGATGGCTTTGGCAATTCAGGGTCCTTTGTGCTTCCGTACAAATCTGATGATTTTTTTGTTCTATTTCTTTAAAAACTACCAATGGGATTTTGACGGGGATTGCATTAAATCTGTATAATGCTTTAGGTAATAAGTTCATTTTAACTATGTTGATTCTTTCTATTTCTTTCTATCTTCTTTGATTTCTTTTAATAGGGTCTTCTAGTTTTCATTATATAGGTTTTTCACTTGTTTCATTAGATTTATTCCTTGTTTCATTAGGCATTTTATTCTTTTTCTTGCAATTGTGAAAGGAATTATTTTTTCCACTTCTTTTTCTGATGTTTCTTTATTAGAGTATAGGAATGCTATGGATTTTTGAACATTGATTTTGTATCCAGAGACTTTACTGTTTTTGCTTATTGTTTCTAGTAGTGTTCTTGTGGAGTCTTTTGGGTTTTCTATATAGAGAATCATGTCATCCGCAAATAATGACAGTTTGACTTCTTTGTTTCCTCTTTGGATGCCTTTTATATCTTTCTCTTTCCTGATTGCACTTGCTAAGACCTCCAATGTTATATTAAATAACAGTGGTAATAACAGTGCCTCATTCCTGATCTTAGAGGGAAGGTTTTTAGTTTTTCACCATTAAGAATAATGTTGGCTGAGGGCTTGTCATATATGGCCTTTATTATATTAAGGTCTTTTCCTTCTATACCGATTTTGTTAAGTGTTTTGATCATAAATGGATGCTGTATCTTGTCGAAGGCTTTTTCTGCATCTATCGATATGATAATATGATTCTTATTTTTTAAATTTGTTTATATGATGTATCATATTAATTGATTTGTGTATGTTGAACCATCCCTATGCCCCTGGGATGAAGCCCACTAGATCGTGGTTTATAATCTTTTTAATATATTGCTGTATTCGGTTTGCTAGTATCTTATTTAGGACTTTTGCATCTGTGTTCATGAGAGATATTGGTCTGTAGTTTTCTTTTTTTGTGTTACCTTTACCAAGTTTTGGTATCAGGGTGATATTGGCCTCATAAAATGAATTGGAAAGTATTGCCTGCTCTTCAATATTTTTGGAAGAGTTTGAGGAGAATAGGTATTAAATCTTCTTTGAATGTTTGGTAGAATTCACTGGTGAAGCCATCTGGTCCTGGACTTTTACTTTTTGGTAGGTTTTTGATGATTGTTTCAATTTCCATACTGCTGACCGATCTATTTAGATTTTCCTGTTCATCTTGATTCAGCCTAGGAAGGTTGTATTTTTCTAAGTGCTAGTTCATTTCTTCTAGGTTATTAAATTTAGTGTTATGTACTTTTTCATGGTATTCTTATATGGTCCTTTGTATTTCTGCAGTGTCTAATTTCTCCTCTTTCATCCCTGATTTTGTTTATTTGTGTCCTTTTTCTTTTTACTTTAATGAGTCTAGCCAGGGGTTTGTCAATTTTATTAACCTTTTCAAAGAACCTGCTCTTTGTTGCATTTATTTTTTCTATTGTTTTTTTGTTTGTTTGTTTTCAATTTCATTTATTTCAGCTCTAATTTTGATTACTTCTTTCCTTCTGACTTTAGGCCTCATTTGTTCTTCCTTTTCTAGTTTTTTAAGATGAAGCATTAGGTTGTTTATTTGGGCTCATTCTTGTTTTTGGAGGTAGGCCTGTAATGATATGAACTTTCCTCTTATCACTTTTGCCATGTCCCTAAAGTTTTGATATGTTGCACTGTCATTATCATTCATTTCTATGTATTTCTTTTTGTATATGTGTATTAATGCTAACTGCATTCCCTGTGCCATGCTCCCCATCTATGTATTTCTTGATCTCTCTTTTTATTTCTTCTATGACCCAGTTATTCTTTAATAGTATGTTGTTTAATCTCCATGTATTTGTGGTCTTTCAGCTTTCTTTTTACAGTTGATCTCTAGTTTCAAAGCCTTATGATCAGGAATATGGTTGGTATGATTTCAACCCTCTTATATTTGTTGAAGCTATCTCTGTATCTCAGTATGTGCTCAATCCTTGAGAATGTTCCATGTACACTAGACAAGAATGTATAAGCAGCTGTTTTGGGATGAAAGGCTCTGTAAATGTCAATTATGTCTAGTTGGTCTAATGTATCATTTAAGGATGTTATTTCCTTATTGATTTTCTGTTTGGATGATCTATCCATATCTGACAGTGGGGTATTTAGGTCCCCTACTATGATACTGTTTTAGTCTTAGTAATTGTTTTGTATATTTCGAGGCTCCCTGATTTGGGAAATTCTCGTCCATTATTTGTCTGAAAATACTTTATAATCCCTGCTCCTTTTCCTCCCCTTCGAGAAGTCCCATTATTCTTATGTTTCTTCTCCTGCTGGTATCAGCTAGTTTTTGAATTTCTCTTTTATTATTTTTCATTCTTCGGTTTCTCTCTTCTTCCTTCTGATTTATTTCTAGATTTCTGTCTCCGATATCACTGATCCTTTCCTCCATATGGTTGACTCTATTTCCCAAGCTTGTTATTTCATTTTCAACTCTTGCAGTGTGTTCTTTATCTCCAGAAGGTCTGTTTGGTTCTTTTTGAGGGTTTCAATCTCCTTGCTAAAGAACTCATTCTGCTCATCTAGTTTTTTCAATTCCTGAAATTGTTGGTATGATTTGTTTCGGATCTCATTGAGTTTTTTTCAGAAGTACCATCCTGAATTCTCTGTCATTTAAGTCGCATTTTTCTATGTCTGTAAGCTTATTTTCTGGAAGCTTTTCTCCTCCTTTCTGCGATGGCTTGTCACATTGGTTGTTCATGGTGTTTAATGAACTATTTTTCCGGATAGGCATTAATGGAAGTGTGTTCTGCTTTATTTTTTTTTTTTTCCAGAAAGATTTATTATATAATGGTCCCTAGCCTGTTGCAAAGAATGTGCTTTTCTTTTGCTTTCTAGTAGGTGGCCTCTTGGATCTCTGCTTTATATAAAGTCTTAATAATGTCTTCTTTTTCCTTATAGATGTTTAATCACACTACCCTCAGTCTCAGTTCCTGTCGGTGTTAGCAACAGTTTTGATAGCATTTGCTCAGATTCCCCTGGGGCTCCGCAGTAATTGGTCTCAGGGTAGGGAGGAGGGACCTTCTGGGTTCGGGGATGGGGACTGTGGCTCAACCTCGGTTTTGCAACCACGGCTGGTAAAAATCAACTGTTGTTTTTCTGCCGTCCTTGCTTTTTTTGCCTTCTGCCCTGATGACTAGGCACTGCCACTGGCCACGTGGAACTCACAGCACTCCCAGGCAGGGCTGTTCAGGGAACTCGACTCTCCTTCCCCCCACCCCCTCCTCCTATAGGGAGCTCCGGTGGCTGCGAGAGGCAGCTTCTTTATTTCTCCCAGTCCACCACCGGACACCCGGGGTTTTGACCTGTGGTAGCTCTTATGAGCATATCCCACGCTCAGACCTGCAGGTGTCCAGTTTGGGTGTTTTTTGTTGAGTTTTAGATGTTCAGCTTATTGTCGTTTCAAGGGAAGAGATCTGGGTACGTCTCTCATTCTGCCATGTTTAATCCAATCTCCTCTAATCTACTTTTTTAGACAATAAGAACTCCAAAAAAAAAAAAAAAAAACCTATCTTAAATGATTTATTGTTCCTCGTATTTTAAATGAATTTTAAATTTTTGAAACAATCACAAAATTTTTTCCCCTGACCCTTTGAAAATAGATGCCCCATCATCTTCAAATGGAATGTATTTCCTACCAACAAGTACATTCTGCTACATCACTACAGTATAACCATGAAAATTAGGAAATTAGCATTCAGCATTACTGCTATCTAGTTATAATGTTCTTTATAGCAAAAGAATCAATTTCTGTATCAGATGTTTTGTTTAGTTTCAAGTCTCTTTATCTCCTTTTTTCTTAAACAGGTCCTCTTTTCTTCTTTCATTTTCTTGACACTTTTGAAGATGACACTTGCCATTGTAGAATGGTCCATGATGTGGGTTTGTCTGAGTGTCCTCATGATAAAAAGTGTCCGCATGATAAAAAAAGATCATGCATCTTTGACAGGAACACTGCAGCAGTTACACTGAGTTCCTTTCATTGTATCCTTATGAGATTGAGCACTATGTCAATTTGTCCCATTATCGATGATGTTCACTTTGATCACTTGTTTAAGATGGTATCTACCAGCTTTCTTCTCTACTGTAAAGTTACTCTTTTGCTTCCTAACGGCTTTAGCACTGAATTATTCAAGAAGAGGAAGAGGTTTTTTTTTTTTCCCCACATTTTAACCCCTGAGTGTTCCTCCTGTAGGCACTTATATTTTAAAAAAAAAAAAAAAAAAGGGAAGGAAGGACCGTTGTATTTAACCCTGTGTCTGGTTGATGTTTGTTCTGATCTTCATTTATTAATCTGTTTACAGTTATTTTGAAATATGAACATCTTTTTCTGATGGTAGTCAGCCAAACAGGGATAATTTTATGTTTGATTTGGATGAAATGTACTCAGCAGAGCCTGAAAAATGATACGATAAGCTTTGCTAGGACTTACTGTTATGAAGTTATATAAATAAATAGTTAAGGTAGCTTTCAATTTTATTGAAATATAATTGACATACAGGACTGTATAAGTTTAAGGTGTACAGCATAATGACTTGACATACATATACAACAAATTTATATTGATACCATTATGAATATTAGTTTTGACAGTTTGGAGAAAGCACTAACACTTTATTTCTTTACAGTGCAGCAGAGACCAAGGGATGATGGACTAATGGACTTAGCAATGAATGACTATGATTTTAATTCTGGAAAGAGGTTGCACATGATAGATTTGGAAATCCAAGAGGCATTTTTGTATTTCATGGCCTCTATTTTGAAAGGTTATAGATCGTACTTAAGACCAATAACACAAGCCCCATCTGAGACAGCCACAGATGCAAGCTCTCTTTTTGCTCTACAAGGTGAGTGATTGCATAGCTTTACAGCTGTCATATTATTGAGGTTAATCTTGTGATGATTTAATTGTTTTTGGGTTAATAGCTCATGTTTATCAAAATATATATCAATTTTGAGAGTATGTGACTATCAACTCTGTTGGTAATCCATTTCCATAGGACTAGTTCTTTCTCAGGCTCATTAAATGTAATCCCATTGGGAAAATATGCAGAAGAAACTCTTTTAAAAGTGCAGAGCTTCCTAAGCATTTACTACGGCACTTATTGTGTCACAGGTGTGTTGATATTGATGTTTTTAGCTTTCAGGGCAACCAGGCAATGTTAAGTATGCAGAGGATCTGCTGGATGCTCACCTCCAGGCTTGAGCATTTGTTTTACTTCAGTATGTGTTATAAATATTATTCTCTGTCTGTGCTACAAAGTAAAAAGTTGGGAATCCCTGGAATACATTTTGTGTCATAATACTTTCACTGTCAATATTTACTTTCTTTGTAGTGTTTAACATTTAAAAGAGAAATTGATTTAATAAACATATATTGAGTACCTCCAAATGGTAAAGCATTGGATATATAGTGGTGTGCAAAAGATACATGGTCACAGAAAAAAATGGGAAGGAAGACATGATCACTTCTCCCATGGAGCTTTATAGTCAAGAAGTTAAGCGGTTTGAAAATAGTATGAATGAATACTTCAGTTCACAACTTTACATCACAGAAGCCCTCTGAGGAATTCACCTCTGAGCCTTGATTGGAAGGAGGAGTAGAAATTAGCCAGACAAAGGGAAAGTAGAGGAGTGTTTTAGGCAGAGAGAACAGTTTATGCAAAGTCCATGAGGCTGGAAAGAGTTTGAGTTCATGGTCCCAAAAGAAGACCCAACTGTTATGTAACTGAGCATAGCGAGCAAGGTAGAGTGTGAAATCAGGAAATAAACTTTTTAATCTTTTTCAGTAAGTAAAATACAAACATAAATAAATACTAAAGGGGATATAACTTCTGCTTTGAAAAAGCTACATAGATACGGAAAGAGAGCATACACCACCACATGCACATAGCATGCAACACGTAAGAAAAAAAAAATAGCAATTTTTAAAATGCTTTCACATTTATTAGTTTATGTGTAGTCTTCAAAGTAATGAAGGGATGACAGAGACGATTCTGGATGAGGATTGGATTAAAATTTCTTTCCTGTTGCTATCTTTGTCAGGTCACGTTCCCTCTCAGAAGTCTTAGTGTTTTTTTCTGAAAAATGATGGGGTGTCAGGGGATATAGATGACATGGTTGATCAGGTTCCTTCTGGATCAAAAATCTTATGAATCTTTAATAATGTTATATATTCTGACATTATAAATTTATGTCGAACAGCTTTCTTAAGAAGTCGGGACCGATCACATCAGAAATTCTATAACATGATGACCAAAACACAAATGTTTATTCGCTTCATTGAAGAATGCTCTTTTGTCAGTGATAAAGATGCAAGCCTGGCGTTTTTTGATGATTGTGTAGATAAAGTAAGTAATAGTATGTCTACAGTGTCCTAACTTATTTTGTGTGAGTGTTATAAATGTTAGAAATTATAGTTTCTATTTATAACTTTTATTAGCGTTTAACGAAATCTAAATTAATTTCATTCCATCATTGACTCTTTATTATGAACGTTTTGGTGGCCTACTAGATATTATAGAACATAAAAACCCCTCAGGAATACCTTGCAGGATCTTACTAAACCGTGAGTTTTATTTTAGCAGTCAGGTCTATAACCCTGCCTGCCCACTTATAGACTATGGGAGTTTCATTCAAGCCTGTGGTCCTCTAACTTGAGCATTCTTAATTTTCATTTCTCCTTTTTGTCTAAGGTGCATTGTCACATGCTGAGACATATAGGCATAGAGCATAATGAATATTTCACATGAATATTTCTATAATTTGTAAGTGAGTTTGCAGCATAAATCAAGTGAATTAATTCTATTTTAAATTCATGTGTGAAACCTTCCCTTTTCCTTCAGTCGTAATATCATTAGGTGGGATAGAGCAAGGTGGGTATCCATGCTGAAGAGAGGAGGTTGGGGAATAATGGCTCAGAGAGAGGTATCAAAACGTAAATAGAATGAAGAAGGAGAAACAGCCTAGCATGGGGTGTCGGAGCTCAAGCCAGGTGAGGAGAGCATCCATGCAAGCAGTAGCCTAACATGGAGAACCAGTGGACAAGCAGGATAAAGAGAGTGTCCATGCTGTGGGCGTAGACTATTGCAGGGAGTCAGAACCTAAACAGGATGAGAAGAGCATCCATGCTGAGATGAGGACAGCATGGAATGTCAGTCTGAGAGATGGTGGGGAGAGTGTCCCATTGGGTAGGGACAGCAAAGGGGGTATCAGTTTGATCTGGATGGGGAGATGCCAGCTTGGTTGGGGCAAGGGATTGGTCCGGAAGGAGTTGTCAAAGCCAAATTAGGGTGAAGAAATCATATCCATGGGAGAGGGGATTGATCAAATAAATTTATTAAAGATAATCAAGTGTCTCACTGTCAGAGAAGGGATTTACAAATAGAGAAAAGAAGAAAACCAGAACGAACCTTGTAGTATTAGAATGGAATTGAAGGTTTGGTGTTATATCATTGGTTTTCAATATGTATAGATAAGTATAGAAGAAAGTATAGATGTAAGTATTTATGTCTATGTTTGTGAATACATATGTTCCCTAGCTCTGTGCACTGAGAGGAGCTGGGAGCTGCCATACCCCAATAACAATGAGTATACCTAATGCACAAATTTTGGCTTCTAAACAGTATTCTCCACGAAAAGGAATTCAGGACTCCTTGGAGAAATGATTGGTCCCAAGTTGAGGGCAAGGAAAGTACAAAATGATCCCTGAAGTAGCGTATGCTAGAAAACTAGAAATTGCTCCAAGAATGATAGAGACGTGTTTTTATAAAAACAACACACACATACACAGAAACACAAGCCAGTTTGAAGGGACTCTCACTGGCTACATCGGGAACAATTTGAACTTCAAAAGTTATTAATAGATTATAATCCATTGAATAAAATAGGAAACTATGAAGTCTACACAGATATCAGTTAAGAGTCTGATGAGAAACAGGATTTTATATGGGTTCAAGATACCTCCACACAAAATACATATTAAAATGCAAAGAGGAAAAAGTAACTTTATTGTGGAACAGAAAGCCTCGCAGACACCATTTTAATCCAGTGATCAAAGTGAACATCAATAATGGGACAAATCATCAGCATATGCCTCGAATAGGCTGCAGTGAGAATGCAGCATTAGTTCTATGATATCCCTGTCAAAGATACATAACCTGTATAATCTCAAGAAAATATCAGACAAACTCAAATTAAGGAACATTCTGCAAAATACCTGTTCTGTAATCCACAAAGTGTCAGGGTTAAGAAAATAAAGGAAAAATTGAGAAACTGTTCAAAAGTAAAGGAAACTAAAGAGATTTGACAACCAAATACAATGCATAGTTCAGAACAGGATGCTTTTGGTATAACATTAAGATAATTAACAAAACTTGAAAGAGTTTGAGTATTAGGCAGTAGTAGTATCATATGTTAATTTTCAGATTCATGTAGAATCTGAATGTCCTTGTTTGTAGGAAGTACACACTATTCAGAGGTGATGGGTCATGAAGCCAGCAACTTACTCTCAAAAGATTAAAAGGAAAAGATTTTATGTACTTGAAAAGTTACTGTACTTGAAACTTTTCTATAAATTCATAAATACATATATAAATGTCATGATTTGATGACCATGATAGTAAAAAAAAAAAAAAAGCAAAGCTTTGTCATATATTTCCTCAACAGTTTCTTCCTGTAAGTTTATTTAAAGAAGTCCACCACTTTCAAATTTATGTGACTGTGAAAGAAAATCAACGATTTTTTTTTTTTTGGCATAACAGCATTCAGAAATTGGCTCAGTTCTGAGTTTGACATGAAAATGACACTTACCAGTTAATAAATAAGTACCAAATATGTCTCATAAAAATGAGAAATGATTCTCACTATGCAAGGTGTAATGGAAAAAGCACTGCATTGCAAATTAGGAGAACTTTAATCCTAGCTCTTATTATACTTGTGATTTAAGTCATTTAGTCTTTCTATGTTGGTTTTCTTATCTATGTTTTTAAAAGTATTGTGAGAAGAAATCATTATAATTGCATGTCTCACAGTGTTCAGAGTAGTGTATAAACTAAAAATAGAAAACATGACTATTTTTATATTTTGCTAGTTTTTATTCAGGTTTATAGATTAGTAGTTCATTGGGTTTTATCATCTCACAGCAATGTTCAACTTTTGCATGACTTATACATATGAAGAGCAGGAACAAGTTCAGAGCCTTCTATTTAGAAAACTTGAGGGGTGTTTGATATAGAGAAATACTCTTTCTCGTGCTGATAGAGAATTAACAAACTAAGGTGCTTGACGTCCTTGAAATGCGTAGGAATAGGGGAAAGATGGATATATGCCATTATCTTCTTAGAACTCATAGTTCAATTTCTGATAGAAACACTGATGTAAATGCTGTAATTCAGATGGTGTAGGGCTACAGTGTTGTGCTAGAAATATGTATTAAATTTTTTTAGTAGAATGATACTCTAACCACCTTTAGGACATCACTGAGATATAATATACCAACAATAAGTTGATAGTATATTTTGTATAATATAAATTGAATTCTTCGAAGTGTACAGTGTGATAAGTTTTGGCAAATACAGATTTTCACATAAACTTGACTCTAAATATAGAACATTCTACCACCCCAGAAAGGATGTTGTTTTGGGGGGAAGTTTATTTTCTATATTTTAAATAACCTATTTACAAATGGACTTTTAGAATTCGTGCCTTTTTATAAGTTGACCTCTACCTATATAGAGCTTTGAAAGCCTATTTATTTTGAGAAGTAATGTCATAACTCTTTGACAGTTTTGTCTTCATTACAGCGTAGTACCAAGAACTTGGGTTTCAATATTTTAATCAGATTTTTAGGTTTGCCTTATTCAGTACCTATAAAGTTAAACATTAAGAGAAAGGAATAAATAGAAAGGTATGCTTTAAAAAAGAATTTCTCTAAATCCTCTTTTACAGAAATAATTATGTTGGGTTTTGTATATAAAAATGATATTTCTGACTACCATTTTGCACTTTAAATGTTTTTCCTATATGGTACTATAGGCTTCCACTGGCTATCTTATGTACTTCCTGAGCTTCCCGTGTGAACAGTGGCATACAATTGTGTAAAAGTTATTCCCTTTGCCAAGCTAATTGAATCATAAAGGACCAAATTAGCAACCAGGATTTTGCTAAGAGTATGCTTTAGCCAATATATTTATTTACATGGGAACTCTGAATTAGTTGTAGGAATCCAATTAACAGTGCAGAAGAGAGAAATCTTGTATTGTTCCCTTTTATATCTCACTCATTTTATGCATTTTGTTCACAATTTTATTTTAGCTAAGAACTCATATTGCAGTATCACATGGTTTAAAAAATACTCATTAATAGTGTAAGACATACAAGAGTTGTAATTTTGCTAAGTATCTAGGACATCATGTTCTAAGAATTTTTTTTTGCTGATAATTACTATATTATTTTGTCTAGAATTTTCTGAAAATAGGTCACCTGTTCTTGATAAGAGTCAGTGCAGGACATGATTGGAGTAATTGCCTAAAGAATAAAAATTCTGTGAGGTCTCAAAAAAGAAACAATTCCATTAAATGTATATAACCATTGTTTCCAGGAAGACTATTTTCCAAAAATGCTATTTACTTATTTGAAGTCTAGATCCAACAAAAGATCACTTATATATAATGGGTTAATATTGTACTTAAAGATTTTAATGACTACTAAGAAAGTCAAAACTGAAAAGTAAAACATGGTTACTTATATTTGCTTTATTATAATTCAGGGAACTCTTTTATTAAAGAAAATAAAATGTCACAAGATTTAGAATTTATCTTAATAACTTTCATATATAGTTAGAGTAGAGGTCAATTGTATTCTTGGTACTATTAAGCAGAACTCTCTGAAATAGTAAAAATTATACAGTGCTGTTACTACTTTTCATATTCTAACACCACAATTTAAGTACACTTATCACAGCAAGTCAGTACTTTCAATCTGCAAATGTCTTCTGAATATCAATAATACTTTCAAAATAATCATTAGTGTGGGGTTGTTCCTTAGTTGAGTGACTTTGTGCTTAATTTTTAAGTAAACAGATCCTTTTACCACTGACATTTTAGCTATGGAAAAGAAATAATATTAGATATGTATTAACTGCCTAAACCAGTCCATGACTAAGATTGAACAGAAATTAGACATATTTCTCTTTTTTTCTTAGCATATCCAAACAGAAAACATTTGACCGATTTTTAAAAGCTGAATTAGTTAGTTCTGAATAGGAATAACAAAAACAATGTATGAGAATTATTTGAGTTTCATGTATGACTAATTTAAGAACCATGTGTTTTTATTCTTCATATGGTTATATTTTAAATCCCTACAATCTGTTCTTATGAGAAGGAGCTTAACTAAGGGCAGTTTTGTGTAATGGATAGTCTGGTAAGATTTTTCTTGGTCTCCCAAGCATCCCTCTGTGTTTTCTGAGAATGTTAATGTGAAAAAATATGAAGAGAATATGAAAGTCATTTTATTTTATCTTGTGGGTGTTGGATTTTTTTTTCTTCAAATAGAGGCAGATGTCACTGTGCATTCCACAAGACAGAAATGTCCAACCGATAAATGTAGGAATTATTGCATAGCTATTTTTATAATGTTGGAATGAGATTTTACTGATATGAAAGTTAAGAGAATTGTATTTTACCAATGCACTGAATCTACAGTACAACATTTTAATAGACTTTATAATAATGAATTTGAGAATTAGAGCAGTTGTCCTTGTCCACAGTATTTTCTGGGTGATCAAAGTGGCTGGAAAGTGGAAAGTGGAAAGTAGTCACATGTCTGCAGTGGGAAATTTAAAAATTCACTCTGTGCTCATAGATAAGCAGTTCTCTTGTAATATTCCCTCATGGAGACAAGAGTAGTTTCCAGCTTCCTTTTTAATGACCTTGGGCATTTGTTTTAACCTTTTTATTCTGGTCAGTCTCTTCTATTTATTATCATTGCTACCCTTATAATTAGATTAACCCTGTCTTATCTGTACAAAAATGTTTGCATGTAGAGTTTCTCATTTGTTCTTGGGTCATGCATGAATACCATATTCTACTAGGAACACCTATGATTTATCACTCACGCGTTATCACTGACATGTTTCTAATAGTTTAAAAAATATTTTTAGATTTGCTAATAATGTTTTAGCAAACATTTTTATTGGAAGTTTTTATTGAAAGTTTAATTTTTAACACTTTTTTTTAAATGACTAAAGTAACAGGGAGTGTGGAAAATAAAAGGGAGAATAAACTTGGTAAGCCAAATGCCCTAAATAATATTCATTTTACATTTACTTTCAATGTGTTTTACACAATTGTAATATAGTTTCCTAATTTTTTACATAACCAGGTTTTGTAAGCATTTTTAATATTGCTGCCAAATCTCTTAAAAGTAAATTTTCCTTTTTACCACACTGAAACATAACATAGTTTAGAAAGTCAAATAATTTTACGAGGCTAGGTCCCATTCTTTTCCACCTCTAGTTTCTTTTCCCCAGAGAAAACCATTTTCTCTTTCAGCTATTTCTTCAGTCATTTGCTGTAAGATTTCCAAATAATGTTTTTATTACTGCTTATTGTTTTGTAAATTATCTGTTAATAGCATATCTAACCACCACCAGTGCAATTCTCCCAACACAGTTATTAACACAAGTTTTAGTTAAATGGTTGTTCAATAGTAATATTATTATCACTTTGTATAGAATTATACCTAGACTGTATATATATTATAATTAAATTTCCTTTCATATATGGATTTTATTTTCTCTGAAGTTCATTACTATATTCCTTTATGTCTACTATTAATTCATCTCCAAACTCTTCTAAAGTGAAAAATCTAAAATCTCTCAATTTTCCCAACATATCAGGTAATCTATCCATTTGACTTTTTTTTAATTCTTGCTGGAGCATTCCATCTTTATGTTCCAGTCTGAACTGATTGTTTTCTAGTCTGTCATCCTGGGATTTTCCTTGACCATCATCTTGGGAATTATATTGACCTCTCTCTGGAGTTGGATCACCTGCTTTCTGGCTTCAATAACTTCTTTCTTGGTTTATTTCCTTGTTACGGTAGAGCACATCTTACAGTAGCTCCAGAGAAAGAGTACATGGGAGATATATTTTTTGATCCCCTGCCTGTTTGTATATTTCTTGATGCTCCTCTAATATTTG
>NW_011888866.1:39832-53120 GCF_000151845.1 Pteropus vampyrus
GAGGCAGAAAGAACTCATTGGAACTCTTTCTGGGCAAATGAGGCTTGGAGTTTCCTTAGGCATAAGATTAATGATAAAAGAACACAATTGTTTCATTAGAGTCTATCTCTGATCAGTGTCTTAATTCATATCTTTTAGGCTGCTTAGTTTCCCCCAACACATATCTCCAGTCTTTAGCCTCAGGAGCATAACTGACTGCCGGTATTCTCAAAGCTAAGTAGGGAAGGTAAATGACTTTTTCCCCTTGTCGTAACATGTAGGCTTTTACTGACTTCACCTGTTTTATTAACTCTTCATCTCCTCTGCCTTTGCCTGGTTTCCTGAAGTCTAAAATCTCTCTGGTTCACTCAGATAGACCCAACCTAGTCTTATGTTGCATTGGGGAAATGTAGTGGCCTTATTGTACTGGGTTGGGCCAGGAATCAAGGAGTCTTTAAATGCAAGCTTTTAACTAATTCCCCTTCCACCTGTACTCCTACCTCTAGGGCATCTAGCCCTTTCTGGGGCCCAACAGAGCAAAATGGCTTGCTTTTGGCTTTTCTCCTCTGTCCCCTCCCTGGTTCCAGATAAATGTCTTTCAACTTTCACAGGTCATGTCATTCTACTTTGCAGCTTCTAAAATGTTTTGAACTCCATCTTTGCTGTTGTCCCCTCTCCAGTTCATTTTGTCTTTTTTTTTTTTTTCCAATCCCCTTGCTCTCATTTTGGTGAGATTTCAGGAGGGATTGAAGATTAATTACTGTGTTTACTTTATCTTATTCAACCAGAAGTCTGCATAATCTTTACTATTCTCATTTTTAATGATTGTGTATTTTAAACATTTATCATACTTTATTCATTTACCTATTTTTGACATGTAGATGACTTCCAATTTATTGCTACTGTAGTCTTGCAAGAAACATCTTTTATACTGACAGTTTTTTTCATGTTAGGTTATTTTCTTTGACTAAGAATAAGGATGTGTATAATTCAGTAATATGTCAGTACTTGAAATCTATGTAATTTTAGTAACCAGTATCACCCCAATAAATTTAATAAAAAGAATAAGATGGATATGTTTAAACATAGCGTGATTTCTAAAAAAGACTACCAATTTTGAATGCCAGGAGGGTATGTGATTATTATATTTATTATATTTATTGTATCCTTGCTAGTTTTACTATATCAAAGTCTTTTTGACAGGCTAAAAATTGAAAGGTACCTTCTTTTATTTGATTAATTTTTAAATATTCAACAGAAACTGAAATAAGTTTATTCTAAAAGCAATGTATTCTACCTTGATTAAATTTTTATTGTGAGCATTTATTACTTTTATAATTTTAAGAAGCAAATTTTATATATTCATTATATTTTAATTGGAAAATAAATAACAATATAAAGAAGAAATTTAATTGCCAGTAACACCACTACCCAGAGGTAGCATTTTGATAATTGTATGTGTGTCAGAGAGGGAGCACACACAGATATATCTGTATAACACACAGACTCTCTAAAAATATTCAAATCATACTATATATATGATATAGGAGCCTGATTTTTTTGTCATTATTATGTGAACATTTTCTCCTGTCATTAATCGTAATTCTGAAACATGCCTAAATTGTTATCTAATTTACTATATAGATATACCGTTAAAAACATTCTGTAATCCTGGAGATCATGGCATGTAATGCTGTGAAGTTATAACCCACAATTTATATAAGAAGATTGTGAATATATCAGCTGTTTCTAAGAGCTGTCCTTTTTTGCTATACTCTGCTCTATGTCCTTATCTTAAAATTTTAACTTGTTAATAATTCTTGCTCTCACATTTATTCCCAATTGGTATATATTAATTCTATCTAAGCTAATAAAGTTTGTGGCTTATAGTTTATTATATGTATGACATCTGTTTTTTTTAATTAATGTTAATTTTGTGCTCTTTAGTTTATGAGCTCCTTTGGGACAATTTAGACTCTGAAGTTTTCATTTTTCTTGAATATTATCTTACAATAGAGTATCTGGGGAAAATAGTACTACCAAAGTGCTTTCAACATTGATGTGACTAGAATTTAACTCAAATCTGCTTCTACATATACTGGAAGAACTGAGAGAAATTTCTTATATTTAGTATAAACCAAAGATAAAACTCAGTATTCTCCACACATACATATGCATATGTGTACATTTTTTAAAATGTTATTTCTTGAATACATGCTCATTATTCAAAATGCAAAATAGTATAAAAAGATATACATTGGAAAATCTAGGTCCTATCCCATCCTTGTCTGTTCTATACATTTCCCCTTCTCCATGTAGGTAATTACTTTTCTTAGTATTCTTTATGTTAATATAAATAAAAGATGAATATATATTCTTATTTTTCCCTCTTATTCAAAAGATAGTATACTATATACAATGTTGTTTACCTTGTTACTTTCATTTAATTATCTTGGAGAGCTTTCTGTAGATAATAAGCAAGAGATCTTGCTTATTATTTTTTTAAATAGCTCTTTAGTGTCTAGTTGTATAAATGGTTTATTTAACCATTCTCCTATAGATGAACACTTGGCTAACCGAAGTATTATTTTTAATGTATGTTTTTTAAACTCCTTCAGGTGGATATGGACAAGAGTGGTGAAATGCGACTTATAGAACTGGACGAATCTTTCAAAAGTGAACATACTGTTTTTGTAACACCACCTGAGATCCCCCATCTACCCAATGGTGAAGAACCCCCTTTACAGTACAGGTATTCAAGAGGCAGAATGTTTGAGATTGAAAGAGAGAAGCAATCCATCATCTGTGACGTAGCTTTCTAAGGACTGGTATTTTCAAAAATTCAAATTTACAGATCCCTAATTTTTAGGTGGTAAGCAAGCTTATCCCACATCCATTATTAAGTTTTGAGGTATAAAAACAAAAAATTTGCATAATATAGACTTGGGAATGGGAAGCTCTCTCTATATCTGCACACGTATCTGTTCTCATGTTGATTAAATTCAGTTAGGATCCCCATCCCACTAAAATGCAGCATTTTTGTTACAGAATTTTGATTTTTATTTCTCACTAAAACTGGTTTTCTCACTGTTACTTCCTCCCCCCACACACATTGGTTAATGTAACTTTGATTTACAAGTAATTATATCAATTTAGAGTTAACATTTGTGGCCTTGATTTGGATGATATAGTTTTTTAGGCTATAAATTTGTCCGTGAGATTTTATTTTAAGTGGTGGAAATTTAGAACTCTTGGAATTAATGATTGTCAATTTAGGAAACTTGGTCAGACACAGCGTTAAATGCTTGGTATTTAGTCTTGAATGATACATTGTCCCTGCCTTCATGTCTAGGGGGAAAGAGACAAGTTCTGAGCATAGGAAATAAAGGTTATGATAGAGGTAGACTTATTATGCATCTAGGTATACATTATACGTATCCATTTATTATATACTAGAGGTAGTTTCCACTATATATTTATTTTACTTAAAATGATGTTTCCTTTTAGATTTTAAATTATTTTTTATTCACCAATACTACTTTCTTACTTTATTTAAAGATTCTAAAACCATTTCACACCTATCACTTATTGTCAGTTTATTATTTTCATTGAAAAAGAGTTTTTCAGGACACCCTTATTTATAACCTGGATTAAATTTTACCTTTTACAGATGAAAAAATGGTGTAACAGATGTTTGTGAATGTTGATTAATTCATAGGCCACTTGATTCCTGTTCTTTTCATCTATTTATGTTACTCGTATTACTTTTTAAAAATCTGTCTTTTGTCAAAGATACTTAAAATATTTCTTCTAATTTCTCTTTTCTTTTTCTTTCTAAGCAAACAAACCTAGAGTTAAGTTTGTTTGCCTAGGAAGAAATAAAGATCTCATTTCTTTGATCTCTTTTGTACATTATACTTCTTAGACTTCTTTTGGTATATTCACTAATATACTTGTGTTTTTCTTTCTGTGGTTTGGTTTTAACTTTTTAATTTAAATTTTACTTTTAGATTTAGTTCTTTAATAAGGAAATTGCTTAGCTTTAAAAGTTCCCATTTTTTAAAGAATCTAAGTCATTTTTTTTCCCTTGAGACTACCCAATATGATTTTGGTGTAATCATATCTATCGTTGGAAAAACAACTTAAAATAAATGTCTTTATTGAATGCAGTGGATCCTCTTAATAAAAGATTATTTAAATACTTACATTGTCTGTATAAAAGGATATGACAGTAAGTTTCCATAAGATACACAGAATATTTTTATCACACCATGTACATACAATGGTTTTTTTTAAGAGACATAGTTTTTCTGAACTTCTTTGCTATTTTATTCCTATTTAACATTCAGTCATTACCAATATTTTCTTATTCTACTGAATTTGCCTATAGTAATATATAATATAGTTTATCATCTTTTATTATAGTTTTCTTTTTAGTTATTTAAAACTATTTATATGCCTTTAAGAATATTATAAAGTAGGTTAAGTTTGTTGCTCAGGAGTTTCTTCTGTTTTTTTTAGCTTGTCTTTTTCTTAGCTGCCGGTACCTTTTAAATTCCCAAACACCTTCCTCCAGCATTCAGATTAAGCCCACCTCCTCACAGAGCTACCCATTCTAATCTTTTCTTCCTCTTCTCCAACCTCTTCAATTTTAAATGAGGCCCTGAACCTGCTAGCTAACCTGATAAATCAATTCATGATAATAGGAGAGCTTGTCTTGTTATGTTATATATTTTTTGCATTTTTTAAAGAGGCATGTTCTACAGTAATATGTTAATCCAAAGCAGTAATATTAATGACTGTCCTATTCAAGAGTATTGATTTGGTGGGCCCTTTACCAACTATCATATTATTTGACATGTTTGCTATATATTTACATTAATATTAAGAAAATTTGCTTGAGTTACTTTGTAGTTTGAAGTCAGTTCAACAAAATTTAAATGTGTTTCACTTTTTCCCCAAAATATATATGCTTAAGTTTATATTTAGCTATTACATTTCTAAATATTATAGTAAAAGCAACATTAGTATGAATATTTGTTGAGTATATATTGTAGTCTGCTGAAGAAACATAGTTAAAATTAATTCTAAAGTTAAGAAGTTATTGGTCATAAATTTTTTTAGCTTATAACCAATATTATCATCTGTGTGTACTTGAGATTTTTTTTTTTCTTTTCAAAAACAGCTATAATGGATTTCCAGTTCTTAGGAACAATTTATTTGAGAGACCTGAAGGATTTCTACAAACACGAAAAAGCAAATTGCCTTCAAAATCAAGTAGTCCTAGTAGTCCTTCTCCCATGTTCAGAAGAACAAAACAGGTGCTTTATAATTTTGCATTCTTCATGTAATCAAATATTAGAACAAAAATAAATGATACTCATTCTTCATTAATATACTTTACTACCTCATATGTAACTATTACTAGATTATTATGTTCCCTAAAGCATTCTGAAGATAATTTGAAGTAAACCAACTAGAAAAACACAAGTAAAAAATTAACTAGTTCTTGTCTATGGCCATGCCACCCTGAACAAGCCTGATCCCGTCTGATCTTGGAAGCTAAGCAGGGTTGGGCCTGGTTAGTACTTGGATGGGAGACCACCTAGGAAGACCAGGTACTGTAGGCATAAAAAATAAAAAATAAGGGATCGTAAGCTGACAAGGTCCTTGCAATCTGTGAGGTCAACCAAGGGTTGCCTCGCCTTAAAAAAAAAAAAATTAACTAATTCTTTTATCCTAGAACTTTATTTTATATGTTGTATAATACAAATTCAAGCAGAGGCTTGACTATATAGATTATAGACAGATTTTGTTAGGGAAACATTATAAAAGCATGTGACTTGTTCAGCATTTAGTTAAATAAGGATGCTTACGTGTGTTAATTAATGAAGTCCTTGTCTTTTTTTTTGTAGGAAATTAAATCAGCTCATAAAATTGCCAAGAGGTATTCTTCCATTCCTCAGATGTGGTCTCGGTGTCTACTGCGTCATTGTTATGGATTGTGGTTTATTTGTCTCCCAGCTTATGTGAAAGTATGTCATTCAAAAGTCAGGGCTCTGAAAACAGCATATGATGTGCTTAAAAAAATGCAGTCAAAGAAGATGGATCCACCTGATGAGGTAACAATTATTCTTTAACATGCATTATTTTATTCTAGATTTATGTACATAGATATTTTGTTTCTATATACTTTTGAACTTACTGTGTTTCAGGTGTGCTACCGCATTCTTATGCAGCTCTGTGGACAGTATGATCAGCCAGTGCTTGCAGTTCGAGTGCTTTTTGAAATGCAGAAAGCTGGTATTGACCCCAATGCCATCACTTATGGTTATTATAATAAGGTAATTACTTTCATTAATGGAGAAAGAGTATGACTTTTGTGATTATATAACCTTTAATGGCAGAAATCATTGTTGCAAGGGTTCTTTGGCATTGATTTTAGAGTATCTAAAATATATTTAGTAAATCAAGTTAAAACTGTTGTGCTATTTTGTGTTATACAGTCTACTTAGATACTCTTTAGTTTGACTCTAAAGCCAATGTGTTCATTTATAAAAATTTTTATACTAATTATTTTATTTTGTTAAACAGGCTGTTTTGGAAAGTACCTGGCCTTCAAGAAGTCATAATGGCTATTTTCTTTGGACAAAATTAAGAAACGTTGTTTTAGGAGTAGCACAGTTCAAAAGAGCTTTAAAGAAACATGCACATTTATCACAAACAACTCTCTCAGGTGATTAAAGATTTTTAAGGGATATATGTGTTTTACTTTTTCTTTAAAGTTAATGGACCAGTTACACTTTACAATTTTTAGAAATTTAAAATACTTTCAAAATATCGAATGTTTTCTAGTTTTTATTGCCATTAAGCAAATTCTGATATTGGAGTATTCGTCACATTTAAAAAACACAAAATTTCACTTTTTTCTTGTAAATTAAACTATCAACCATTAATATTCATTAATAACTCACAATATGGTTCTTTGTTACAACTGTATTTTGTTAATTATCTGGCACTTTTCATGTTCTGTATTAGTAGATATTAGTTTGAGCAACAAACTAATGTATCTTTGGTATCTCCCTGAGTAGTAAAATGCTGTCAAATTGTGTTCTTAAGCAGATGGCAGTGACCTGGATGCTGTTAGTCATGGCAGCATGGATAGTGGTCATGGGACACACACTGTGGAGCAGGCACCTTTTAATACAAGTTTAATCAAAGTATATGCTACTGATGATAGATCTAGTACAGGTTTGTGTGTGCTTATGTATACATTTATTACAGTACATTTTAAAAATTAGATTTGCTAGCTTGTTGTTTTTAGATTTTAATTTTCAATGATGTATTTGTCATTTTTTTAATTATATATGTTAGGTACTTGATTTGATGTTGTATTTAATAACTATATGCAGTTTTATTCATTCTTTATTTGAATATAAATGACAGTTTAAGAGAGTTTATTCAAGTATTTAACCCATGATAATCCAATTCTCTCTGGATGGCACACAGATCTCTTTATTATATCACTTTCTTAGGATAAATTCTTTGTAATTATGAAAATGTTATTAGAGTTTAAAAAAAAGAAACTTGTAGGCCTGATCTGAGTTAATAGTACTATATCAATATCAATTTCCTATCTCATTTAAGATATTATTGGGAGAAGTTGAGTAAAGGGTATACAAGAACTCTTTGTACTGTATTATTTTTGCAACTCCTTATGAGTCTTAAACTATATTAAATTAAAAGTAATGAATAAAAAAATTTAAATATATATAAAATTTTTAGCATTCTAGAACTGAAGATGGCATTAATTTTATTAAAATATAAGATTTGTACATAATCTTTCTGCAATATTAAAACTGATACATTTTTAAAATTTATTACTTGAATAATTCTTTTCATTATTACATTAAAAAAATTACACATGATTATCAAATATAAGAGCAACCTCTTAATGGACACAAATTTTAAATTTAAAAATCCAAGCATTAATAATAAAATATGAAGTTTTCTATCTCTGCAAATGATAACATGATTTTGGTCTGTTTTATGCCTACTTTTAAGAGTAATAAATATAAGCTAATTGTGTTGAAATATAATTTTTATAGTTATTCTTCTTTGGCTGATTTTATTTCTTGGTCATACAATGTGAATTTAGTAGTTATAGTAGGCATCCTCAGGCATTCTCTCTTAAAAATTAAGAAATCTATCTTATGTTTCACTATGGCTTTTAAAAAATTATCTTAAAGCAGTGCAGAACCTAATAAAAGCATGAATTAACATTAATATTATCTTCACATTTTTAACTTGTAGTTTCTTTGGGAATAGAGCTGAAAATTTGATTAGAAAAAGTACAAACTCAAAAGTATAACAAAGATATTAAAGTAGATACCTAGCGATACTTAATACAGTCTCGTTAGGTAGTACTTTATAAGTTCATAAAACCATTCCATATATAGTCTCTCATATGATCATATCAACCTTGTGTATTATAAATCTTGGAATTTGAGATCCAAACAAAAAGCTTATTTGGTTTACTTAAAATTATATCTGCTAAAGTACAGAACTAGGATTCAAAATTTTGTCTTGATGCTAATTGAGTGAAAATAATTTGCTGAAAATTACAGAAATCTTCTTTTACACAGCGATTTATAATGTATTAGAAATTTTCTCTTATCAGTGTAACTTGCTTTTCTTAACAATAACTTTAACATTAGATTTTTTTTCTCATTCCCATGTATTTGTACTCGTGCAATTCAGTAATCATTCAATTGAATGTTCAGAAAAAATAATTATCTATAAATCTAAATAAATCCTTTTTTTCTTTTTTTTTTTTTGATAAAGTCATTTAGACATTCAGCTTCAGTGCTCTATGTGTAAATGTTCCATTGCAAATTCCCTGCAGATTTTTCTTCTTCATTCCTTAGTTGGAACTTAGACTTTCACCTAGACAAGGCTTCTATAAAGAATGTCAGGTTTGTCTAGATAGTATTGTGAATGTACGTAGTTACTTTTGACTGCAGTATGGAGACAAAAGTAAATTATTTTGTGATTATTCCATTCTTATATTAATAGAGATAGGGGACTCTAATGCTTTCAATTGAAAGTTACCCAGAAAATTTTCTATAAGTAAGTCCAAACATTAATGTGTTGCTCCTAATTCCAGTTCTCACTAAAGAAGTTTATGATAAACAGCATAGGGGTATTTTTCTTTTTTTTTTTTTTTCAGGTGGCCAGTCTGATCTTGGATATAATTCATTATCTAAGGATGAAGTAAGAAGAGGGGATATATCTACTGAGGACATTCAAGAAGAAAAAGATAAGAAAGGAAGTGATTCTAGCTCTTGTAGGTGTTATTTAAGTTGATATTGTATAAAATTGGGAACTTATAGTAATAGAAAATACAAATGACTTTAAGTATAAAAATACCAATTTTATTTTCCACTTTCCCATTATAATTCCGTTTTCCTCCCATTGCAAGCTCTCTTCACCACCAAATATTCCAACATAACAAATTTTCATGTGTGAAGTGTATAGTCTCAGTGGCACAACTCCTCTCCAATCAAATAGTACTCTTCTTGTAGTAGAAATATATAGTTCTTAAAACAACCAGTTTTTTTCTGAGGCTTAATAATACTTTTATTTAATGCTTTTGTTAATGGTCTGTGACTTATATTTTCCTTCTTCCTTCCTCCTGTCAAAAACAGTGTTTCACAATGAAAGAAGAAATAGAAAATGTATGGATAGACCTCATTCATACATGACTAGTACTTAGTAATTTGATACACACCTTGAGGCCTCAAATCAGTTGGAATCACTTATTTGTAATTGACAAGTAGATATAGACGTGTTCAATATTTTATCACCAATTTTGAGATAGAAATATTTAGAAATAAAAGCTTCTTTTTATGCCTCTTATGATCTATAGAGATTTCATTTTATCAATTTCATTTTAATCTTTACAGTGTCGGAGAGTGAGAGTGCAAAAGGAAGTGCTGATTGTCTTCCTAAGCTCAATTACCAAAGTTCTTCCAGTATAGTTCGCCTCAGTGGTACAAACAACAACAATGCTGATAAAATAGCAGGAGAAAGCACAGGTGAGTTGAATAGTGTACCTCTGTTATGTACAGAATGCCATATCTGTAATTCTAGTGGATATTTATTTTTTATGTGTTAATTCTCCAGGGTTATTTTTTTAATATATTTGTGTAGCCTCTCATGGTATAGTTTAGTAGCTTGAATTCTATATTTTGTAGTATCCTTTGTTCAAGCTTTTATTATAACAAAGTGTAGGGACAAACTTATGAGCTACATACTATTTTTTGAGTTTGGACTATTGGGACTTTTTGGAAGGGGGAAGTGGAAGCAATTGCAATGATCAGTCTGAGTGTACCATATACCTCGCCAATTTTTAAATGAAGCATTTAGTTCCTTAGTCTTCATATCATTCCTTTTTGTTTGTTTTTTTTTTCCAGAAGCAAAAGGATAGTCTTTCAGATAGTTTAGGTAATAATACCTAATATTTTTTCTTTTCAAGGTGCTTTTTATATATTATTTTATATTAATACAGCAATGCTTATGTTAGTAAGAGGGGATATTAGTACTTTTTTAAAGATGTCGGCAAGTCGCATAAATTAGCTACTCAATGGAAAAGTCAGTTTAGGATCCAGAATAATACTTGGTCTCACAAATTTTTCAACAGACCATTTTGTGGGGAGGGGATAAATGGACAGAAGATTCAGAGTTTCTAGTGTAAATAGTCTGATCACCCAATTACATTATTTTATTTTTGTATTAGCTCAGTTCTGCAGCATATTACAATCTAAACAAATATTGAAAGACTTCTGCTTTTAAGGCTGAAAGGTCTGTTTGTAAATGGCCTTAGTATAATGCGTTTATTTTTCTGCAGCATAGTTAAATATGCCTCTAGCTCAGGGGCAGGCATACTATGGCCTGTGGGCCAAATTGGGTCTGCAGCCTCTTTTTGCAAAGACCCATGAACTAAGAATGGGTTTTACGTTTTTAAATAGTGAGGGAAAAATCAAAAGAATAATATTTTGGGACACATGAAAATTATATGAAATTCAGTCTTCAGTGTTCATAAACAAAGGTTTATAGGAACACAGCCATGTTCATTCATTTACATATTGCCTATGGCTGCTTTTCACTATAAAGTTAAAGGATCTGTAGCTGTCTTACTTTGCATTTCTTTAGATAATTGTTAGATAATTGTTATAACTTAAACATTAAAAGTGCTTTATTTGTTATCATGGAATTGCTTTACAGCCATTTAGTCCTTCCTAATCATTGTCTAATTAGAACTCTTAATAACTTGTCTTTGGTGGTCTTTGCTTTCTTTATTGTTCTTTCATTACTGTCTCTTCATGCTTGCTTTTTTCTTAAGATCTGCTTTTATGAACTTTCTATTTTAATATGATTATAAACAGTAATTAGCATCTGACTCATCATCTGGCTTTTGGTTTTGGTTTTACCCTATGCTTAACAAGTCAACTTTTTAAAGTCTGTAATAGGTATCCTAGGTGTGAAATATAGTTGTTAGTTTATCTTTAAGATTTTTGGCATGAATATGTTTCTTGTATACTAGTACATGCTATGATTCAAAGCATTTTTCAGGTTTATTTATGTTTTGTAGTACTATATATGTATGTATCTAACAGCTTTTAAAAGATACGGAAATAACTAGAAATATTTTAATGTTTAATGAGATTTTGAAATACAGTCACCACCCTATAGTTACGTTATGATTATCTTGAGAATTTAACTTTTTAACTATTATTATTAGTTTCAAGTATACAGTACATTGGCTAGACATTTATACAGTTTATAAAACAATCCCCCTGATTGCTTTTCTCTCCGCTGCTCTACACCTAGCCATTACATTAATGCTAACTGCATTACCTATGCTGTTCTCTCCTTCCCCATGACCATCTATTAACTACTAATTTGTACTTTAACCCTTCACCACTTTCTCTCAACCCAACCCTCCTCGCCCTCTGGGTGTCACTAGATTGTCCTCTATATTTATGAGTCTGCTTTTCATTAGTTTGTTCTTTTTGTTCTCTAGATTCTGCATATAAGTGAAATCATACGGTGTTTTTCTTTCTCTGTCTGACTTATTTCACTTAGCATAATAACCTCTAGGTCTATCCATGTCGTTGCAAATGATAGGATTTCTTTTTTTTTAATGGCTAAGTAATATTCCATTGTATATGTGAACCATAACTTCTTTATCCAATTGTCTGTTGATGGGCATTTAGGTTGCTTCCATATCTTGACTATTGTAAATTGTGCTGCCATAAACATAGGGGTGCATAGATCTTTACAAATTATTGCTTTGGATTTTTTTTGGATAAATACTCGGAAGTGCAGTTGCTGGATCAAAAGGTATATCCATTTTTAAGTTTTTGAAAATTCTCCAGACTGTTTTCCATAGTGGCTGTACAAATTTGCAATCCCACCAACAGTGTATGAGGGTTCCCTTTTCTCCATATTCTCACCAACACTTGTTCTTTGATTTACTGATGATAGCCATTCTGACAGGTTTTAATTTGTATTTCTCTGATGATTAGTGACCTTGAACACCTTTTCATATGTCTATTGGCCATCTGTATTTCCTCTTCGGAGAAATATTTGTTCAGATCTTCTGCCCATTTTTTAATAGGATTGTTTGTTTTTTTGTTGTTGAGTTGTATGAGTTCTTTAGCTATTTTGGATATTAACCTCTTGTCAGATGTATCATAAGTGAATATCTTCCCCCATTCAGTCAGTTGTCTTTTCATTTTGATGATGGTTTCTTTTGCTGTACAAAGAGAACTTAACATTTTGATAAATGTAAATGGAGTTACTGAGAGTTAAACCACAAGAAATTTTACTCTGAAATATGAAAACATAACTCTGAAATATTTTTTAAGCCTAATTCTGATTTTAGTATGTTTTAACTTTTTATCTTTAGCTACCATATTTAGCTATAATATGTCATATTATATTATACTACATTATATCATGGGTTGGTATTTGTAGCAGATGTTTCTCAGCAGACAATATTCATTAAGTAATTATTTTTTGAGCTCCTACTTTATGCTACCATATGCCAGGTGCTACTAGGGATATAATGATGGCGGGGGATAAAGAAACATGGTCTCTGCCTTTATAGAGAAAGCAAGTGGGAGGGATGGGAAAACATTAATCAAATAATAAATAAATGTAAAAATACTCTGAGATTAAATATTGTGAAGAAGAGCTATAAATTGCCACAAGAACATATAATAGAGAGACATGTTCTGGGTTT
>NW_011888866.1:53795-81107 GCF_000151845.1 Pteropus vampyrus
TGTTTGTCAATGCCTGGCATAATTTGATAACCAGCTTTATTTGTCTTCTGGCCATAGCATAGTTATGACTTTGCAAAGGTAGCCTTGCAAATCTATTTAAATACAATCCCAGAGTATTATTTTTGGGTTATAAGATTCCTCCAAATCTTTGATAATATTTAGCCTATCGAGCAGAAAGTTTACCAGAATATCAGAAGAACATGTATTCTTAGTTTCCAATCCCTTATTTTTTATTTATTTATTTATTTATTTTTGACGCCTACGGCACCTGGTCTTCCTAGGTGGTCTCCCATCCAAAGAATAAACTTTATCTCTCTACTATATTGTTTTCCTTGTTAATAGTATAGCTTATTAAACAATATGAGTTTTTAGGCTTTTATGGTCTCTGATATTCTCTTTTATCTCTTATCCTGTTATCTACATGCATCACATGGCAGGAAAAAGGCATATTTTTAGTAATTGCCTGGTTATAAAGAGCTAATTCTGTTGTATAAAGCATGTAAAAAGAATAGCTGACAATACCATACCTAGACCAATGCTTTAGAAAACTCCCAGGTGATAAGGACAATTAAAGTGATCAAAAATCTAGAGTTCTGCTTTCAGCATTGGTACCTAAGTAATGTGGTAAGGAGCAGTGAATGGTGTTTCAGAATAGAAAGTGGCCATTCACATTTGACTGGTATAAACTTGCAATTAACACGTAAAGCGAAGCAGCACAATTTACAATAGCCAAGATATGGAAACAACCTAAATACCCATCAACAGACAATTGGATAAAGAAGCTATGGTTCATACGTTCATATATACAATGGAATATTACTCAGCCATTAAAAAAATGAAACCTGCTCATTTGCAACGACATGGATGGACCTAGAGGTTATTATGCTGAGTGAAATAAGTCAGAGAAAGATAAATACCATATTGTTTCACTTATATGCAGAATCTTAGGAACAAAAAGAACAAACTAATGAAAAACAGACTCACAAATATAGAGGACAATTACAGCCAAAGGAGATGTGGGGTTTGGGCTGAGAGAAAGGAGTGAAGGATTAAAGTAGTACAAATTAGTAGTTAGTTGATGGATAGTTATGGGAATGGGGAGAACACCATAGGTAATGCAGTTAGCATTAATGTAATGGCTAGGTGTAGAGCCAGAGGAGAGAAAGATCAGTTAGAGGGATTGTTTTATAGACTGTGTGAATGTCTAACCAATGTACTGTATACTTGAAACTAATAATAAAATTTTAAAAAATATACATAAAGCGAAGGTAAAATTGTTTAGTCACATCTATAGTCGTAAGTATTTGGAGTTATTTTAAATAATTTTTATTTATGGATAAAGCTAACATAGCTGCCTTTAATTTGGTTTGGTTTAGTGTTTTTGGTTTTGTTTTTCATTTTTATAGGCAGAAGACTGAGAATCTTAAGGTCACCTAACACAACCACAATTGTATAACCATTATTATTTAATCAGTTTAGTGACATAAACATGAATTTCTTTTTATTAATATACCAAGGGTAAATATTAATTTTAATTTATAAGTTTTAAAAAGCATTGCTTCCTAATATCTAGGAACATACCCTTTATAGATAGTCAAATCTAGATTTCAATCCCAGTTCTATCATTTAAAAACTGGGTAACTTGGGGCTAGATAATGAATCTCTCTGAGCATCAGTTTTTTCTCAACCCATGAGAGTGTTGGAATAATTATTGTAGATAATGTAAGTAATGTACCTAGTATAGTATCTGTCAAATAGGAAGCATTTGCTGTCATCATCTTCATTACTAGTATTTTAAATATTTAAGACAACTTATATTCATGCATTACATTTTTCATGGCTTAAAACACTTTTCTTTTTCAGGAAGCACAGCTGAGCCACTCTTAATGTCATCTTTTGAGGATACAAATGAAACAGGAAACATTCAAAGTAGATGCTTCAGGAAAAGACATAAAAGTGAGAATGAACCTAATTTGCAGCAACAAATATCCTGGGGAAATAGAAACCGCAATCTTAGTGGAGGAGTAATGATGGGACTTATGCTCAATAGAATTAACCAGGAAGCAAACCCTGGAGATATGGTTGAAAAATTAGGAGCTGATGCAAAAATTCTTTCACACGTTATTTCAAAAAGCACAAGACCAAATAGTCTTGCTATTGGAAGGCCATCTTTAGGATCAAAAAGAGACAGTCTAGAAAAGGAATCTAGTGATGATGATACACCTTTTGACGGTTCTAACTGTTTATCAGATAAAGTGGATTCTCCAGTTATTTTTGACTTCGAAGATTTAGACAATGAAACCTATGGGTCAAAAGTGGAATATGTTGCTACACAAAATCCCAAGAGGATTCAACATATGAATAGCAGCTTTTCAGTAAAACCTTTTGAAAAAACTGATGTTGCAACAGGATTTGATCCCCTCTCTCTTTTGGTTGCTGAAACTGCGCAGCAGCAAAAAGAGGAGGAAGAAGAGGATGAAGAGGATAGCAAAAGCGTTTCAACACCATCTGCTAGGCGTGATTTAGCTGAAGAAATTGTGATGTATATGAATAATATGACCAGTCCTTTAACAAGTCGGACACCAAGCATTGATTTACAACGGGCATATGATGATAAATCAACCAGTAAGAAAAGTCCAACATTGGTCAAGGCATGTAGACGATCTAGCCTGCCTCCTAATTCTCCTAGGCCAGTGAGACTTATGAAATCTAAAAGTTATACAAAAAGTGTAGACAGACCAAGGGATAGACTCTGGTCTTCTCCAGCCTTCTCACCCACTTGCCCATTTAGGGAAGAATCTCAAGATGCAGTAACCCATTCATCACCTTCATTTAATTTAGATACACTACTAGTACCTAAACTAGATGTTCTAAGGAACAGTATGTTCACTGCTGGAAAAGGAGTTGCAGAGAAAGCAAGCAAATGGTATTCAAGGTTCACCATGCATACCACATCATCTAAGGTAAGTTTTACTAGTATTTTCTACTTTTCCTTTTATCCTTTACCATCAGAAGTCCCTTACTCATAAGGATGTCTGTTTTTACCTTTCTCCTTAAACACAGCTTTACAAAAAAGACTAAAGTTTGTAAGTATCAGAATTTAAACTTGAAAAAACTTCCAACGGAAAGAAAATTCACAAATTAAGGCTATGTTTCTAGTTCAGTGTTGAAAGAAAGTGATTTGAAGCTGCAGTAAAAATTAGTGCTATATGAAAATGCTTGCTGAGCTTCATTATTCTCTTCAAAATGCAGGGGTTTTTTTCAGACATGGTGTCCAGCATGCCTTCAGAAATTACCAGCCAGGCATAGCATTCCTCTTCCTGGTTAGGATAGAGTAGCTTGTGATAGACCTACATACTTCCTAAGAGCAAAAAGCTAGATGAAAATGAAAATATAGAAAGTAGCTATTTAAAGTCATCAGAGAATTGCCAAAGCAACTAGAAAGTAGAGGGACGATTCTAGAGAGAGGAGCTGAAGTTCTATAGCTACTTTTTTCCTGAAGGCATTTACTTATTCTGAGCACAGAGCAAGAGGTTTCAAATCCAGGCTTTGCCTTATCAGAGGACTGTGGAGAGGTAAGGGGGCCAGCAGAGCTTTCAGGATCTTGTAGAGCTGGAAAAGCAAAATTGGAGACCTTAGAGTCCTCAGATACACAATTTTTTTTTCCTTCAAGACATTTTGCAAATATTGATACTGCATGAAACAAGAGGCTAAAAAGATATGCAGAAAGTCTCTGACAGACAAGAGTTCTCAGAAGTTTCATGGTGCTGGGAATATGGTAACTAGAGTTCATGAGTTGCTGGGCAAGGGGATGGGAGAGGTGGTGAACACACTAGGCCCTTAGTTGGAAGTTCTGCAGAGCTATGCCCTAGGAACACTGGCAAACTTGAGGTGACTGAGCCTGACCAAAACTACAACCTAGGCTTCACTCAGCTCGGTCTGTGATTAGATTAAAGTAATGAGACTTTATCTAAAAGGAATGAATGTGCCCTTTTTGGAGGATTAGAACATCACCTGGAGTCTTTACAGTTTTTTATATACAATTTTTTATATCCTGTCATTCAATTAAAAATAGCTATACCAAGAGATAGTACTTTAAAACTTTTAAAACTTTTTAAAAAAATGATATAAACAAGACGTTTAGGTAATGCAAATATTTGAATTAGCAAGGGATTTTGAGATAATTAAAATATGTTCAAGAAAATAGAGGGAATGATGAAAATATAGCTACAAAGATGGAATTTTCACCAGATAATTGTTTTCACTTGATAATTTATACATCAAGTATAAATTCTAGAACTGAAAAAGATACAAAATTAAGAATGCAATACTTGGATTGAATAGCAGACAAAACACAGAAAAAGAAAGGCTAGTAAAGTAGAAAATATCCACACTAAAGCATAAACAGGAAAAAATTGGAAAATACAGAAAAGAATGTAAGATTTAGTGAAAATGTTTAACTCAGATGTAATTGAGTTCCAGAAGAAGATGAGAGAATGGGAGAGAATGAACATTCAAAAAGCAAATTGCCAAGAAACTTCCAAAAGAAGATTAATCAAAGATGTCAACTCACATATTTAGAATATCTACTAATGTCACGCGGAATAAATACAAAGAAAATCATACTTAGGCATCTAATGTTAAAATAGATGAAAATGAATACAAAGAGAATCTTAAAAGGAGCCAAAGAAGAGATATATTGTCTTCAAAGGAGCAACAGTAAGAACCTTACAGTTATCTTTTGAACAGAAACTATGACAGAATATACTGGAAAGACATCTTTAGAATTCTGAAAGAAAATGACTACCAACTTATTTTTTTATACCCAGCAAAAATATTCTTTAAAAATTAAGGCGAGAGTTGTAGTTCCACTGTAAACATAAGCCCATAAAGCCCATTTCTGCCACTGATTACACCTAAAAACTCCAGGCAAAATACAAAGAACAACCATCTAGGGATTTTGAAAAATAAAAGCAGGCAGACCATGAGAAGGGACCCGTACAGAGATGAATTTCCCATTTTCTTTTCTCAAGAACAGGTCCCAGTCATTGTGTGGCTTGGCAATCCTGGCAGCTAAAACTTAAAAGAAAGCTGATATTTCTTGGAGAGAGAAACCAGAGGAGAGGACCTCTGTGAGCTAGAATGTTTGAGGAGAATCTGAGAGAAGGGGATTCTCTAATTCTGTGTGTCGCCCACATACATCTCAAAAATTGAAACACAAATTACAATCTGAAATAATTCAATATGACTGCCTGTTAAAAGCATCAACATTCTCCAAGAGATTATAACAGTACCCAGACTATACAATATAACACTGTGTAAAATAAAATCCAAAATTTAGTTGATACATAAAGAACCAGGAAAATATGACCAGTTCTCAAGGGAAAGACAACCCCGAAATGTCCCTGGTGTTGAAATTATCAGACAGAAACTGTAAAGTAGACATTATAACTAGATTCCCTGAGGTAAAGAAAAACACATTGACATGAATGAAAAGAAAGAAATTCTCAACAAGAAATAGAAATTATTTTAAAAATGTATAACTAAAAAATACACTGAACCTCATTGGATGGGTTCAGTAGTACAATGTAGATGACAGAGGATAGAGTCAGTGAGCTTAAAAATCAAGTAATAGAAACTATCCAATTGGAAGAACAGAAAAGAAAAGATTTTTTATAAAAATGAACAGAGAACCTCAGACTTTTGGAACAGTATCAAAAGGTATAACATAATTGGAGTTGCAAAACAATTGGAGAAAGAGATTGTGATAGAAAATATATTCGAAGAAATAATGTCTGAAACTTACTAAATTTGGTAAAAGATTTAGATTTACAGATACAAGAGACTCAGTAAACTATAGACAGGATAAACTCAGAGAAAACCACACCTACACATAAGCAAACTGCTAAAAAACCAAAGATATCCATCTGCTAATAAGAAAATGACCACTGGAAAAAGAAAACAAGAATAAAAAATATCTTGAAAGCTGTTAAAGAAAAATGACGCATTACCTGCAGAAGAAGGATTTGAATGACCATGTATTTTTCATCATAATCCATGGAGGAAAGAGTACAGTGGAACAACATCTTTAATGTGTCGAAAGAAATGACCTGTCAACAACCCAGAATTCTATATCCAGTGAAAATATTCTTCAGGGGTGAAGGTAAAATGAAAACATTTTCAGATAAAGGAAAAGAATTCATGGCTGGTAGACCTGTAAGATGTGCTAAAGGAAGTTCTTCAGGCTGAAGAAAAATAATTTTCAAAGAAACTTGGATCTGTGGAATGAAGGAAAGGCAAAATAGATGATAAATAGCTGGTTAATATAAAAGACTACTTTTTTACCTCTTAAATTACCTAAAATACTCATAATTGTCTAAAACAAAAACTATAACATCTAATGGAATTTTTAATATACGTAGATGTTTTATAGTAGTAAAGAGACTCACCCTACTGATGTTTATTATAATTATTACGTATGAAGTGATAACAATACTAACTTTAAGTAGACTGTAAATGATTAGGTATGCATATTGCAATCCCTTGAGCACCCACTTAAAAAATACAATGAGATGTAGCCAAAAAGCAAGTAAAAATATTCAGATAATCTTAATAACTCAATAACACATGACTAGAAAAAAGGAAAGTTTTATCTGGGCAGTAGATTTACAAATATTAAAAAAAAATTTCCTTCATACAAAAATTTGTATCTACCAGATTTTCTTATGGATTATTAGTATAACCAGAAAAAAAATTAGCTTTGGTGTTCTCAAAGTGAAAACTAGTAATATATGTCTTTGAAACCTGGATTATTGTGGAAAAGATTAAAATGTAAACATAAACGAAAATTTAAAAGAATGAAATTTAATTCTAATGGTATTATCCTGGGCTGAGATTTTCATTGAGCAAAATTAATAATAAATAGGGATTTAAAGCCAGCACGGTTATCTTACTAAGAGATATTTACTTTGATCTAACTAAAAAATGCTGTCTTAAAAATCGATCTCCAGCACAAGGTGGTCCAAATTAGCATGCCCTTGCAAAATTGGTTGTTTTTTAACTCTAGAAGTTGTAATGTTGATTAACTGATCATCTGAGTAATAAGGCATTTCTTCTACCTTAAAAGTAACTTTTTTAATAATAAACTTTAAATATGAAGGAAAGTAAGCTTATAATTATGTCCTTAGGATCAAAGTTCTGATCGTACCAGTCTTTCTTCAGTGGGAGCCCAGGATTCTGAATCTACTTCTTTAACAGATGAAGATGTCTGCCCCGAGTTGGAAGGAGCTACTTCCTCCCAAGAGAGTGGTGCCACCACAGGGACTAAGGGAATTGATTTCAGCAGAACAAGCCTAGAAAGTTCAGCCTCCTTAGAAGGTTTGTCCAAATGGTCTGCCAAACTTCATTTTGATATGCGTTACCTTTACCTCTTTTATGTTTTAATTTTATAAAAGATTTGCATGGCACCAAAGTCAAAACAAAAGAGAACCTTCAAGGCACTTTCAGAGAAGTCTAGCTTCCATCCCTACCCGCTTCATCTTGTTTTCTCCCTGTCCCTAGAAGTAACCATTTTTATTAATTTTGGTTTATCTTTCCATTGTTGCTTTTTAAAAAATAAGTGTGTGTATGTATTCTTATTACCTCCTTGTCTTCTTACTCAGAAGGTAACATACTATAAATATGTTCCCATTCCTTGCTTTTTCACTGAATAATATATCCTGAAGATCATTGCATATCATCACATACCATTGTCCCTCATTCATTTTTACTGTTACATAGTTCATCATGTGTCAATATATCATACTTTATTTTAACCACTTCTCTGTTGATAGACATTAAATTTCTAGACTTTGACTATTACAAATAATCTGTGATGCATATATGTCATATTATATTTTTGCCAGGGTACTTTGAAAGATACTTCAAAATTCTTCCTTGAAGTGATATTGCCACGTTCCCTTCCTCAGGCCTACACTATTTTGCATTCCCATTGGCAGTATATAAGAGTACCTATTTCCTTACAGCCTTGTCAACGAAATAGGTTGGCAAACTTGGATTTTTGTCATCTGATAGGTGAGGAATGTATTTCAGTTTAGTTTTCATTTATACTTTTTTTTATAAATTGAGGATCTGAGTATATGTTTAAGGACTGTTTGTATTTTTCTATGCACTGTCCTTTGCCTACATTTCATTTGTTGTTCGGTTTTTTTTTGTTGTTGTTTTTTTTTAGTTTTTAAAAGCTCCTTTTATATTAGGGAATTAATCCTTTTTCTCTTATGTAAGAAGCAGATACTTTTTCTAAGTTTGTCAAGTTTTGTGGCAGTTTTTGATTATACATAAGTTTTTTATTTTATATCATCAAATTTATCAGTCTTTTCCCTTCTTCCTTCTAGATTTTGAGTCATTTGGAAAGATTTCTTCTTCCCTAGGTTCACCAGTGTTTTCTTCCAATCTTTTCCTGATTTCCTTTGTAACATTTTCTGGGGTCAGCAAACTTTTTCTGTAAAGGACCGTATTACAAATATTTTAGGTTCTGTGGGCTACCATACGTCTCTTTTTTATCACATATTTTTTTTTTATCAATGCATTAAAATGTAAAAACCATTCTTAGCTTATGGCTATACAAAAATAGATTTGACCCCAGATTTAGATATTCAGACCATTTGAGATTTATCCTGGTAAATGATGTGAGGAATGGATGAATATAATATTTTTTCATTTGTACCTTTGCTACTTTAAAAAGCTTTTATTTTGTAAATTCTCAAACGTACACAAAAATAGAAGGACTAGCACAATGAACTCTCATGCACCCTTTACCCAACTCCAAAAATTATCAGCAAATGGCCAATCTTGTTTTATCTTTTCCTTTCTCCCCTCCACTGCCATATTTTTTCCCTCCCCACTGGATTATTTTAATCTCAGACAACATGTAATTTTATTTATAAGTACTTCAGTATGTATTTCTAAAATATAAAGATTTTAATGTCACATATTTTTAACTTTTTATTATTTATTTTATTGAATAAATTTATTTTTAATCTTAAATGTTATACATATAGTGTATACACTTTTATGTATGTAAATATATTTCGCAAATTAAGGACACTTAACTAACACTCAGATCAAGAAACAACATTAACAGAATCCAGAACCTCCTCTAATGCCCAAATCTAGTCACAACTTCCTTTGTGGATAAACATTATCTTCTAACAGTGTACGTTAGCCTGGCCATTTTAAAACATTGTATGGACTCATATGGTATGTGTCTTTTGTGATGCACTCATTTTTTTGAAAACAATTTGTAATACCACTGTACTTTCTTAAATTTCACAATATTTATTATATCTTAAATATTTATTTAAATGTTCACAGTTATCTCATAAAGCTCTTTTTATAGGTGGTTTGTTCAAATTGGAATACAAACAAGGTCCACTTGTTGCATTTGGTTGATATGTCTATTAACTCCCTTTTATCTTTATTCTCTCTTTTTTTTCCCCCGGAATATATTCATGAAGAAATCAGGTGATTAGCTCCCTCCTCCTTTTTTTTTCAACATACAAGAACAGTTTGTTGTGCTAAACATATAAAACTTACCTCACAATATGATTCATATTTGTTAAAATTAATATTCCATATTGATGATTAATTATATACAAAAAGTGGGCTGCCCACATAAATGATTAAATTAGTGGAGGATAATCAAAGGTATTAGAAAGCAACTTTGAACTAGCTTTAGCAAACTCTACAGAAGGTTATTGGGGACCCAACAAGGAAAGAACTGCAGTTCCCACCAGCTCTAACCATCTTAAAGAACGATGTGAGGTTTCAGCTCTGTCTGCCACTCTGTTTCTCTGTATGGCAGGGCCAGGGACCAGTGGTAACTGGAGCTATCTTATGTCCTGTTGTCATTGATTTGCTGAAGCATTCAAGTCATTAGCCTATTCTCTCTGTTTCTTGTGAACTGGTAATTTATACCATTACTTTTTTTGACCTTTATAAAAATACCAGTGTTCATTCATAAAGTTAATAACTACCAGGAAAAAATGTATAGCGAAGGTACAAATTACTTCCAGCTTTACTAACAAGATATGGCCACTGTCAACAATTGATTTGACTCTAGAGCTCCCCATTTTTGTTGTTGCCATTTCAATACCTACTAATATCCCATTGCTCTTAAGAGTATACTTGGAAACTGTAGTGTTTAAGAACAACATGGTACCAGATCCTAAAAGATTCTTATAAGGCAGAAAATTGCCAGTAAATATTTTCATGATTTGAAATGAGAGTAGCTATTTTATACTTTTTAGACCTTAGAACTAAACACCTTGTATTTTAAGCGTGGAAAATAGAAACAGCAAAATAGTAATGACAACCAGAGTGCCTTCTAACCTGTACACACTAAGTGCTTAATAAGTGAGAAATGAATGAACACCTAGCACATGGAAATCAGTAGAATTAGAACACGTTTCCTTAGGTTTGTACTCAAAACAAAAATGCATGCATTGAAAAACATTTTTCATTGTTTTTTAATTACCTTTAATATTTTGAATAGAATGGCTTGACATTTTATCAGAATTTATGAAAATTTAAGATTCTCATATTCTTTCTCACTAATATTAATGGATTTGCTCTTTGTATTTTAATAATGAATAGGATCACTGTCAAAGTTTGCCCTACCTGGGAAATCAGAAGTGGCATCTTCCTGCAACACGAGTAATACAAATATCTTCCAGAACTATGCAATGGAGGTACAATTTTAATCAAAAGAGCATCTTTATGTACTACTTTATAAGATGTACATTTCTTAAGTATTTGTGGTCTCAGAGTAATACAAAGTTGAATATATACCATCTCAAAATTTCAGAATGTATTTTGCACCTGAATAAACTTAAAATATCTAGTATTTCAGATTAGTGAAGTCATACTACTTTATGTGTTTAGAAAAGTTCTTCGCTTCCCTTGAGATTTCTCAACATACAAACGCTTTTTCATTTTCAACAACCAATCTTTTTTATGCAAACACATCTTTTTGATGAGAGTACAAGGAGCAGTTTTGGCATTTGTGTCAGCTTTTAACATTATGTTTCTCATTCTTTGTATCAATTTGATGTAGATATTTGCTGGATATGCTGCCATATCTCATTGCCTTACAATGAAAAAGTTATACCTTTACACTTTTAAATTCTTTCCTAATTTTCCTGTAAAAATTGCTTCCAAATGCATTTTTACCCACAATTGTTGTTGCTATTTCAAGCTACTTTGCCTAAATTTGGAAGAAAATTTGCATGAGGCTGGAAAATAAATGATGAATACTGATATTGCAGTTTACAAAGTTTCTGATGACTTCAGGAATTTTAATATTTTATTAATATAATGATTACATTTATATTTATCTACAGCAACAGTTCTTAAACTGTAGTGACAGACCAGGGATTTTTTGTTATGTTTAATTTTAGAGCTGTCGTGGCTGATACTCTTGTAAAATAAATTGATCATGCACTTAGATGTTGCAGCAATGACTAATTACTTTCAAGGTTTCTAAGTCTTTTTCTCAATTTCTTTATTTATTACAAACCAGTAAGAATTTCTGGACCAGCATTTGTCTGGTGACCACACTTTGAGTAGCACAGGTCTATAATATATAATTACAAATACCTATTTTTTTTTTTTGGATATTAACAAATTAATGCTTGGGTTTACTTTTCCATTAATAAAACCATGGCAGGTTTATAGTAATTATAATGGTAAAAACGCTCTCTTAAGTGAAAGTTTCCTTTTCAGGCAGGCAAAACTTTTGGAATAGATTTAGCTGAAATAAAGACGAGTATATTATACAGTGCACTTAAGGTAATCTGTTTTTCATTTATAACTTCCAAATCCTTTCAAGTTTTAGTTTTTTAATACATTTATGAATCAAAATCGTTTTAGGTCATAATATGCGCTAACCTACTTACTTATACATTATCATTTCTCCCACAGGTTCTCATCTCAAGTTGCTCTCGGTGTAAAACTTGTGATTGCCTTGTCCATGATGAGGAAATCATGGCTGGCTGGACAGCAGATGATTCAAATCTCAATACTACATGCCCATTTTGTGGCAATCTTTTCTTGCCCTTCCTGAATATCGAAATAAGAGATTTAAGACGACCTGGAAGGTAACGATTCATGCTTTTTTTCCCCTTCATGTTTAGGGATTATGTTTCCTAGAATATCTCTTTTCTCAAAAATCTCCTTTGATTCACATTACAGATACTTTTTGAAGTCAAGCCCATCAACAGAAAATATGCATTTTCCATCCTCCTTTTCAAGTCAGACAAGGCAGTCTTGCATCTCAACATCAGCCTCTGGTCTTGACACATCCGTTATCTCTGTTCAAGGGAATTTTGATTTAAATAGGTAATTACGATTATGTGGAACTATATTTTAGCAGTTTATATTATACATGTTTCTGATAAATGACAAAAATTAGATGACCATTTTAAGGTTTAAATTTCTATGATTCATAATCTTAAATTGTTCTAATTAAAGCAGTATTAAAATTCTCTAATAACCTAAATATTTAGACAGTTATAGTTTATGTAGAACACTTGACATTTATAATGAACACCTATCTCATATCTCTGTCTCTTCGGGAATTAAGTCAGTACTACTATTTTGAAATTTTTAATTGTCTAGGAATATTTAATAATCTTAGAAAACATTTGGAGCTGATAAAGGAACTATAAAATTAAATTAAGACTTATATAGTAAGCCTAATATAAGTAAATCTATGCTTAAAACAAAAACAAATCAACTTCATTTTGGAGTAGTGCCAAATACACCATAGGTAGCTGGGCAGATGAAGCCATATTGGTAACTGCATGTGCAAAACAAAATGCCTGCATAGTACTGAGAGGCTAATGTGACCTGTTTAATCCTAAATGCTTAGGCAGCAAAACTGCAAATCCGTGTGTGTACTCTTTCATCATAGGTATCCCTTCCCACTACCTGAAGGAATAGATGCCTGTTTTCTCTGCTTTGGATCCTCTAGGTCTACTGTGGTTCTTGCTGTATAAAAGTTGTCCACGAAATGTTTTGAATAATTGAGTGACTCTTGAGTATTTAAAATTCAGTGGAGAAGAAGGAAATTTAACATAAGTAGACTACTTAAAAATATATGCCGTTTCCCAGCTAACGCCTGAATTCTTTCGATTTACTTTGCTATGTCCAGATCTGATTCTAAGGAAAAGAATATGGTCTTTCTAGGTGAAATAAAGTAAATCTAGACAATGATATACTTTTTTTTTTTTTCAATGCCCAAGCAAATCTAAACTGCTGGAAAATACATGTGCCCGAAGTATTCAGATCCCTGCTGATAGATCAAAAACAGCTATGTCAAAATGTCCAATATTTCCAATGGTCAGGAGTGTCAGTACTTATGGTCCCTTGGATAAAGAAGACACTGGAGGGCAGAAGCTCATTCCTACAGGCAGCCTGCCAACTACTTTACAAGGAACTACAGTATGTATTTTGGTATCTTTAAAAATTCAGACATTTTGATGTTTACATATGATTTTGTTCCCTTTGTCTGAAACAGCCTTATTAGCTTCAATATTATTATTATTGTCAAGAAGAGTCTCTTGTCTCATGATATAGTTATAGTACATTTCTACTTATATGGAAATCATTGATAGGAATTTTTTAAATGACTTAGTGTCATCAATCTTGTATTTGCCATTTATGGTTTTTATTTATTCAACAGGATTCTTTAGGATTAGAATGGCACCTCCCAAGTCCAGATCCTATTACTGTTCCATATCTTAGTCCTTTAGTGGTATGGAAGGAACTTGAAAGCTTATTGGAAAATGAAGGTGATCATGCAATAACAGTGGCAGAGTTTGTGGACCATCATCCAATTGTTTTTTGGAACCTGGTGTGGTATTTTAGACGTCTTGACTTACCCAGTAACTTACCTGGATTGATTCTTTCTTCTGAGCATTGTAACAAGTATTCAAAGGTATGAGAGTAAAAATTATCTAAAAGGTAATGCTACTGTCACCATTGTAATGTTTGCATAGTCCTAATGACAAAATTAATTTTTATGCTATTTTTAATAACCATCTGAATCATTAGATCAATAAAATTGTTTTAGTTGTGTTTACAAATATTTCTTCTTATAATCTAGCAGTAAGACAGTCATGTTTTTTAGCCTTCTTATAAAATTTACACAAAATGGGCTTCATTTTTCTGATAGCCTCAAGAATAAACTGTAAATGACTCTTATGAGAAGAGTTTGTGAGTTGGCCCCATTCATATTTCATACTCCCTTCAAAACCAAACCCAATACTTCTTTAAGATATCCAATTCATATAGCAGTCATGTGCTACCATTCTCTTCAATCCTTTACTCTGAATTTTTGCATAATATTTAGGTCATTAGTTTGTTATATGTTCACTTGTGTTTTTGATACGTTGTTTATAAAAGTGTTTTCACTTTTTTATATGCTATCACCACCACTAAATTGCAAAGTCTCTAAGTTCAGGGACATTGCCTTCTCCTTTCTTGTACTTCATATCTATGATTGTGCACATGCTTTGGATTTTCAGTAGATGATGAATGAGTGACCAAAGGTTAACTTAGAGTTATCCGGGCTAGGGTTTTGGACTGATGTAGAATGGAGCTTCTAGATTCATCTTTCTCGGATTTATCTAATCTGGTCGAGATTGGCCCTTCATGCTACGCTTTCTCACTGATCTCAGTACTTTGTAAAATCTGCTACTTTAGAGCAGAGATAACTTTACTTTAGAGATCATTAGATTCTCAACGCAGCTCATCTTCTTTGAGTCAATATAAAATGCATACAAACCAGTCATTTTGTTCTCTTTTTTTCCCTTGCATACATACATTCTAAAAAATATAAGGATCTTTCTAAAATATTTACAAAACATGATTCTGTAAAAATCATTGGTGAATGTTTGTTCTTCAACACAGATTCCTCGCCACTGTATGTCTGAAGATAGTAAATATGTCTTAATACAAATGTTATGGGACAATATGAAATTACATCAGGATCCAGGACAGCCCTTGTACATCCTCTGGAATGCCCACAGTAAGTGCTATCATAGAATTCTGACTCTGTTCATATGAGAGTAATCTCTACTTTAAATAACCTAATGTATAACTGACTTTTATTTTACCATACTACTTTTTGTCTTACAGGTCAAAATCGTACTCTTTTGTTTGAGAGTGAGTGTTAAGTTTGATGTTTCTAGTGCTATCTTCTATGGAGGTCAAGGGTTTTTTTGTTTGTTTTGTTTTGTTTGAGTAGTGCTGTATATGTGCTGGAGGGGTTATGCTTTGTAGAGTTCTGCTTTTAGCACATTGCTTGTCTCAGTTTCTTCTTTTTCCGCGTTTTTTGATTTGTTTCCATCCCAGGCTGCTGATGTAGAACTTCCTCCAGGGGCTGTATTAAGGAAAACAGTGTTTTTAATTTTTGTCTTTGAGGCCACAAAGAGCCTTAGGCCTATTTGTATCATAATTTGTCTTATTTTTTCCTTTTTTTCTTTCTTTATTCTTAGATTTCTATTCCTTTATCTATTGCCCTTAATTTATTTTTAGTGCTTTGTAACTTCTGTGATAGTTATCATTTGCTGCTTAATTACATTATCCTTTCTATAAAGAACATTTTCCTTCATCTGTTCTTTTGTTGTTTTACAGCCCAAAAGTATCCAATGGTCCATTTATTGCAAAAAGGTGACAATTCATTTAACCAGGAACTATTGAAAAACATGGTAAAAAGCATTAAAATGAATGATGTTTATGGACCAATGAGTCAGATTTTAGAGACACTGAATAAATGTCCTCATTTTAAAAGACAGAGGTAAGTCATACATCTTAAATTAATATATTTTTCCTCTAAGCATATTCATATTGTTTGCTTAGTAATTTTTTAGAATATCTCATGCTTATATTAGCATAAATGCTTTTATAGAGAATATATAGCCTATATGCATAGTAATATCTTCTCCATTCCTTTCCTCCCCTAGGAGTTTATATAGAGAAATACTGTTTCTCTCACTTGTGGCACTGGGAAGAGAAAACATTGATATAGGTAATTCTGCATAATATATAACATGTAATATTTATATGTCATGGTATATTTTTCAAAGTGTTTATATCAGTACTCTTTATTATTTTAATATTAAATTATATTACTATATTAGAAGAATTGATTTATTTTTTATGTAATGTAAGAGATACTTTGATATCTTGGTAATGTTAGTATTAATAATGATAAATAATAAAAACTAACAATAGAATTTCCACATGATCCAGCAATTCCACTTCTGGATATATACTGCAAAGAATTGAAAGCAGAGTCTCTAAGAGATATTTGTACACCCATGTTCATAGCAGCATTATTCATAATAGCTAAAATGTGGAGGTGTCCATTGAAGTATGAGTAAATAAACAAAATGTGGTATATACATACAATGGACTATTATTCAGCTTAAAAAGGAAGGAAATTCTGACGTATGCTACAACATGGAATAAAACTTTGAGGACATTATGTTAAGTGAAATAAGCCAGTCACAAAAAGACATATGCTGTATGGTTCCACTTATGAGGTACTTAGAGTAGTCAAAATCATAGAGACAAAAGTAGAATAGTAGTTGCCAGGAGCTGGAGGGCGGGAGAATGGGGAATTATTGTTTAATGGTTATAGAGTTTCAGTTTTATAAGATGAAAAGAGTTGTGGAAATGGATGATTGTAATGGTTGCACAACATTATGAATATATACCACTGAACTTTATAGTTAAAAATGGTTAGGGTGGTAAATCTTATATATATTTTCCCACAATTTTAAAATTTGGGGAAAAAATCATTTTAAAAGGTTGGCATCTTAAAGCTTTAAATTTCACTGGTCTGCGTAATCTAGCTCTAAAATGCTATGGACTCTAAAGTCTTCATTCCAGCTCTGAAATTCTGTGATCCTTTAGTTGTCGGAAATAAGCTAGAAATTCCTTCTTGGCCTTTAATTTTGCGGTTCTGTAGTATCACAAAACTTGATTGTTGTTAACATCAAATATAAATTTCTTTATGCTTTTATTTCTTTATGAATTTCTGCAGATGTATTTGATAAAGAATACAAGATGGCATATGATCGTCTCACACCTAATCAAGTTAAGAGTACGCACAACTGTGATAGACCACCAAGTACGGGGGTGATAGAATGTCGAAAAACCTTTGGAGAACCTTATCTTTAAGATGTGTGTGTATACTTCTAATATGTATTGTATAGTCAGTGTATAAAATAACACTTTTAGACTCTAAACTTTTTTCTTCAATTTTTAAAAATGCATTTGTAAATGATTCAGAAAGTTCATATAGCTTATGTACAGAATGTTTTAAGAAGAAAATGATTACAAGCGGGAGAGAGCCACTTTGTTTCCCATTTCCTTTTTTTTTTTCCTTCCCCTCTAACAAGCAATTATTTTTGTGATGAGAAAATCCCTAAACAAAATTAGTTCCCATAAAATGGAAAACCGATTATGGTTTCTCTTGGAAGAGACAGATTGAAATATCATGTATGGAACTTAAAGAAATGTAAGATCAGAGTACCTCTTGTTTTCATAGACTGTTCAAACCATGAAGTTGTATTATACATATTTTAAATTGTTTATAGTAAGTTGATATTTTTTTAATTTTTAAACTTAATATAGCAAACTTAAAAGGAACTTAAACTTATGAAGCAAGCAATTAACTGCTTATTTTCCTTGTCTGCTATTTGAAGTAATTAGTACAGCTGCAGATCTCTATAGCTATCTATATATATATATATATATTTTATTACTTGGGAGAATGATTTTAAAATGTCAGTGCTAGTGTCATTGTTGTCCTAGGATTGCATGTTAAGATTCCTAAGCCGGACTTCAGTGAGTCATGACAACAGTGTGCACTGCCCAGACTGACTCACTGAGCCTGTGGAAGGAGAGCCAGAGAGGTTCTGAGTCTACTTCCGCAAAATCAGGTTCAATGTACAATTATTCCAAAATTTCCCTATTGCTAATAGGTACATACAGTACATGGGAAAAGTAACTTACAAAGCCAAATATCAACTTATATTTTAATATTGTACATAATGTACATTTATGTTGGGAAATATGTCAGACAATTTATTCCAAATTTTACCTTTAATATTTGAAATGTTAGGTATGATGCAAATTGTACTATATTTATCTGGAACATGACTTACTGGAATATTCTGTTACCGAATATATATATATATATATGTTATATATATTCTGTTACCGAATATATACACACACACATATATATATTCAATTTTTTTTCAAAAGTAGGAGAGTAATAACTCGCTAAAAGTACAACCAGATAGAATTTCCCATATTGAGGAACTGGCTTTTTCAATAAGCCTTCAGAATCCGAGGTTTATAGAATCTAAAATCCAGAAATATCCAGAAATCAGACAATAAATTAAACATTTAAGCACTATGGGTAGACTCTAAAATAGACTCTAAAAAAATATTTTTAGTCTCATTATTTCTGATATCACTTTGTTCAGGAAATTTCTGACCAAAAGTATCCTTTGGCTGTTAGAATTATTTATAGATTTTCACTGTGTGTGTGTGTGTGTGTGTGTGTCTGTGTGTGTGTGTGTGTCTGTGTGTGTTTGCATTTGCACACATTGTCATTGGGAAGGAATTATCTAGTCAATTTCAAAGAAGTTAAAAATGGATGGTACCCAATTTGGTGTGTAAAGCTACTAGAGTCCACAACACTTGGATTAGAGATATGAAATCTCGATACTTAGAATCAGTTAAGCTACAGGAAAACCACCTTTGAGTCATACTAGCACCAAGCTAAAACATTTCACAGCTTTCTACTCTGGGAAATAATGGGGAGAGTTTAAAACTGTAAAATTTTAGTTCATTTAGTTTGGGGCTGAAATTGCTTACTTAAAAATCTGGCGCTATATATATTCCTCGCCTTTGTAAATACCACTACAATTTTGCCTTTCTTTAGTATTCAAATCCAGGCTCCACACTCTAAGTGAGTTTCATGTTTTCATGAAAGTAGTCAAGTGAGAGAAACAGTTGAGTGAGGCTGTTGACATTGGCCACAAACATCCTCAGGATTCTGGGGTTCTTTTCTGTTTGTTGTTGTTGTTGTTTGGTCTTTCCCCCTTATAAGAACAGGTTTTGCCGTTGTTTACATTTTCTTTAACACAATATGTAAGAATTACAGTGTTTTGATTTTAAATATCTGACCAAAAAAAGTGAGATAAAGCCCATTCTTTATGGTTCAAAGACATGTGGAAAAGTGAATGTAATTTGTGTCTCCTCCAACCCCACCCCCACCCCCCACAGTTTTGTTTCTGCTTTTGGTTGGGTTTTGTTTCCGCTACTTTTAAATCCCCAGAGAATATTATTTGCACAAATTTAGTCTTTTAAAAAAAACCCTAAAACATGAGTAGAAAGTGGTAAACCCTGCTCAAAAGAAAATTATAGATCACCCTTTAAAATAACTCTGTACAAAGTTTTCTTCAATTTTCTGTTGACCATACGTTTTGTAGAATCATGGCCAGCAGTGTTAGAAATATCCTTTGCTACATTATCTGCCTCTTATTTTCTTACTCTTAGTTTTGTTCATATGTTTAATAGTTGAAAATAAATCATACTGTGTCCTGTTATAACTTGTTTACTACTTCCTTTCATTGTGTTTTGAATGTCACACATTTGTATTTTATGTAATTTTTTGATATTCAACTTTTTCATCCTATTGTCAGAGAATTATGCAGGCTGTTCATAAGTGGATTGTCATCTTTTTTCCCTGATTGTTTGGGTTTTTTGTTTGTTTGTTTGTCTTTGCTTTAAAACCCTAAAACCACCAGCTTATTTTATTTTCAGGTTTTCTGGTATGTCTTCCCATTTTTGTGTGTAGAGAAATGGCCCCTGAAAATGTTGGTTCAGCATTTAAGTGATAAATACGTTTTACTTTATGCTGGTAATTACTATGATACTTCAGTGCAACTAGCAAGTGTTAGCCTTCTATATATAGAAGGCTGTTATACTGTATTTCTAAATACTTTGTAAGTATATGGTAAGAAATACCTATTAGAATAGTAATTGCAATAGCCTCACCCTATTTTTATTTCTCCCACTAGAACTTGAAAGCTGCTATTAGGTACTTTATCTCAGAGCAGGAAAGGAAAGAGTAGGCTGCCCTTGGCCCACCTTTGTGCTAGAGTTAGTGTGCTCTGCCCTTCCTGTTTAGACACAAGACTGACTTTTACTTCAGAATTGAATTCTTTAGCAGCTGCATACCAGTTTACCTTCATATCCTCAGTACTGGGTTTCTTCTTATCCTTTCATGCTACCCTCTTCCTCTGGCCTCAGAGTAAGTACATTTGCTGGCTTAATTATTTTTGTTTACAAAATTAACAGTGCACCAATTAATATAGGAATTTGTCTCTGATTCAAAAAATCTGTGTGCATGTTCTTATTCTCTTAGATGGTAATAGACTTCTGATAAAGTTACTGCAGCCTTTCCACAGTTTCTGTTCTTTTGGATAGCTCCCTCTTTCATATTTAAAGATTTTCTTTCAAACATAGTACTGTGATAAAACCTCTGGAGCAACTGATGGAATTTTCTATAAATGAAATTATCCAGGTTTTACTTGCTCATCACAGTGAAGGGCCTGAAGAGCAGAATGAGTGCCTTTGGTTGTGTGGGCATCTTTAGGCCAGGGTGTCCTGCCGGCTCTAGTGACCCCCCAAAGACTGACAGCTTGATCATGAGCCATCTCTTTGGACCTTTCACAGAAACGAGTCCCATTTGCGACGGCACCTGCCCACAAAAATGGGGTCAGAACCAAGGGTATTCTTTGGCACATAAGGCCAACCAATCTTTCATATGTATCTACCAAGCTGTGCCCTAAATATTAAATTCCAATTCTGTCTGCCTTTGGTACTCAGTCTTTAAATAAATGATAATTATGATATAGACAGTGTTATAAAAGGCCAAACCAATAATTTGATAAAAACATTTTCAGAACTATTGATGGGAGTGCAATTTAATGTTCACAATATATAATAATCATTTAAACATATACCAATTTTCATAAGTTTGGAATGCAGCCTTTTTTCTGGTACTATATATAGAATCTTAACCCATTAAATTAGGAAGAGTTTCACATTTTTAGAAATTGGGCCCAAACTTATTACCAGGGCCATCAAGAATATGCAAACTCAGGAGTGATGAAGAAGTCGTCATCTGTGAAGCCACTGTCTTCCAATTCAGACACCCACATGAGACAGTTCAGAATTTCTAGGCTGAATGGATGACCTAGAATTTGTCCCATATAGCTCTACAGATCATTTTGCCTATCAAATGAGAGGACCATCTCACCATTATCTTGACATTTTAAGATAGCGCTTTACCTCTAAAACATTTTAATAAATGTTTAATAAATTATAGATTTCTAAATGTATGACAAATTTTAGTTTCCAAGCATACCAAATTATCTTTCATAAGTTATATAAGGTTTTCCATCTCCCTGAAATCTTTTTCTCCCTCTTCTTGAATCCCTACTTATCCATCAAAACACAGCTTTCATTTTATGTACTTGACCTTTTCTGTAAAGTGATCAGAACTTCCTTTCTAGGCAAAGAGAAATGCCAGAAATTCAGCAAATTGATTAGGAAAAGTTGTTGGATCGTTCGAGTTCATTTTAATTATGAAATGGCTCTTCGGTGCTTTATCATTACGGAATGTTTCACTGTCAGTCATTCCTCACTCAGTCATTCTGGGGGAGTGTCAGATCCCAGGCTGTCAGGGAGGAGGTGACTTCCCCAAGGTTAGCTGGAATTGGCTGCAGATACCAGGTTGGCGCCCAGAGTCTTGGCATTGGGATCTCCCTTCTACAGGTATTATTCCCTCCTCCTGTTCTTAAGCCATGGCAGATGGCATCTGGGCAGTGCAGCAGCATCAGGAAAAAAGATATCTAATTTAAGAAATTTCAACATGATTCCATATTCTTAATCAATCTTCTTTTGAGCGTTCTGACCAAATGACCTAAAGATAGAGATGAACCCATCTATGTTTGTAAAATAAAATACCATCGGGACTCACAATTTATTGAAATTTAATAAAAGTTATTTCCAAAGAATGTGAATCCTGGGGCAGTGAGGCCATTAAATTAACCAACCCATCTTAAGAGGTGGATTATGGACTGAAGTACTTTGAACACAGCCCTTCAACACCAAAATGTTGAATTTTTTTCACATCACATCTGTCCTGCTATCTTCTGGTCTTTGGTGAATCCCCTCTCGTGTTTGTAAATGAAGCCATATTTACCATTATAATAGTTACCTTTAGCTCCTTTTGCTCTGAAACTAGGGACATGGAACTGTTTCGTTTCTAATGTGTCCCCTGATGCTAGTAAAAGCAGCAAGCAGTGGTATTTAATATACAGCACTTCAAATTCCATATGAAATGTTTAAATAACCACACAATTTTTTAAAACACAAGTGTCCTTTACACTAGCTACTTTGGAAGTAGTAATACGTTTTTCTCATCATGTTGCCATCATGCTAATAAGCATTTTTGGAATTCCTCCTTTGTAATTGCTTTAAAATCCACATGTAAGCCGCATAAGAAATCAATCTTTTTGCTTTGTAATCCTGTCTAGGTTAACATACAAAAATAGCATTGCCTCACTGGATTTCTTACTTTATAAATCTGACTTGGCTCTACTGACTTTGGTCTCTTTTTAAAATTACTTCCCTTCTCAATATGAGCAGCTGTCACTGTTGGGTGAGAATATGCTGGAGGGGGAGAGCCAGTACAGCTGGGTTAAAATGTCTAATCACTCAAGTTGACCATTTGATGGAGACAATACTAACTTGGATTTTCTAATAAGTACATATTTTTAAATAGCCCCTAGTTTTCCTTCCCTAATATCTATGCCTTCCAAATTCAAGGGCAAATTATAATTTTTATTTCTCGGGCTACTTATTTTAATTTCATTTTTCAGAAATGCAACAAGAGCTAACGTCCCCTTAAGCTGTAAAATATTAGTACACATCTTACTAATGATAATCGATTCCTGTTATACTTCATTTTTTCCTATAACCTTAGCTCCTTAAACTCACCAATAACTGAACCGGTAATGATTACAAACCTTCTAGAACAGAAAAAGAGAAGACAGCAAATTGGAGTATGTGCTTGGGGCAGGGGCCAGGAGGGTCCGATACAGACCACATCTGCATCCTGTGGATCAGCGGCCCTGAAATGAGCAGGGAACTGTGAGCATGGGAGCTCGTGTTATTGCTACTGTGCCTGTCTCAACCCTCACCCCCAATTATCTTCATGTAGAAAAACCTCTGAATCTAGGGGTCCTTCTACTGGTCTCCATGTGATAGTGTCTGTATCAGTCAAGGAGTAGGAACTCCACACCTTCAGAGGTGAGAGTCTTAATCCACAATGAGCTTGCATGTGTTTCCAACAATAAATTTCACTCCCGTATCACATTTGCATCTGGCTCTCAGCCTCTCAGTTCACTCTCTTGGATCATGTTCATCTTTCATTAATGTAACAAGAGATACGGTAACTTCTGGCATGGTTTTCTGATCCATGTCCATTTTAAACAACAGTGATTCAGACAGATACAGGACAGGATATGATTCGATCTTCTAACAGCACACTGATTATTAGGAAGACAAAGTAAAGGAGGAACATTGTGAAGCCCAGGATCTTGTTCATTCTCCATTTGCATGATGCAATTGAAGAGATCACAAACAGGAGCATGAGAAAAAGCAAAACGATTGCACAAAACAAGCCATTGCTGCTGACTGGAACAGGCTGTAGTCCATTGATAAGAGAGAACAGGAACCAAGGAACAGGCAGACTGCAAGATTGAAGAAACAATGTGAATATTCTTCATGTTACTAATCATCCCATATACTTAAACAGTATTTTACAATTTACAAAGCATTTTTCCACACACACAAAAAAAAACCTATGAAATAGAGCAGAAAGTATTAGCCCCATTTCACAGATGAGGATACTAAGGTTCAAGGAAATTAAATTACTTCCCTTGGACTTATAACAGAGAGCTAATAACAGAGAACCTAGATTAAAACTGAAGTTTTCTGGATCTGAGTGTTTTTTCTTCATACTTCATACTTCATACTTCATGACTTCTGTATGACTAACCCAGATCAGTTGATGTGTGACTATAATCTCTAAATTTTTATAAGGCCCACCCAGCTCAGCATAACATTTCTTTACCTTCTTTAATGGTCAAGGTTCTATGCCCTTTTACCTACCCAACCCATACATATACATAAATCCAAATTAACAAAACCAAAGCCACCACCCCAGTCCAGGACATGGCTGGGAAATGAAACTATCTCAGATGCTCTGCTCTGACAATGCTGGGAGGAGGGTTAAGGGGCCAGGTACAAGAGGACACAGCATTTGCTTGTTTATACAAAATGCTTTTCCAGCTGGCAGGAACCCAAAGGCAAAGGAGCAGAAACATCAGGAAGTGAGACTGAGTCATTGTTCCTTCGAACCCCACCTCCTCCACCTTGGAGGTCAATGAGCAGAGCAGAGCGTTTGACTGTATTTGGCAATGGAAGTTAATGAACTTCATTTTTCAATTCATCTATAAATTAGTTACATTTATGGCAGCATTTTTGTTCTGTTATACCATCTGGCTGTGATGAATGAAGGGAGGATACTTTTGTTGCCTTGTAGAAATTAATAATATAAATAAATGCTCTTTTATTCCATGTATAACGAATGAAACAAAACCAGCAAACAGAGCCAAAGCAAGGTTTTCCAGTCTTACTTAATATGCCTTAGAAAACAATTTTGCCACTCACCCCACAGTGATATCAAATATGTTACTGCCCACAGAGCTTGACACGGCCATGTCTCCCAGGCCTTTCCGAGCAACAATCACACTGGTGATGAGGTCAGGAATTGATGTGCCTGCTGCTAGGATGGTCAAGCCCATAATCTCTTCAGAAATCCCTATTGTTTCGCCAACCTGGTAAACAGTAACAGTAATAAGAAACCATGGCAAGAGCAGGTGGAAAATCAGAGGCTCTTCAATACACCAACCGCATACTACTTTGTGCACACCCAACACTGCCCATGGAGCCCAGCACACTCCCTTGGCCTGAATGAGGTAGAGTGATGGCAGAACTGACAGCTGGGGAGATGGGCCATAGAGAGAACAGGGCCCTGCTCAAGGTTTCAGGGAATGATGGTGCTTGTCTAACAGACTAAAAGTCTATCTATAATACTACCTCCCACTGTTAATTCCAACTACAGCGCCTCTGCTTCTAAAAGAACTGCTCCTTCAAGATCTGTTCATGTCAGATTTCCATTTCCAGAACCACAGACACCTGCTATGTGCCAGGAATTAAGAGGCTGGAAATAGTAATATGAGCAGTACAACACTGACCCTACTCTTGGCCTAGTGGAGGAGAAAAGCTTATAAACAATGATTACAGTTCTATGCTAAGTGCAATATTCCAGGTAGAACAGAAAAGCCATAGGCACTCAGAGGAAGACTGATTAAGTGCCAGAGAGGAGGTAAAACCGAGCTTGCTCTCATAAGTGTGTGTGGTTCACCAGGTAGAGAGGAGTGAGAGATGCATGACAGGGAAAGCAGGGAATAAGGCTAATAAGAAATGGTCAACTGGAAGCAGATTGTGAAAGGCCTTCTACATCATGCTACAATGTAAGAAGAGCCACACATGAAAAATACGACATTCACGGGAATAAAAAGTCTCCCTTTGTAAATGATCTAGAAACTATACAAATTTGCCTGATCCTCACCATTCCCTAGGTACTGAGAATTTATCCTGAAAGAAAAAATGTACTTGAGACTTGCTGATGCAGAGTTTTAGTTCCTGCTGTTTACTCACCTGGTGAGCCCACCACACCATGAGGTATGAGAACATGGCTATCCATATGATGGATCCCAGGAAGGTGATAACAAAAAACTTCCTAGACTCCTGTTTGAAAGTTTAAAAAGAAAGAGAAATAAGTTGCAGAGGCTAAAGGCCTTTGGCCCTTCAGAGGGGGGCCCGGGATCAGAGATTAGACCTGCTGGAGGAGTGATGGAGAGGATCTGGAGATGTTTGAGCTGAAATCTCTGTTTCTAGTGAGGACCTTGAGATGGCTGGGAAAGGATGGGGTTGGTGGCGAATAGGGGAGTCCAGCCAGCGGGGTATTCAGCAGTCGCCAAACTGAAGAGAACTATTTGCTTGCCCTAGAACCAGACCAATCTAGGTAATTTGTTCGGTTTCTGCAACCTCTGCCTGCCCTGCCCCTCTCCAGCCTTTGGGTTGAATATGCTAGTCAGATCCTTCCCAATAAATAGAAGTGCTGGGTAGAAATAGCACTTATTACTCTGAGTTTTGACAACATTCCTGTGAAATGTGGAGGTGGTGTAGATACTGAGATAGGAGTCAAGGAAGGACTAGTTCACATTGCTTATAGTGGTAGAAATCAGCACATTCTAGAGCCTCCCAAGCCCGTCGGCATGTCCCCCTAGGTGCATGGTCCCTTCTGGAGCTGCAAATTCCATCCTAGAACTTCTCTGCAGTTGAGCCCTGCCATACTGCTTGACCCTGTCCTCTACCTACTCTTTGGTGAGAGTGCCTAGAGACCCGACAGCCTCCCTGGGGACAGATAGCCTGGGGACAGATAGGCTGGGCACTCACCAGCCTCCGTACGTCGGGCACCGTCAGCCACAGCGGGAACACGATGGGCAGGAGGAAGAGGTAGATGGCCTGCTTCTGCCTGGTCTCAGGCCACTCCAGGGACAAAGGCTCCTCATTTTCTTCCTCTTCCTCTTCCTCCTCCTCGTCTTCATCCTCATCATCCTCATCCTCATTCTCCTCCTCTTCCTCATCTTCACCATCACCTCCATCACCACCCCCTTCACCATCTGTACCTTTTTCATCACTTTGGGCTTCACCTTGATTTTCAGCATTGAATTCCTGCTCTTCCATTTCACCTTCATCACCTTCTTTCATTTCACCATCTTCTGCTTGTAATTCACTTTCACCTTCATCATTTCCTTTTCTTTCTGCTTGGATTTCACTGTCCTTCTCGTCTTCACCGTCACCTCCATCACCACCCCCTTCACCATCTGTACCTCCCTCATCACTTTGGGCTTCACCTTGATTTTCAGCATTGAATTCCTGCTCTTCCATTTCACATTCATCATCATCTTTCATTTCACCATCTTCTGCTTGTAATTCACTTTCACCTTCATCATTTCCTTT
>NW_011888866.1:81157-93159 GCF_000151845.1 Pteropus vampyrus
GCATTGAATTCCTGCTCTTCCATTTCACATTCATCATCATCTTTCATTTCACCATCTTCTGCTTGTAATTCACTTTCACCTTCATCATTTCCTTTCCTTCCTGCTTGGATTTCACTGTCCTTCTCGTCTTCATCATCACCTCCATCACTGCCCCCTTCACCATCTGTACCTCCCTCATCACTTTGGGCTTCATCTTGATTTTCAGCATTGAATTCCTGCTCTTCCATTTCACATCCATCACCATCTTTCATTTCACCATCTTCTGCTTGTAATTCACTTTCGCCTTCATCATTTCCTTTTCTTTCTGCTTGGATTTCACTGTCCTTCTCGTCTTCACCATCACCTCCATCACTGCCCCCTTCACCATCTGTACCTTCCTCATCACTTTTGGCTTCACCTTGATTTTCAGTATTGAATTTCTGCTCCTCAGTTTCACCTTTATCACCTTTCATTTCACCATCATCTGTTTGGAGTTCACCTTCATTTCCTTTTCCTTCTGCTTCAGTTTCACCTTCCCCTTCATCATCTCCTCTTTCTGCCTCACTTTCACTTTTACCTTCTAGTTGAGTTTCACTTTCACTTTGCTGTCCATTTTTGCCTTCACCAGGAGCGTTAGCCTCTTCATCAGTTATTTCACCTGTGCTCCCAGCTCCAGCCACATTTCCTTCCTACAATCCAAAGCCAACAGATTAATGTATAACAACAACTCTTTGTTTTCCTTCTCAGTTTCTCCCTATTATTTTTGTTCTTCTCAGAACATATCTGAAAACGAGTATGAGGAGAAAACTAGTGAAATTATTAAGCAAAATTCCCTTCACAACATTCCTACTCAATTGTTGTCCAGTCTCTGTTTCCAAGGATGGAGAATTCACTGTCTAAAGTAGCTTCTGTCATCTGTGACAACTCTGATTGGTTTGAAATCCACATTTTTGCCAAGGAGCGACCTGCTGTGTATAGGTTTACTCTTTGGAGACACACAGAACAAATCACTCTCTCACAAGACAGCTCTCTTCCCTTTGTTAAAGATTCCCCTGTGCTATGGCCTAGAGCCTCCTCCCCATCTTGGTGAGTACATTCTAATTAGCTGATATCCCATGAGGAGGCTTCTAAAACTAAACAGAACACTGCACAGAATCTAATAGGATTATCACCTCCCTTGTCTTAGATACAATGCTTCCATTAAGGTTGCCTAATACAGCATGATATCATATTGCTGAGTCCACTAAACACCTAAACTGTTATATTACTTTATATGTATAAAACAATGATAATGATACTTATATATTGAGGGATTTATGTGGCAAGGCACCATGTTAAGTGGTGGTATAATATTAATAATATAATAATAACTAGCACTTATGAGTCAATTAATTTATGATATAGATAGAATTAAACCCGTCTGACAGATGGAGAAACTAGGGTACAGAGTAGTTAAATAATTTGCCCCTGGTCCACATTGTTTGTAAGTGATGAAGTTGGGATTTGAATATGGATAGTTCCAACTGTTGGCCTCTTAACCACCAAGCTACCCTGCTTTGCAAATGCTAGGGCCAAATTAGATCTTTGGTTCTCAAACTTCATAGTCTGGAGAGTTTATTAGAAATACAGGTTTCTTCACCCCACCTGGACCAACTGAATTAGAATCGCTGAGAATGGAAGCCAGGAACCTATTTTAACATGCTCATAAGTGCTCCCAACAACTCCATCTGCAGACCGGTGTTTGTGGAGCTGTGGACTGACTCTACGCACTCTAAAAGCCATTGATTCTGAAGTTCTTCAGGTTAGGCTCTCCACTAACCTAAAACAATGTGCTGGTCCAAATCTCTTGAACAAATGTTCTGTGTGTTCATGGAGTGCTTCTTCTGTAACAAATTTCATGACACAGCTAGCCCCCAAGGGATGCATAGTGAGTCTCAACTCTGTTGCATATTAAAATCACCTGGAGGCTTTAAAAACATTCATGCCCAAGAATCCACCACAGATATTCTGACTTAATTGGTTGAGGGTGGGCCTGAGCATTTTTTAAAGCTTCCCCAAATTATTCTAATATGGGACCAGGGTTAAGAACACCTGATGAAGTCAAATATTAATATTTATGAGTCTTTGATATGAATTGGGAATGAAGAGCGAAAAGATTTTAATCTGAAATAATTCCTGCCTTCCCTCTCTAGCCCTATCAGGAAAGAAGTCTTCCTGGTGGAGATGACAAATCACTTAAATTGACAGGTATGGGAGTGTCTGCCCCAGCCTGCACTCTCTTCTCTGAGAACTGTCACCCTTAATACTCCCTTCTTCTGTGTTGGAGTCAAAGTACCCAACCTCTCGCTGTCACAGCTGATGGAACATAGGCTGGATCCCTGCTCCATGACCTAGTTTGAATGAATTCCCTCTATCCTGTGACTAGGAGCCAGTCACTGGGTGATCCTCCTGTGGACTGGAGGACTGGGGTAGTGGTTTTGGGCTATGTGTGCTAATAAGGGAGCAAATGGAGCCAAGCTGCCAGAAGCCAAGCGCTAGAACCTGCACACACAGAAGGGGATGTGAGGCAGAGCGGGACACGGAATGAGAAGCCACCAGGGTCACAGATGCTTTCTCAGGCCTAGGTCCAGCTCTTCATGACACCAACCTTCACTTCTTGCCCTGGGATTCCAGGAGATACCACTACATTCTCTTAGTCCCTTTTATTTGAGCTGGCTATAATCAGCCTACTCAGGACACTCATGATACCGTAAAGATGTCTTAGACACTCAACCCAAAATTGTTGGCTTAAGGATAAGATATAATTAAGTACTTCTGGGTGTCAAAAAAAAAAAAAATCAGGGATGGAACTCGCAAAAACTGAATGCTTACTATCAGTCATTCAACCTTTATTGAGCACAACCATGGGTCAGGCCTTATGTTTCTGTCTGTGGGGGCAGACAGAGACAACTCAGACTTGGATCTTGCCTTCAGGAACCTCACCACCCAGCAGGGGAACTAAGAGAGACTAATAAATAGAGTACAAGGAAGGCAGTGATAAGAACTCTTAGAGAAGGACAATGGACCATGGGCATTCAAATTGGGGTGGTGGGAGGGATCAGGGAAGCCTCATAGCAAAGGAGGCATTTGCACTAGCCTAGAGAGAGATCAGGATATATGAAGATGGAGGGGAAAATGCATTCTTTGGGGGGAGAAAACCGTGGGAGCCAAGGCCTAGAGGTAGAAAAGCACGGAGACAAAAAGTCCAGTTTGGCTGGAGCATGATGGAAGAAGAGGCTGTGAGGCTGTAAAGACGGGAGTGTCAAAACTCAGGAAGCCCTGCAGACAAGGCCAAGATGCTTCAGAAGGTTCCAGGGTTTTACCCAGCAACCCCACCCCCAAACACACACACATTTTGAGCTGACTGGTCTCACTGTCTCCTAGTTGCTGACAGGCCCCCTAACAGCGATTCCTTATGTTTTTACAGCATGTGACAATTGGCAACACAGTCTCATATATATTATTTCACTCATATTAAGGTACTACAGTGAATTAACTGGCCCCATGAAGTTTTTGATCTTCAGAGAAAGGGCAATGCTACCTCTGAGGAATGAACCTGAAATAGTATTTCAGACCTTCAGGAAGGAAGGATTTCTGGTCAGCAAGTCCTTCCCGGGACCTCTCAAATTCCTCCACCTGGGAAGAGGCTTGTGCATACCTGATAGCCAGGATCCTTCTCCTGATCTCCCTTGACGTCTGGAGCAGGGGCTGGTGTGACCGTGACCGCAGGGAGCTTGGCTGGCTCCTCCTCTTTAAAGGATGATAAACATGGGATAGGTCAGAAAAGTGCCAGGTTTCAAGGGCAGCTGGCAGAGACTGATGTGAGTAGCTACAGGGCTACTGGACTTGTCCACTCCAGGGTCTCAGAAGGTTTGTTTGGGGAATTTCTTGTTGATAGGAGAAGTAAAATGACATGATGTGACCTGTTGTTGCCCTGTCCACAGAGATATCTATAGTTGAGAGGACCGCCCTTGCTCCCCCTATATTCCCAAACATTTCCAGCCTGGCCAGTGTGGCCAAGGATACTGTGAATAGCCTGGGCAGCTGGAGCAGAGAGAGGGCAAAGCCCCAGCCCTCAGGGTCTGACATTTCCCAACTGTGTGGAGAGGATTCTGATGATTTCAAAGGCAACAGCTAGGAAGTCTTGGAAAGTCTGGAGGGCTAGGTTTAAGTACAAGCTCTCTCACATCTTGGCTGGATGGCTTTGGGCAAATCTTTGACCTCTTTGAGCCACCTTTGTCTATAGAATAGGAACAATGACTGCTGCTCTACCTCCCTCCAAGGATTGCTGGGTACATCAGGCAGGCTTGGTGTGCTGTACATAGCCCATGGAGCAGTAGCTGTCTCACTCTTCCTGTCCCACCTGCCACACAGGTGCTGGACTTCTGTGTCACCAGACCCCTGGCGGCTTCCTCTCACTGGGGTTGCTGATCTCAGACCCATCCCTAGCAAAATTGTCCTTGTGAAAAGTAGGAGGAAGAAGAAATAGACCCAGTCAAGTCAAATTTGAGAAGATTTAGCAAAAAAGAAATGGGAGTTCAACAGCCCCCGGCCTGACTTCGCCTACCACATCTGAGGAGAGTATGGAGGGGGATGTATAGGGCTCCCTTTCAGAAGTGGGAGGCTGGAGTGTAAGGCAACACCAGATTGTCACTCCAGCTGACTGGCTCAGGGAGGCCAAGAGGCCTGACTCAGTCCTTGGCCAACAGGAGGGAGAAAGGTGGCAGGAGAAAATCCGCTGGTCTCGCCATCCTCTCACCTTCTGGTTTGCTCTCCGCTTTGGCCTGAGGCTTGACTTTGGCCTCTTGATTCAAGCTCTCCTCATCCTTGTTCCTGGAGGAGTGGGCTGCAAATGAGAAAGCAAACACATCTGGGACCACAGTATCCCTGCCACAACCTTCAGTTAGGCTGGCCAGCTGGCAACCAGAGCAGCTGAAGTGTGTTGGGAAGAGGCTGGCCTAGGAGTTGTGATGTCTGGATTCTAGTACAACTAGGCTTGTTCATGGCGCCCAGTTCCCAAACCTTGTCTTAAATTCCTTGCATTGTCACTTACTGGCTATGGTCTTGAGCAAGTCACTTCTCCTTTCTAGGCCTACTTTCTTTCTAAGAAAATGACATAGTTAATCTTGGGGACAACAAATAGGATTTTTTTCCTCTGTGAGCTCAAGTGATGGCTCCTTGGATGCTGAATTGAGGAGAATTCTCATCCAAGCTTGGTAGGAGAGTGCCGTGATTGATTGGGGATGTTTGCAACAGGCAGAAAATGGAGAAATAATAGAAAGGAGATGTTTTTGCCATCCTTGGACTAGATTATCTGTAAGGTCCTTTGCTGCTTACTTTCTATGAATCTCTTAAAAGTTTTGCTATAACTCCAGGGGCACTACTGGTGGCCATGTTCATGAACCCTCCCTCTCCAGTGGGAAAGAGGAAATAGCTGCCCCCAAGCTCCCTGCCACACCCTTTTTGACCCCAGATATCTGGTACCCAAGCAGGTCCTCTTTCCAGATCCTTGTGCACATGCTTTGCTGGAGGTCCACAGGGCACTATGCACAGAATGGTGCTACCTTGATTTCTAGGCAAGAAAAATGGGGAGGGCAACTCTCTTTCAATGTGACTATGTTCCGGGCAATATGCAAAGTGCTTTACATGTATAATTTTAGGTGGGAAGCATAGAGACTAAGGTGCAGGGGTTCATAACAGTCCACCTCACAGCCATGTAGTCTGAAAGGGTAAGGACTATGGCACATGTGATAAATCAAAGTGGTGACATGGAATCTATCCTGGATTCCAGGCTGGCTCTGCCCTGTGAGCACTGGGTGAACTTGGAAAGCCCATGTACCCTCTCTAAGCCCAAGTGTCCCCTCTCTAAAAAGGTAACACCATGATATACTCAGAGTAACGATGTGGGGATCCATGAGATAAAAATAAATAAAAATACATTAATTGCTGCCATTAAATATTATTATGTTAGCTCAGATTCTGGAGCCAGACAGCCTGGATTAGAATCCTAGATCTGCCACTTGCTAGCCATGGACCTAGCTGGGTGATTCCTTAACTTCTCTGTACCTCAGCTTCTTCATCTGTAAAATCTTAGAGAGTTGTGAACAAATAAATGAATTTATACGTGAACATGCTTAAAATAGTGCCTGGCACTTAGAAAGCACTATATCAGTTGTAGCTCTGACAACAGTGATGAAATGACATTAGTTGAGAGCAGCTGTCCCACCCAGACTGCAGTGATGAGGCCCCACATTCTAGAGGGTTTGGGTTAGAAGGGACCCTAAAGATCCTCTAGTCTATAATCCAGACAGACTGAGCAGGTGCAATCTGGGAATCTGGGTGGATCAAACTCTGCCTGGGTCCAGGATGGGCAGGACACATAAGCAGGTTTGGAATTCTCTCCTCTCGACCTGTCTCCTAAACTGCAAATTGGTTCAACTGCAGCTGCCTCTGGCAACAGGCTCCATCTTGCAAAGCCACCACTCTGGCATGTGTGATCCCCTGAAGTGTTCCGGTGGGCCTGCCCAGGATGTCCTCATCAGAACTGAGATGTCATGAGGAGAGGACTCCATTGCCTCCTTCACCCAGACAAGTCCAACACCCGCCTAGCAATGATCAAGCACCGCAGTCTTCTGTTGAGCAACATGCGGCTGTTATCAAAGAAGGGCTCTGTGGTTCGTCCTGGGGCTGAGAACATCTGCTGACCTGACTGGAAGGGCTGGCAAGAAAATCGAGTTCCCTTCTTCCCTTGTCATCCCTCATCACACACCCTAACCTCTCATATCCCATGACACCGAGGAAAACAAGTCAGGGCCTCTCTCTGCTTCTCTCTGTCTCTGTGTCTCTTTCTGTGTCTCTATCTCTGTCTCTCCATATCTTATACACATGCGCACTTGCACATGTCTGAGTAAAATCACCAGAAGGGGCATCGGATTCTGGAGAGGTAAAGCCCCTTCACAGGGTAAGTGAGAGTTTACACTATAGATCAGTTTTGTGGAAGAGTTAGAACATTTGGAAATGGCGGAAACACCTGGATAGCCATTTGGAAACTGCATATGGAAACACAAACATGTATCTGGAAAGTCTTGGGAACAAAAGCCTTCATCACAGCACTGCATGGTCCTAGCCCCTCCTGGATGGAATCTCAGGGTGTAGAATTGAGGTCGGCTTCTCTGAACAGGACTGCATCCCAGAGTATGTCAGCAATCCTTCACAGTGTGGGTCGTTCCATGCCCACCACACATGCACACGATGGACCATACATGACTGTCTTCCCTGGGACGACGGACACTGGCTCCCCGAGAGCTTGTTTCCTCACATGGCCTCTCAGCTCTCAGTGCAGAGGATCATCTCCTTAGTGTCAATCTCCTCTGACCTCGGCCTGGCCTGGACATCACATAATCCTGTTAGCACAAGTAGGCCAGCTGGCGGCTGGTGGTTGTGGAAGTGGCCCAGGCAGGGGGCCCTGTGGTCCCACTGAAGACAAGTCTTTATCTTTAGATTTTGCCAGAGTCAGTGATTCCACAAGGAGTGGCCTAGCATAGCCCAGAGACACAGCTTCCTTCATAGCGCCTAGGCCAAGTATGTTCCCAGCACTGATCACACACAGGCTGCCTGGTGCTATGGACTCTGCTCTCAAAACCCCAGTGGTACTATTTTTCTGGAGCTGACACTTGGGAGTGGCCTCTCTCAATGTCTGCCGAGGTTCACTTTGAGAATTTTCCAAAGAAGGTTCGATCACCTTGTCTTTGACTCTGATCTTCACAGTATTATATACTTGTTTTAAACATCCAACAACCCAATATTGTGTCTGAAGAAGAAACTTCAGGGCCTGAGAAAATTCTGAGCCCCCCAAATTTGTCCCTGAACCAGAAAAGTCAGTCAGGGTGCTCCTTGGGGCTCATGGGTCAGTCTCTGGTGTCATATTCAGCTTAGTCTTCAGCCCTCCTGCTCAACTGCAACTCCAACCCCTTCGCTTCTGTCCAAAGGACAACCTTCCATTGATAGGCCTCCTACCTGGGCTCCCAGTTCTACACCAGAGTCACAAGAATGAGAGGCTCAAGGAGAGCAGGTGCACACTTGAGGAATGCCTTTGGGGAGCCTGAGAATCATGTTGGGGGTACCTCTCTGGAGTAAGGAGCTAGGAGACAAGACTTGGTAAGGTGGATGGTGAGAACCTCAGCTGCCCTCATCATTTTTCAAGTTAGGCCTCAGCCCCTACTGCACTTTGGGCCCTTGCCACCCCCAGAAGTGGTCCTGGCAGCTCCCAGGATATCCTTTAGGATTCCTGGCTGGGGGACAGGTTAGCAGCCTTCTTAGGACACAAGAGCTAAATACAAAGCAAAGGGAGGTGCCATCAGGGCTTCTGACTGTGAGGCCCTACAGGAGGTGCCCCCAAAAGTGGTCCTGGCCAGTCAGCCTGAGCCAAGCTGTCTGGCTGGAGACTCTGTGGGACACAGGGGTGAACTTGTGGGTGGTAGGCTTTGCAGGGAAGTCACTGAAGGCAGCCCCAATATAGACCAATGCAGGGCACATGGCACTCATGGCCACACTAATTGCAGTTGAACCCCTTCATTTTACAGGAGAGGACATGGAGGCAGGGGGATAGTGGGATGTAGATACCCAAGGACCTTAGCTCCTTGGGGCCCTCTCCTAGTGAGTTTCGTGTCTCTGTCTCTACCCTGTCTCCCAGACTGGCTTTACCATCCACTGTCTTCTGCTAACTCTCTCCTCCCTCTCCCGCCCTCACCCCACCCACTGCCTATCAGTTTTACAGGTCCCAGGGAGACCACGCAGGTCTGAGGAGGCCTTGCTTACCTTCCCCCAGAGGGTCCAGGCTGTGGAGCATGAGCCAGTAGAAGGAGCTGCGGATGGTGCTGTTGTGCAGAGAGGCTGAGCTACTCCCTCGGGTCAGCACGGACGGGAGCTGAGCAGGAGAGAGCAGCACAGGCCTCAGTGGGCCCCTGCCCGAGCCAGGGGAGGAGCCACCTGAGGGCCTTACTAACCCTGACTTCCTCCCATGGAGATCAGGGTGAAAGCAATGGATCCTTATCATGACCTCCTCTCTTCCTTCACCTCAACCAGGAGAGTCACACTACTTTCTTTCTCAGCCTCCCTTCACTTCTTCCATGACTAGCTAATGCTACATACTGAATAATTCCCCAAAGTCTCAACAGGGAGCAACAGACAATGTGTACTAAAGACACCACATTCTCAAGAGTTTGTCCATCCTCCCAGGTACACACTCAAAGAAACATACACTCACTCACACATCACACAGACAGACCCACTGCACATGGGTACAACTTTTAGCAGTCCGCAAAGAACATCACGGTGCTTTATCATCACCACACCCCCACCCCGAGATAGAAAAGGCTGTGATCCCCTTTTACAGAAACGGAAATGAAAACTCAACGAGGCCAGGTGGCTCATCTAAGGTCATGCAAGATATAAAGAAAAAGTCTTCACAAGCACCCAGGTCTTCTGAGTCCCAATCCAGATCTAACCACGTAGTAAAGAGACCTTCACAGGCACACGTGTACACACATCTGAAGATGCACACACACATATATCATGCGTACTTATTCATAGTTACACACATAGTAACATCATCTGATTTACAATGGAACTTCCAAAGACAGATGTTTGCTCAGTTCCTCCATCCCCTGCCCTTTCCTCTTCCCCATCCCTCTGGCTCTGAGCTCTTCTGCCATCTAGTGGCTGTGGTAACATAGTACTTTACAACAGGCCTAGGTTGTGGACAGGTGAGGTTTCATTCAGTCCCCACCTCTCCTCTTTAAGGTTCCCATACTTCTTCCCAAATATCCCATAGGCCAAAGTCAGCTAAGACACAGTTTTCCAGAAACCTCAGACTCTCCCACCCCCAGAGCCCCTCCAATGGTTCTCTTAGGTCTGGATGTTCCAAAGCCACAGGAATTAGGCTTTCAGATCAATCATGGCACATCGGGACTATAAAGTTGGACTTGAGTTCATCTAATCCAATCATTTTACAGATGCAGAATCTGAGGCCCAAGCTCTCACAGCAAGCTAATGGCAGAGTGAGCAGTGACACTCTAGACTTAGCTCTCAAACTAGCACCTCCTCGAAGGCCTCCTCGTGGTGAGAGTCCCTTTGGCAAAAAGCCCACTCCTTCCCTGGCTCACCCTGGCAGCACTCCCAGAAGCTTCCCAGGCTTGAGCCCAGCCCAAGATCCTCAGCATCAGAGCCACAGTGTCCTGAGTCTGTGACTCTCCCATGTTCCTCACTGGGTAGACTCCACATGGCACCCACCTTTAGCTTCTTGTTATCCTGTAGCTCATCTACCGCAACTGCCCCATCACCTGGCTGCAAACAGGGACAGAAGTCACAAGATGTTTGGAGAGACTCACACTATTTTTCCCTAGTTCCCTCTCTCTCCAGAAAGAAAGAGAGTTGGAACACAGAAACACACCCAGAGATAATCTGTCCTTCCACAGCCTGTCTTCAGCCTGCACACATTAATCCCAGTCCATTGTGTCCACTCACCACAGTCCAGTAACGCCACCTGTCTTTCAGTTCCTCAAATGTGCCATCCTCTTTTCCCACCTTGAAGCCCTCATCTCAGAGTGCCCATCTAATTCTCTTTTATTGACTTCTGTTCTTTTCCTTCATAGCGCTTTCTCCAATTTATTTGTATGTTATTTATATATTAGCAAACATGCAAATAAATTGACTACCCCGCAAACATGCAAATAAATTGACTACCCCACAAGCATCTTGAAGGCAGACTGCCTATTTCATTTACCATGTGTGTCCAGCACAAAAACACCGCTGGGCGCTTAGCAAGGGTTCAATAAATATTTAAGTAAAGAAATTGTCTTCTAAATATACCTAATCTATTCCAGCTCCTATTCCCTCATGCATGCCTTTTCCCTCTGCCTCAAATGCCTTCTCTACCCTTCAATGTCTATCAAATTTTCAGAAAATTCAGGGTGAATTCTTAGATAAGCTTTCCCAAATAGCCCCGTCTGCCCCACCCTCACTTCAGCTCACTATGACACATTTCTCTTTGAAAGCTATATAACAACAGTGAGCATATTTTGTGATACCAAAATCTGGCTCTGTAATCAGACAAGATCAGGCGTGTTCAGGGTGGTATGGCCGTAGATTGGCTCTGTAATCAAATAAGTGCTAGTGCCCTGGGGCAGCTATAGGGCAGCCAGGTGGGAAATGGGGCAGCACTAGAAAATCCAAGATGAAGACTCATTAAGTTCACAGTACTTACTGTCTGGACCACTAGGCTTGCCACTTTGTATTACTGCCTTGCAATGCCATTAAAAAAAAGAAATCATTGTTTAACTTTTCACATACATGAGTTGTCTACCAGTTAGACTCCTTTTTTTTTTTTTTTGCCATGCAGGGATACAGTCATTTCTGTTCCCCTAGCCTGTTGCATAGTGTCTTATACACAGTAGGTGCTCAGTAAAGGTGAACTGAATGAGTAGATACTCTCAACTGTCCTCTAGTGCTATCTTCAGGTATTAGGGTCACTAATGGCTGTCCCAGTCATTGTCTTCACCTTTCCATTGCCTCCCCTACCCCACCAACCTCCATGGCCAGAATTAGAACTGAACTTGCTACACTTCCTTCTCTGTTCAGTTCTGAAAATAAAGAAAATACTGCCTCATGCAGGCTGCCCACCCATCCATCCACCCAATTTGTTCATTCATTCAGTTATTTCCTGAGCACCTGCTTGTTTACATGGCTCTGTGCTAGCACCGCAGGAATATACAGATGTTTAGGACATAGATTCTGTGTCCAGAAAGGAATTGAGAGTAATGATAACATAAACACGTGACAAAACAGAATATGTTTCAAGAAATGAGAGGCATAGATAAAGGTGCTGTGCTGAAATGGACAAGGAAAGCTTCCTAAAGTAAGTAGAATTTGGGTAAGCTTTGAAGAATGGGGAGGTTTGAATGCTTGGATACACACTCAGTGAATGA
>NW_011888866.1:94791-98854 GCF_000151845.1 Pteropus vampyrus
GCTGTTGAGCTGCCTACTCTCTACAGTACTACATCCCTCGGCACTTATCCATATCATTACACATAATATGATAACTATTAGTTTTACTTGTCTGTTTTCCCCACTGAGGAGGATTTCCTGTAGAGCTGATGAAGCTTAAACTCTAGGACCCATCTTTCCCCTACATAAACCCTTGCCAAGGCCTCATACTTAATTTTGTAGCAATGGTTTTATATTCTTTTTCTTAGCGTGTCAGCCTCCACAAAACATGGATCAACTCACACTCCTCTTCTAGACTGAGCTCCTTGAGGTCTAGGACTGTGTCTTATTTCTCACTGTATACCCAGGCCCTCAAGGGGACTCAATAAATGTTTGTCAAATAAATGAAAGTTGAAGTTCTTGAGGGCTTAATCCTAAACTATCTGTTTCTATCTTTCAGAGTAGCATCAACCAGTCTTTGAGCTTAATTACCATACATTTGTTGGTGATTCACATCTTTCTACTTCTAGCCTAGACTTTGTTCTTAAGCTTTAGGCCCATTTGTGCAACTGCCTCTTAGACATATCCACTTGGAGGTGACATAGGCACCCAAACTCACCATTTCAGAGTAGGAACTCTTGAGTTTCCCTAAACCTGTTCCTCTTGTCTTCCCTCTCTCACTAGATGGCACCATCATCCATCCTGATGCTCAAGCCAAAAACCTTGACTTCTGCTCTCTCACCATCCACATCCACTTCATCATAAAGTCCGGATGATTCTATATTCAAAACATCTCTCAAATCCCTCGAATAGATATTTGTTATGGATGCTCACAACAGCCTCCTAACTGGACTTCCTGCTTCCACCTTTATACATCTACAATTCATTCTCTACACAGCAGTTAGGAAGTGACTTTTTAAATATCTTCATTACAACATTCCCTGTTGAGCGTCAAGTAAAATCCAAACTCCATATTTGATTCACAGGGCCCTGCATGAAGCAGCTTCCACCTTCCTCTCCAGCATTATCCTGTACCACTCTCCCCTTACTCACTAATCACACTGACCTTCAGTTCTTTCCTCTAATGCATCAAGCTCTTTCCCCACTCTGAACCTTTGCAAACACTGTTTCTTCTTCTGGACTTCTTTCCCATGGAACATGGGGTATTTCCCTTATTCTGTAGATCTCTACTTGGATTTCTCCTCCTCCAAGAGGCACCCTCTTGCTCTCCCTCACTAAAGGGGGCCTGTTACCTACAAGCACTCCCCACTACATGCACTGCTTGTTTCCTTCACGGCATTTGTCCCACTCTGAAATTATCTTCTTAATTTGTTATTCTCATTTATAATCCACATGCCTGCTCCCCTACACTAAAAAATTTTCTATTGGATTTATGATTCCAATTTATACAGGTGGCAGAGCATCTAGAAATCATGCTGTTCTTTGTAGAATACTATGAATATCTAATTTTACATTTAATCCCATCATATACACTAGGAGAAAATATACTGTGTTGCTTGAATGCATGTAAAATCAACTACAAAAATACACATACTCATGAAAACAACAATATACTGATCCAGGCATGATCAGATGTTTGAGTTTTTCTGTTAATATTTGTTTGTTTCTTATGCATTCACTTTGTCATCTGTCTGCTAGCATCCACTAGCAGGGGAATACTAAAAGCTTAAGAAAATGTTATGAGGAAAGAAAGTCTTTAAATTGAGAATTTTATTCTTACCATCTTTTCCTGACAAGTGGGGGAAAGCTGACTATAATTCAAGGAGTTAAAGGAGGGAAACCCCTCAGCCCAGGCTAGGATGGGCTCTTTGAGAGTACAGTAGATTTCCTGCAGCCTAGCATGGGCCCACAGAGGCAGGAGGAAACCGGTGGCTGCTTCCTGTCCATACCCACCCTGTCTCCACAGCAGGCAGATGGCAGTACAGGCCACTGATGGAAGCCCTTGGGGTAAATGTCAACCTTGACAAGAGAAACCTAAGGAGGCACCAGGTTTGTCTGCTTGGGATTCCTGTTGGTTAGTATAATAAATGATCCTGCCCGAAAGAAAACAGCCTCCTATGCATTTAGAAAAAAATAACAGTCTTTCCTCCAACGTTTCACATTCTGAAGTATATTGGGGGCAGAATGTGGGGATGGGGTTTTCCAAGGGGCCCAGACCAGACTCATTCCCTGCCTTGCATCCTTTCTCATCACTGGCATCCCACGGGCTGTCTTGCCAATCAGCATCTCATGAAAAAGACTGATCCTTCCTAACTAAGCTCATAACTCTCTCTTTGAAGAAGGGCCCATCATCCTTCAAATACAGATAAGACTTTTCAGCCAGGCTAGCACCTCAATATTGCTGTTAGTTGCCTTTCTGTGAGTATGCATGGTCAAAGCAGGTCAGATAGGTATTTTTCACCAGAACAAATGCATTGAGAGCTTCAAAATCAGGTATAAAGTTTCAAAGCAAACTAAGTTAGATTGTGTTGATAAACTATACAAACATTTACCATCTCCATATTGGGGTAATTCCTCAAAGCAATTTGTCAGTTTGACAATGTTATCTAAAATATTTTAGGATTTGATTTTTTTTAACCTGTGTCGAAAGACCCTAAAATAGTTATTATGTCTAAAATAGTATATATGTCTGATGCCATGTCATTTATTTTTTCTGGAAATACTCTTAAGTAAATTCTGATTAGAATCATTCCCCAAAAAACTTTTATCCTGGTTCTAGATTATCAGAGCAGAATAAAGAGTAAAGTGAAAGGTCCTCCAGCTCAGAAACTCCACAGATATCAGTAGGGTGCATATTCAGTAAGAAAATGAATTGTTTTCTGCTGATCTTACAATCTCCAAGTTGTTCAGGTAGGAGAACATCTGTGAGTATATTGCTCTTAGTAAAACACCACATGGCCATTCACATTTGTTTACATATTGTCTGTGGCTGCTTTCACATGAGGACAGAGTTAAGTAGTTGTGACAGAATCTATGGTCTGCAAAGGCTAAAGTATTTACTATCTAACCTTTCACAGTAAACGTCTGCCAATCTCTACACTAGTTCATCCCATTTACTTTACAGATGAGCAATCTCAGGCCTGGATGAAAAGCAAAGTGATTTTGTAGCACTTTGCAGTGTTCCCGGTATTATAGTTCCTCTTCTCCATGCCTGTCTCTTTTACGGGAAGGGACATAGTCTTTTTATTTCTCACATTGATTTTCATTCATGTGCTTAATAATAAAGGTTTGTTGAATTGTATTGACTTACCCAAGGTAACAGAGGTAGTCGGCAATGGAGCCTGGGTTAAAACTCAGATATATAGATATATAAACCAGATTCATGAGCTGTCAAACTTTGGCTGAGTTGACTATCATCTCTGAGCCTCTAAAATGAAGATAACAATCTATTCCTTGTATGGTTTTTATGAGAAGTTGTTGAGATAATGTAAATATGGAATAGGCCCTCCATAAGTATGGATTCCCTCCCCCACTCCTTTCTCTCTTGAAACTGTTAGGGTTCCCTGAGGAAATTGAATCAAATAGTTATGGAGCTTCTGCTAGGGATGAGACCCTGGGTTCAGTCCTTTGGGAGCTACAAAGACTGTTCCCCCATTTAGTGGAAATGATGAGCCTCCCCTTCTGTACCTCACCCTAGGCTAGCAACAGAGGAAGAGGATGTCTTTCCTGTTCCTATTTCTCTCCAAGAGGAGTGGATCCCATGGCCCTCAACTTCTCTTTCTGCTACTTAGACTTCCTGAGCAGCTAGGGCTCTGACCTCACCTCTCCAAATATCTTTCTTGGCTCCCTACCACCGTGTCTGGCCTTGTCTCACTTCTCTCTGAATTCTTCACCTTTGGGGTGTGGCTATTTAAATAAGCCCAGTTTCCCTCATGTCCACCCCACCCCCCTGCCTTCCTGAAGTGATATTCAAAGAATAGACCTATTAGACAGAGAGAGATATGAACCAATAAGTCAGTAAAAGTGAGTGAGGGAACAATGTATATGCGTTTATAATTAAAGTAAAATAATTTACAGGGGTGAGTACACATCCTTGCATAAACCACCGGAAGGAATACCAACATAGTTTACCAGATCAAAGACT